>NC_071088.1:130358629-130716129 GCF_027358695.1 Spea bombifrons
TTAATTTAAGGATCCTTTCATCTGCAAACACAAAGTTAACGCACACTTCCAGTGCTTCCTTACCTATCACAAAAACAGTGATATTTGTATTTTTTTACCTTTCCTGTTAGCATTAATAGGTCAGAGATATAAAGAGTGTCAGGCCTTCTCATGACTGTTGGAACTTTCAGCACAGCAAACTCTGGATGACTTCTTCTGAGACTATGTTATGCTTTGTGGTTTCTAATACCACAGTTAAGGCAAATACACAAATCCTTCTATATCGAGCTTTTCTTGTTGTCAGACAGCAGACCTCCAAGAGCAACTAACCTGAAGTTGTGAAGTCACACAACATGCTCAGTCTTATAAAGCAACATAACATAATACATATTATACATATATCATTACAGCTACAACACTATTTGCTTAACACCTGTGTCTCGGCCTCAGATATTTATGATAATAGATTTACAGAAGAATAGCAAACGTATACTTAATGCATAATAAGTGCCGGAAGCATGCGTGCAGTTTGCTAACACAACGCGTCGGCCATGTTTTCCATATTGATGACCAGCACAGATGAAGTGCTGTCCTGGAATATGCGGGATGTATAGACTCATGGAAGGGAACCAATAAGTCAGTTATACATCCCCCATATTGTAGGGCAGCGTTTTATCTGGGCTGGCCAGCAATATGTAAAAATTATATGTGTCCTGGAAAACATGTCTCATGTGACCACCCTAATGTAGAGTCCTGGAAATGTGTTCCTACCTGGGATCACAGTAGTATTATTAAGTACATACGTTACTGTAGGCTTGCAGATAATTATTGTTAGAACAAATAGAGTTGGCTACTTTAACGACTTAATTCTGAGTGGATATAAAGTGAAAAGAGAATTGTCCCTGTTTCGGAATCTTGACAATGATCCATGTGAGAAATGTACTATATCTTCTCACACATTTAACTGTTAAAACTCATTTTTAAGAAAAGTGCTGGGTCAGCACTATGACTTTGTATCGTAGAATAAATCGGACACAATTATTAATGTCTTACAATTTCAATCATTACAAATTGTATATTAGATAACTTGCCACTCTCTTCTCTAGGTTGAACTGTCTAATGAGGGAAGGTTGCCAAGTCCAAAAGGATAACCTTCTGTGTCCTAGGCTTCTGATGAAGTTAAATGTTAAACAAGAGGACAGAGAAATCCTAAAGCCTGGCACCTAAAGGGTGCTTGGATGAATTGGGGCGGTAGATAGAGTTCATCGGGTTCATCTCTTTTTAAAGGATACTATCCCCTCCACCCTGCAGGACATGGACAGAGCTTGTGGGAGAGTTACTGGATGGAGTCCATGTACCTCCAAAGAGTTTTTTTAGCCCCTTAAGGACAATGGGCGGTCCCTAAACCCATTGAAAACAATGCATTTTGAGCCCGTACATGTACGGGCTTGGTCATTAAGGGGTTAAACACTTTAAAACTGCTCACCTCAATGTTTTGGGGGACAGGCATATTAAATAGGGGTTGAGGAGGTAGCATGGGTTTAGACTTTATAATACATTAACCCCACAATCCCCATGAGAAGGACATAGGGGTTTGGAGAGTATATTTGGGTCCTATAACCCGAGGTTTATTTTGTTTTAATATTTATTTTTTAACTTTAATTTTTATGTTTTCACAAGTCATCTCGCATCCCATTGGGGATTGGTCGGGAAATTTGTAGATTTAGAACTAAGTTCCAATTTAATTAATTTTTTTTGAACCTGCATTTACTCAGCTGTCCTGCAGTCAGGTGTATGCGAGTTAGCTTTACTTAATTTGCTAGTTAGACTTTTGTAACTCACTTAAAGAATAGATCTGCTTGTTTTAATATTGCATTTTTTTTTTATGATGCGGAGTATAAAATGCCAAAAGGTTAAAGAAATGTCTATTTTTTTTCTATGACAAGCAATGACAGTGATTGATATACGCTCCAGGATAAACCTGTTTCCAGCTGGGATCGCTTGTCGATGTAAACAAAGATTGCTACTGCTTGAGAAGACACGTAAAAACAACCTACAATTTTTAAAATAGTACCTATAAATAATATTTGACAGATGGGTAATTCATTATCGTAAAAAAAACGAATCTTCCCGTGGCCTCTGATGCCATCTTCACCCCTAAAATGGAGCAAATGGAATGTTATTGGGTTACACTTTAAATTTAATTTAACTGTACCCATGATTTAAACCTTCACCACTAGATGAAAACCGGGAGGATTTAACCTCTGATATGCCGGGACATACTGTAAGACTATTGTTTACTCATTGGAAATATCTAAGTCATTGGGCATAGTTGATTCTGCCCCACATAGACAACACGTTAAGACTGCTTGTAAAGCAAAGAAACGTAAGCAGGTTCGGTTATTTTATTCATCCCATAAAAGACAATATTCTTCACCTTTTCTGCAATATTTTTGGCGTATTACAACGGACTAGAAATGCTTTTTGTATTGCTATTCGGCTGGTACTTGGTATTCAGTTGTGATGGGACTGTTTCCCCGTGTTATATTAGGTTATAAAACATGAGTTTTCTGTTCAGCAGAGTAGATTAAATAGTATTTTTAAGAACTGCCAAGCACCACAACCAAGTAATATTAGATAAAACGTCAGCACTAGAAACAATACCAAACATTTTTTTTTTCCAAAATGTTGTTTTTGCCATGTTTTTAAAAGTCTTAAAGTTTAAACTGAATATTTGGTATTATGAGTGCCAGGGGCATATTAAAGTATATCTGTCATTTTTCATATGAATATAAGCAATATGTATATATTCAAAGCCTTTTTGTGTATATCATTGGGATAACCACCTTACTATTAAAAGGTCCTGTTCCACCGAGGGTGCCTCGTAAACGATCATCAGATGCTGCATCGTGTAAAGAGAAGCCTATCCGCCATTTTATTTTTCTCCTCAAAGCTCCCTGTCACTTCAAATCTCCATTAAAAGGTTTATTGAAAAAATAGAGATAAGTCCTGTCATTCTTAAAACGTCCCCCTCTATGTGTGATATCACAACAGTCTCTATACTACCATACTACCTCAAAGTCTGATATTTTGTACTATTACTAATCTAATTGCACCAGTTTCCCACTATGAATGGAATGCTCATTCGAACATCAAATAAAGTTTTTACAAATAAAACATTACATAGGAAACACATATTTGGCTTCGGCGCAATGGCTCCAAACTTGACTTAAAACAACACCACAGGAGATTTTTTAAATTCTATTTTCGACTTCTCAGCAGTTGGCCACAGAATTAAAAAAAAAAATAAAGTATGTCTTTCTTCTACGATTCTGTGTGGTCTGTACACTGTCACATAAAATAGAATTTCCAAAATTACTTTAGAAATAGCCGGATTCCATGAAGATGCAACATAAGCACGTGGACATCTGTCAAGTAATTAATGTCCATTATTTTATACGATTTAATAAATTACTATAAACCATAAATCCACATTATATAAATATTTGCATCTCTGTAATATGCCATTTTAGAAAGCATTGAATTGCAACTCTTATATACTGTATACCTTATCAGACAAAACCTCTCATTTATATTATGTTTATATATTTGTTGCCAACTTTATTAGGGTAAGAAGCGCAGACAGTTTTTGTTTTTTGTATACATTGTACAGTCAATACACTGTTTTTGCAGCATGCTTACACCTGTTTGGTAGGCCTCGTATTACACATTTATATTATTTGAGCCTGTGACTATCTTAGCGCACCGACATTTTTTCTTTTCCCTGTTTGCACAATAATTCTAAGGCTTATGTAAAAAGCATGGATACTTTTATATAAACTGATAAAGACAAGAAGATAAGGAGTTGTGTTTATTGTAGCAGGCTAACGCATTGGCCAACACACGGTGGTTTTGGCAGGATCAGTTCACGGATTGTTGCCTTAAATGGGATTAGTTTTTTAAATCATAGTTTACATGAGAGAGGCTTTAATTAGATGGAACTGGATGAAAACACAGAATATTCGTTATAACCGGTAAATCAGGCTACGGCTCAGCCGATGCCTTGTATGTAAATGTGTACGTTGCAATCTGCTGATAAGCCTTCAGATGCAGCCACCCAGAATGCCCATCTTCAAACAAATATTATATCAAAGTTTATGTCTTAAAACCTGTATCCATGACATTAATCCACTTGGACATTACTATTTTAATTTGAATGCTTGTTATCGTTGACCATTTATTTGATAGCTCTCTGTTGGTTCAACGATGGCTTCTTTGGCTTATGGTAATGACGGATCTCAGGAACTTATTTTACAGGGTGATCTACGCCATCCTAAGAATGCACTATGACACAAAAAAGCAGTTATAACATATAGTCTCCCTATATATATTAACTGCGTGTATGTTGTGTAAAGTTATGTCTTTTATATTTTATATGATCAAGAAACACTCAACAGAAGAGCTGTTTCCTGGAGAAGTCGGTTCTTCTGCTAGTGTATGCATAGAAGTAAACTTATTTCTGTATGTTGGACAGCTTGTCATGTAATGAGAGACAACGAGTGGCACTTTGCTGGTTCCTGTTCTTACAGACAGAGATTGAGTGTCTTCTAAGCTGCTCATATATCTATGTCAATGAATCACGGGAGTAGTGGCTATTCTGTGGTTTGGTCACCCTGGAGGAAACATGGTGGAGGGATCCTGATGCAAGCATCCTCGGCTAAGAACCTATTGAGGAGCAAGCCGTCCTTTTATATTTAAAATTCCTACTAGTTTTGAATATTGGTCAATAATGGTCGATGAGAGTGGATTCGTGTCATGGTTTGGCTTCTTTAAACAGCCAATCAGTGGTGAAAAAATGTAATCACGGAGGAAGGGCTGCTCTGGAACTGCTGCTTCTCCTAAAGGAAAATCCCTTATTTTTTAATTTATTTTTTAAACTAAATAATAAAATAAATAAAAATAATAAAAATTAAGTTTCCTTAGTAGTGTAAAGCGAAGTCCTGATTTTCCAACATGAGAAAATCTTCCATAGACATTTGGTAAAATGGATTTGCACTAGCCAGGTAGAATCATGTTTACTATCTATGTTCATGATAATCATTTAATTATCAGATCAGACATATTTTCTTTTGTTTTCACACCTATAACATATATAGCGTCGGTTTAAATCCTATAACTTGAATAAAGTTTCCTCACGAAGTGCCAATGAAAGATGACCTTAGACATGTTCTTAGTTTATCGTAGATTTTTCTTTCATTAGGGACATTGCCATGAAATGACATCGTATCTGAAGAACATCTTGTGATGTTGAACAAACTAAGAAACTGGGCTAAATCTTTACAAAATTGTGACGCTAGAATCACTTGTCAAGTGGATCGGAAGTTGATGAAGTACAGGTACACATAAATGTCAAGCCCAGAATCATAAGAAGGGCACCTAGAATTGAGGGGGAAACTCTAATCACAATGAAAAGCATTTATCACCAAAGTTTTCAAGGATATTGGATTTATTGGCTCGGGAATATCATAGTTCATGTTCTGATTACTAAACTGTAGAAAGTATTTTTACACCAAATAAAACCTAAGGAGAATCCATGTAAACACTTAAAACTGCATTAAAAAGGGGTCAACTTTCTCACACATTGTATTAATTGTTAAAGTAGAAAACATACAATTTTGGGGCATATTATTACATGATTTAGCATGATATAATACAATGCGCATGTTAAAATGATAAGAAAACCATCAGAAGATTTTTTTTCTAAAATAAAACATACAATAAAATTGTATGAAATAATAAACTAATGAATAACAAACTAAAGAATGAACTCAACTGCTGCCAGAGCTGTGACCCCCCCTCTACTGCAGGGTGAAATACTGTGATAATTGCCCCTGAAAATAATATGTGTTAAGACTTTCCCTTTAACGCCACGGACGGCCATGACACTGTATCCAATCCAATCCAATCCAATACTGGTTATACTAGTGAAGGATGATAGGAAATTGTATCAAAAGGCCTAGACGGAAGCTAGAAACCTAATTAAAGTAATTGTAGAGCCCCGCAGCACAGCAGGGCTTTCATGCCTTTCAAGCTCTGTACTTCACTGGAAGTAGACCCAAGGTTTGGGGACTATCTACATTGGATGAATCAGTGATTTAATCCCTTAGTCACATAATAATGTAAGATTATGAGTTAGTACAGAAACATAGCAATTACTTTCTCTGGAGGATGAGCGTCCTGGTTGGGTAGTAAATAACACTATTGTCCTAGGCAGCCTTTTAGACAAAGAATGCATATAATGGTACTTTATCGCATTTTAATATGCATTCATTAAAGTTTAAAAAATGTCTGCTGTCAAATTATAGGTTTCACTATATTACCTTTAGTAGAAGCTACAGCTCCAGAGCTCCAGCCTCCTCAGTGGTCTGACATTCCATGCCACTCATTGATTGAATGAACTAACCAGTGAAAGAACGTGTATGGGGGGAGGGGGGTCTTGGAAACCATCGAAACATTTGCTGATCCAAGTGATCATACCAAGAAAAGGCGGATGGATTGTGCCGATACAACACGTATAGTTTTGGAACTCCAAAGGAAAAAAATAGTCATGTTTCTTTAAATAGAAGCTAAAACTGACATTACTTAAAGAAACAACGTGGATCTTGATATAAGCGACAGTAGGAACAATCAAGTAGAGATAATTGCATTGCAGACTAGAATGGGCTGTCAATTTACTGCTTGTAAAGATAAATGTTCTTGTCAGCATACGTGCGGAAAATGTAATTTCTGGAGGGACAACTCTGTGCATCCCCGCGGCATTTAAAGGGTTAAAAAGCAAAGCCGATTTAAGAAGATGTCCCTCGGGGCCAAGGCTTTATTTCAAAAAAAAAAAAAAAACATCCTGTGAGGGCTTGGAAAATAATTCTTTCCCACATGCTAAATTCCAGGAAGTGGCTGGGGTCTGCGCAGAACATCTCATTTCATGAGAATGAATAAATGACGCGGATCCAACGTTGGGAAATGCATTTCTATTGAGCCAGTGATGAAAACCCAACTCTGGCTTTTTTTTTTTTACTTCAAACCTGGTAGTAGTGAGACGAAGTAAGCGTTACATTGAGCATTAAGTATCTTATGGTTTTAGAATTATTATAACTAATATATTTTTTTTTTAAATAATAAAATAATGATAATAATAAAGAAATAAAGTCTCTTTAATTTAGTCAATAAAGTTTCCAGCGGGCTGGTATATTTTCGCCGCATGATCTATGTCGGTCAAGAGCGGGCACTAAGGGTTAAGTCTGATAAAGTTGTAGACTTTCTACGATAAGCTGGGAGTTCTAGTAGACATGACCATCTTCCATCGAGGAGAGATCTAACACGAAAGACTAGGACAAAGCAAGGTCTACTTTATAGAACAGCGAAATAATTACTCGGTTTCTCTTTATTCTATGGGAAGAAAAGTAAAAAGAGATTAAAATGACTTTCCCCTGTGCTATGTGTCTGTTGCCCTGAAGCCCACCACATACGACTTACCACCAGGTTGAGTAGAATAGGAGTTTCCCCCCGACTCATCACTGTCATGGATAGGACACCACTCCAGCATTTGTGTATGTGTGAAACAACGTAGTAGAAAAAGCGTGACTAATTCCTCTTCTAAATCAGTTTTGAAATTCTTTACCATGAAACGGCACTAAAGACATTCACTGGAATGCTTAATACATGCGGATTTATTCTGCGTGATGCCCCTCGCAGCTGCTTTTTTTTCAGTTGTAAAGATGATTAATGTAATTGTTCCTCTTCAAGGGAAACAGAAATTTCTTGTGACTAACAGAATGATTTCGAGACCATTTTATTCTCTTCCAGAAAACCAGAGGTTGAAGACAGAAATGTCGGAATAACACCCCCTGCCTCCCCCCCCCTTTTCATTTCTGCAGATAATTAGAATATATATAACACATAGGCTTATTTATCAAATTAATGGTTACTGAGCTGTACTGCGTTTTGCCTGTAAAAGGGGAAATTGTGTGTGTAGAGCAAACCGAAAAATTATTACAAAGAAAAGTAGCTGAAAATGTAAAAAAAAAATAGTATGCATCGCTGCAATGGTAACCGTTAATAAAAAATGAACAACCACATTGTAATTAATAAAAGAAACCAACGGTTCTTACGATAAAGATACTGCTTATTCTTAAATTTCCAAATTTTTGCATATTTTTCAAAATATAGATTATATATGTATATATTTATGTAAATCAAGCTTTATTGTTTTCAGGGTAATAAAAAAAGGAAATAACATAAAGGGTGGAAGAATTACATGTCAAGATGAGGATTCAAAGTTAAAGGCACATGGGCGATATGCATACCTGGGAACTCTCCGGGTAAGCGCTGCTCCTCCAGTTCTCTGGGTCAAGACCCGGATCCTCCAGGTCGCGGGAGCGGGGTCTTCCCATTTTTCCTTTAAATGGGGATGTTTGCCGCTGCAGTCAGAGGGAACTCCCCCGACATCAGCAGGACCGCCCACCAACGGCAGCAGGACCACCCACTGTCAGCGGGACCGCCCACTAACATCAGCCGGACCGCCCGCAGACGTCAGTGTGCAGTCCTGCCTGTGTCCCGCAAGGTATGGCGATATGTTGAGTTGCAAATTCATACTGCCTCTTTTTAACAATCATGGAGCATATGACAGGATCCATCTACAATATCACAGGTACAAAAGCACCGTGCACCACTCCACTCTGTCGGGAAGTTGGGGAGAGGAGAAAAAAAAAAGGAAGGTGAGAGAAGGATAAAAAAGCTCTCCCATCTTGGGGCCACCTCATAGTAAAAGTCTGCCCATCTCCTCTGATGTCATTAAATCGAGCCAGCGGAGCCACATGCTGCCATGCGCTCCGAGGCAGTATGGATCAGCTCTTCCATACGCCTGATTTCCTCTACCTTGTTACGCAGTCTCTAAGGGAGGAAACCTCACATTGCCTCCAATACGCAGGGATCAGGCACTTTGATAAGTAGATATCTGGCTAGGGAGCGCTTCAATGAGACCAGTGACCTCATGGAATTGTGGAGGAGCATCGCTTCTTCCTGTCACCTCCTCCACTGCTTGTTGGACCCCTGCCCAAAACGCGTTGATCAAACGGCACTCTCACCTGATGTGGATTAGAGTCCCCAGCTCAGTTCCACACCTCCAGCAGCACGGGTCCACCCCAGGGATCACCCTACAGATTCAGCTTTGCGCTTTACACCATATAGTCAGAACCTTATATGCGATATCATGAATTCTGGATGCTACAGAGCATTTCCGTGTCATGGTACATAAATTGTCTTTCAATGCTGGCCCGGAATGGATCTACCCAATACTTCCTACCACCTTCCCATGAATGCCGGGGGGGGGTAGCGGTTCCGAGTCTGCCAAACATATCTGACATGCTTCAATATATTGCAAAAAAATAAATAGATCCGGAAATAGTATTTGAACTAAACAGATGTACAGATCAAGAGAAAACTATGAACTATAAAGTCTAGTTGTCAGTCGAGTCAAGGGTTATCCCAACAAACATGCACTTGCATGCTACATGTATTAATTATATCAACATTCAGAAAATAGTTTGTAAGTCTATAAATTGCTGTTAAGTTCCTACGATTTGACCAAAATTTTAAATAATTAAATTTAAATAATTGAAAAAAAAAAACTCCAGGGGTTCCCAAGCCCTCCTACTAGCCGAGAGTGAGGAACGAGTGCCTGCTTTTATTGACCTCTGTGTTGTGTAGGCTGAATAATAATTAATAATAATTAACGCTCGAATCCCTTTAGCGTGAGAACTATTGAACTCGTTGTCATTATTTTGCTTCCTTGTCCATCTGGTACTGAAAATAAGGTGGGCAGCAAAGAAATCCCTCTGACCGTAACATTTCATATTAATGTTGTATTTCTGGCATACCCATTAAAAGCGTTCTCACTCTGCCCTTACACTAAGAAGCTAAAATGCTGTACAAAATCACGTACGTAATAATAACATTTTGATGTTGAAAGCTAATAATCTGTTCTTTTAAATGTGTGTTATGTGACCTGATTCTTTCAGATAGTCAGGCCTGACGTTGACTTCATCTGCATACCAAAGCAAATCATTCCTAGTCTGAATTTTCAAATTATAGAGGTAGAATTGACAAGCACTCGTAAGATTTGTTTTCTTAAAATTATGGAAATATCTAATATTAAAATGGGATATATAAGAAAATCAATGTTTTTGTATATCATCCCCGTATTCCAAACGTTGGCTTTTCCCATTGAGGTAGACAGCTCAATTTAGGATCTAGAATATATCTCTCAATAAGCTTTGTTGACTACCTATCAGATATTGCATGATAACCAAAGAGACTGTAGTCCAACAAAAAATGGGCAGTTTCCCTCTTTAGAAGGAACAGTGCCTCTTTGGGACTTCTTTTCTGAGAGTCTGCTAGGTACTAACAAAGAGTTAATGGATCCTTTAGTAGATAATCCCAACCTATGCCTCCATTACATTTAATGCATAAAACACATAAATGCCACTAACATTATCCAGTAAAATGGTTTATAGGTCCAAGCTGAGGCAGAATTAATATAATATTTTTTTTTTTTTTCAGTAATTTTTATTGAAGTTTTTATTTCATTGACAATAGTAACTTACAATAAACTATTGAGTTGAAGAAAATACATTAGAAATGTGTTACAACTGATATTAAATTCCGAATTGGTCTCCAATAATTGAATTGGCTCCAGTACGTGAAAATAATAAATTAATGAATATTAAAATAAGAATATATTAGCTGGATACAATATGAAGAGAAAATACTCCTGACTTAGAAAACAAAAACAAAAACCACTGGCCTTATTTCTACCTTATTGTGAACCAATTATTAATACTACTTGTTAAGTACATGAAAATGAAAGGGAAAAAAACTAAAATACATCGCACTGTTACAGTAGCAAAGACATACATTTATAATTGGATATGCAAACATAACTACACATAGTATATGATACATGCAGAAAATTCATTAGGAAAAAAAAAAATACATGTCTCTCCATGGGCCCATTTACACAAATCCATATACAAACATACATATTATCCCTACATACACATGCATAATATACATACACATATACCTACACATGCATATACATCCCTGTTTCATTCCTCTTCCCTTCCTTTTTACTTGCTACTCTACAAAAAGAAAGAATAACCTGTTAAAAAGTACCAGATTAAGTAAAAGTTTTTTCAAGGGCTATATTGGATATAGGAGCCCAGACCTGATCATATATAGCCACTGAATCTGAAAGAGAATGAGACATGTATTCCATGTTTTTTATATCTAATAAAATATGCATGACTTCTGAAAATTGTGGGCCCGTGTTGTTTTTCCATTTCCTAACTATGGCAATTTTGGTAGCTAACAGTATATATTCCAGTAATTTTGATTTAGATCTGGAGATACCATGAGGTACTGCTCCTAAAAGAGCAATCTCAGGTGAGACTGGAACATTGAATTGAAGTAGTTTGGATGACAAGCAAAAAATTCTATTCCATAATGGTTGAATTTTGTGGCAATACCACAGAATGTGACTTAGAGTACCCTTTTCTCCACATTCTCTCCAACAAAGATGAGAAATATTTGGGAACATATGATGTAATTTCTCTGGGGTGAGATACCATCTATACAATATTTTTTTATTAATTTCTTTGTGATTAGCACACCTAGATGTTTGGGAGAGTGTACGTACATTTTTGTTCCATTGTTCTTTTGTAAAATTTATTCCTAGTTCTACCTCCCATTTGAGCATATAAGGTAATTTGTCTTGAAGCATTTGCTTTTTTAGGAAAAAATAACAAACCGAAATAGCCTTTCTTATATAGGGCACTTGGTTGCAGAGACTTATAAGGAGTAAAGTATTGTTATTACCTATTTGTAACAGATCCGAATAAATTGATAAACAATGTCTTATTTGTAAATATACATAAAATTGCTTATATGGTATATCCCAAATCTGATGTAATTGTTCAAATGATAAAAAGGTATTCCCATGAAACAAATCATTAACCTGTTTTATGCCTTTTGCATACCAAATGGATAAATCTATGTTAGGAATTAATAAACTGAGTGTTTTAAATGGGGTAATCTTTTGAATTTTAAATAAATCAGGACACAAACTAGCTGTCCACTCCCATGTTTTCAATGCCATATTAGATGTTTCCAGAGTAAATTTTACACTGGGGTGAAGATGTTTAGGAAGCCATAACAGTTCTTCAGGTTTATAAGAAATTAACATAGCATTCTCTAAATCAACCTAGCCAATTTGACCTGGAGGAGAAAGTAACAAAATAGCCTGTGCTAAAAGTACTGCTTTATGAAAAATATATAAATCCGGAAGGCCTAGTCCACCCAGATCAACAGGTATTCTTAATAAGTTATCTGCTATTCTATTTTTTTTCCCTTGGTTAATAAATGTGTTTACATCTTTTTGATACTTTAATAAAGTAGCTTTAGATATATGTAGAGGGATCATGCGAAAAATGTATAATAATTTTGGAAAAGCTGTCATTTTAAAAGCAGCTATTCGACCCAACCAGGATAAGTTATAAGTGACCCATGAATTAAAGTCTTTTTTAATGTCTACCCACAGTTCAGATAGGTTCGTTGGAATCATTTGTTTAATGGTATTAGTCAGTTTTATCCCTAAATACTCTATATAGTGCATTTTCCAGAGAAAATCATATTGTTGTTTCAGAGTATTTATAGTACTTTGTGGGAGATTTAATGTCATAGCTTGAGTTTTTTTAGTATTAATTTTATGGTATGATATTTTACCATAGTTTTCTAATATATTAAATAATGAAGGGATAGATTTTTGAGGTTTAGTAATGGTTAATAAAATATCATCTGCAAATAAATTCAATTTTAATGTGTTTCGTTCAGGTATGGGAAAACCCACTACATCTCCAGAATTACGTATTTTTATAGCTAAAGGCTCTAATGCCAACACATATAATATCGGGGACAATGGGCACCCCTGTCTTGTTCCATTTGAGATAATAATGTCCTTGGAAACGAATCCTTCATTTAAAACATTTGCTATTGGGGAAGAGTACATTGCCATTATAGCTCTGACAAACACAGAAGGGAAGCCAAATTTTTGTAGTGTTGCTTTAAGATAATGCCAATTTAGTCTGTCAAATGCTTTTTCAGCGTCTAGAGAAAGAATTGCACATGGAATTTTTTTTCTTTCGGAAATCTGAATGACATTAATGAGTTTTCTTGCGTTATCTGATGCTTGTCTACCTTTAATAAAACCTACTTGGTCATTATGGATTAAAGATGTTAATAGTGGTGTTATCCTGTTTGCTAAAATCTTTGCAAAAATTTTTAGATCCACATTTAAAAGAGATATTGGTCTGTAATTAGCACATTCATCAGTAGATTTGCCAGGTTTTGGTATATTTATAATATAAGCTTTTAGCATTTCTTTAGGTATAGACCCTTGTGTCAAGAAATTATTAAAAAGATGCTGAAGATATGGTGTTAAAATCGAGCAAAATGTTTTATAATACGCATTTGAAAAACCATCAGGTCCAGGTGCCTTATGAGGACTGAGAGATTTAATAACCTCCTCTATCTCTTCCAAGGTAATCAATTTGCTTATGCTTTCCCTATTTTCATGAGAGATCTTAGGTATAGGCAGTGTTTCCAAGAAACCTTGTATGTCCTTAACTCGTGGGTGAAATATTGAAGGATCCTTTTTCAAATTATACAAATGATCATAAAATGTAGCAAATGTATCCGCAATATGTTTTGGGTTATATACTCTAGTATTGTATTCATTTTTCACAAAAGAAATATGAGATTTGAGAACTGTTTGTCTTAGCTTATTAGCAAGGAGTGAATCTGCTTTATTGCCTTTTTCATAATAATTATGTTTAAGTCGTCTCATAGCCAATTCAGTTTTATAGTTGTTTAACTCATCTAAATCTTTTTGTGTTTTTTGAATTTCAGTTAGTAGAATTGTAGATGGTTGTGTTTGATTTTGTGATTGAAGTGATCTCAATTGGGATTCCAACATTGTTACACGAGATCTACGTGCCCTATTCACCCTAGCGGTGTGTTGAATAAACAGACCCCGCATAACTGCTTTATGTGCTAACCATACTGTGTCTATGGCAATATCATCTGACATATTTTCTTTGAAATAATTTTGTATACATTTGCTAAATAACTTCTGCACTGATGGTTTTGCTAGTTCATATTCATTGACACGCCATCTTCCCTGCCCTTTGATAGTGAGGTCGTTTTTAATTGTAACCATCACGGGAGCGTGATCTGACCAATTGATATTACCTATAGTACAACAATGTATTTGCTGTAGCATATATTTGTCAACCATTATATAATCAATTCTGGAGTATGTATTGTGAACTAATGAATGAAAGGTATATTCCCTATCGGAAGGATGTAGGGAACGCCATACATCTTGTAGCCCATATTCAATATGTAAATTTCTGATCCTTGCACTACTATTATTCTGGATATATTGACCCTTTATAGTTCTACTGTAAGAATTGTCAAGGGATGGATCCATTGTGATGTTAAAGTCACCACCTACCAAAATATTACCTCGTTTGTATTTGTGGATTTCTTGGTATATCTTGCGTAAAAATAATGACTGACCTGATAATGGCGCATAAATATTAGCCAAAGTAAAATCTTGTTGATTGATAGTACAGATTAGAATTATGTATCGACCATGAGGGTCCAGGATGGATTTATGTATAGACACTGAAACATCATGTCTAAAAAAAATTGAAACCCCCCGTTTTTTCGAAGGCAATGTAGAATGAAAAGCTATAGGAAATTTTTTAGCATAAAAATTTGGTATGTTATCTGTGCAAAAATGAGTTTCTTGAAAAAACACAATATGAGCATGTGTAGTTTTAGCTTCCTCAAATGCTACTCTTCGTTTGTGAGGGGAGTTTAACCCCTTTACATTTATAGAGAGTAAATTCAAAGACATAAATTGTAAAAATAAATTATACAAATAAAGTGGTTTTGAGTTCTATCAAGAGTCCCTTCCAGAATCATGCACAAAATTTGATAGATAGGCCAGTAATAACTATAACTATAAAACCTTAACAACCAATTGATAACCAAATTTAAAAGTAATACCATGTCTTCAACTCTGAAATAGAGCCGAGTATTCCGAGAGCAACAATATCTATATCTTAGTGTATTGGCGGGGAGATATAGTATAAATACACATATACACATCTATATATATATACATATACATACACATACCTAGTATAAAGCTATTTATAATCTTCATGCATACACAAGAAAAATAAATGTTGAAAAGCTTTACTACTCTGAGACTTATATTCCTTTTGGAGAAGTAGACGGTGAATTTGATGCAGATCTATCTACTGCTTTCCTCTTTTTCTGCGTCCCTGTCCATATTTTCGTAAGGTGAGTGTTAGGAAGGCTTGCAGTAGCAATGCTAGATTCTCCCATCAATCCCCATCTTTGTAAAAGATCCTGGCCTTCTCCCAATGATGCAATGACGGATGTCTCTCCATTTTTGGTGACAAGGAGTTTCACTGGAAATCCCCATTTATACATAATGTTGTGCTTCCTTAGGACTGAGGTGATAGGTGCTAAATTGCGCCGTTTTTGAAGTGTACCTTTTGACAAGTCAGGGTATATTTCTAATTTGGCATATTTCTCAGGTAAATCTCTGTGTAATCTATGGCTTTTAAGAATTCGGTCCTTGATGTGGAAGAAATGAATTCTTGTAATTACATCCCGTGGTTTGTCTGTGGGTATTCCTTTTGGTTTGGGAAGTCTATGCGACCTATCAAGTATAATGTCTTTTGCCGCCACATCCTTTAGAAGAAATGCAAAAAATTCCCTCAGAAATTGTGGTAAAACAGGCCCTAAAATATTCTCAGGAATTCCCCTTATCCGTATATTATTTCTTCGGGATCTGTCTTCTAGGTCTGTTATTTGATTTTGTAATTTATTAATTTCTTCTTTCAAATTATTTTGTGAGGTAAAAAGTTCATTTTGTACTTCAGTTATTTCATCTACTTTGTTTTCTACCTCATTTACTCTATCTCCCAAATTTTTAATATCCTGTTGGATTTTATTTGTAAAAGAAGCCATGTCACCTTTAATTTGTTGTCTTAGCATCTTTAGCATACCTTGCAAGGCTGTTCTGTAGGGAAATCCCTGGATAGCTGTTAATTCATCCTCATTACAACACTGGGAGGGCTCCATGAGAGGATTGTCATCGGCGCCATCTTGGATCCAGTCAGGGAATGACTTTAATGAAGCCTGCTGCTTCAATTTGGTTGCTGATTCTCCTGCAACTTTACCCCCTGACTTTTTCAACTTTGGAGTGGCCATCTGGAGCACTTATAAAGCCGAAAAGGTAATTTTTCTCCCCTTAATTTTGCCGTTTTTTATTGTTGCCAGCAGAGCACCAGTTACTCGCTTCTGCTCATCACAGTTAGCTCCGCCCCCCCCAGAATTAATATAATATTTTAAAATAGAGAATAACAGAAATAATATATTTTAAGACGCTAACAGTATTGGCAATTTTGGGATATATTTCCAGTTCTTGTTGTTAGTTCTGTTATAATGATACAACCTTTTATATCACTTATTTGAGTTTCATACTTTGTTTAAAGACATTAATATTAACTTTAATTAATGAATTAATTAATATTAATGCCAAGTGGGGCCAGCACGTAAGTGGATAATTATATAGCTGCTTGAATCTTACTCTAACATGATTAATAATCCTCTTACCCACTTAAGCTTCCTAATGATAGGCAACCCAAAGGAAAACGGGGGATGGTGCTGCTTCATTCATACACTTTTTGTTACAGCCTCAGCTGTATAATAGAACTCATCTGCTTTTGACCCATATGGTGAAAACCTGGAAAACTAAAACTCATATGCATCAACAGGCCATTATTAGCCGATTAACTTTGGCTAAATGTGAAATTCCAGCCAGCCAGCCAGCCATAGTCATCCCGAATGTGACGGATTTGTAAACGGATACATATTAGATATTCATTGTCTTTAAGGTGTCCATGAGTCGTGATCTGAAGGGGCGGGGGGGGGTAGTTTGAAGGGGCAGAGGGGGGGTAGTTTGAAGGGGCAAGGGGGGGGGTAGTTTGAAGGGGCAAGGGGGGGTAGTTTGAAGGGGCAGAGGGGGGTAGTGAGGGGGGGCGCCAGAGGAGTAGTTCGCACAGGGCGCCAGAACACCTAAGGCCAGCTCTGCCCCCTCCTTTGTAGGTAGGATAGGGGCCAGGATGTTAGTGAGTTCAGTTATTCAGCTACTTTATCCTCCCTCTTTAGTGAATAGCCCACAATGAACAGGATGAAAATACTGTTCGTTCAATAGAGTTTTATCTACAGAGTAGGTTGTATTGGTAGTTATTTTGTCCATTTTGTTTTCAGCTGACATCTCACCTTAGACAAATTCCTCTTTAACTAATTGACTCTCCTGTGTTTCTAAATGGATAACTTCAATTTCTTTAATGCTTCCTTCGCTCCAATGCTAACATTACGTTAACAACGTCAACCTCACATGTCCATTTAATTTCCATTATCAGTACTAAATGTCAATGCCTTAACTAAGCTTTGTTATTCTGCCCAATCATAGATACACAAAACATGTACTATTTTGTACTGCTAAATAGTAAAAATTAAATATAATGTTTATGACCAAAAACAAGTGTATAAAGCACTTACATGAGAGCGACAGGAAAGCGGAGACTGGAAGAGAGATCCTCAACGTTTCGACCTTATTTCCTATATATCCAAATAAGTGCTTTATACACTTTTACTTGTTTTTGGTAATTAAAAAAAAAATATTTTTACTATTTAGTGATTGTGTTATGCATTTTTTTGAGTGCAACACCCCTCCATTAGATGTATCTGTAATTTAACCTGTTGGGCACACATGGGAGTTTTTTTGCTTTATTATTTAAACATATTCTTTGCATTTTGGTGAACCACTTGGTCTAAATTATTTTAATTATTTCTTTACATCTACACTACTGGACTTACACGGCCATCCACGCTACATAAACCAGACATGTAAATATTTATTGGTGTCAGTAGTATTTCCAAAATGAAATATATCATCTTGGTTAGAGAAAAACCATCAATTATTTTTTGCTCAAGGACCTGAATACGTAGATACATTCTAACTTCCATATTGGGAAAAAATGCATATGTTGCCAGGTTCTAACTTTTGTAACTTAGTTTTGATCTTGAAGTGGCTGCGTGTCCCATTTGACTTCACTTAACCCCTTAAGGACAAAAGGAGGTCCCTAAACCCATTGAAAACAATGCATTTTTGAGCCCCTACATGTACAGGCTTTGTCATTAAGGGGTTAAAAGAGGAGAACCCTCTTATATTATGTTTTGGAACTTTTAATCTAGAATTCACTTCATAGCTTGTCGTTTAATGGAGAAACATTACGTTTGTCATTTTCTTTAGCCATACTGGTTCAATTTTGGCTTTCTTATACACCCATCTGTTTTTTTTGTTGTATTAAAAGGTCAATAAACATTGCTTTTGATTTCCCACAAACATCTCGTGATCGTTTAGAGACTGTTTTTCCCATAAAGACATTTCTGGAGTCAGAAATAAAAAATCTAAAATATAATGTTCTAGTTCTAAGTACTAAGATGCCAGATAACAATGTATCCGTATCGTGCTATTTATATTTCAATTAGCTAAGCAAAAAAAAAGGGTTTGCAATTTATGGGAATAAAATTTCATTTTAAAAAGCCTGTTTAAAACTATGAATATTAGTGAATTTAGTCCCTCATTGTTAATAATTCACATAAGAAAAAAACCTGGACGGGCATCAAAATGCCAATTTAGTGAATTGATGTGCGTTTTAATATACTTCGGCAGCTACATCAATATTTGATAGCTCACTTTTCATTACATATTCTTAAAAGTTGTGTGTGCGCGCATGATATGACATTGGATTTCATAAAGAAACTTGAAATATCTACATTTCACATTCTTATATATATATGGTTGGACCTGGACATGGAAACTTATTGAACATGGAACTTATTCTAAAAGCAATCTCTCCTCTCTTAGTGTCCTCTCCTTTGCTTTTCAGCTATACCCTTGGTATAGCAGCTGTTAAAAGCTTTGACATGACAGAGGGCCAAGTGTGGGTGGTTTATGTCTTCAGATTGACCCTACAACAAGAAGACGGCAAAGGAATGAAGATGATTTTCCCAATTATTTGGACTTCCATTTTATTGCTTTTCTAATTTCCTTTGTAAAGAGTAAGTAGTCTCCAACCAAACCCAAGACAGAATTGGGTACGGCTTATCAGCAAGGGGACCACCGCAGGAAGACTCCTGGTCATCAGTGAACAAGAGAATTAAACCATGATGTACACTCATGACAAGAAGATCAGTTTGTTTAAGCTCTTGGAATTTTGATATATGTTTGATTTTTAGGATTCAGCCAAAAAGCCAACAGTGGTGTTACTATGTCACATAATTAATGCGCTATTGGCATGAATCAATTTGCAGTTTGAAACGAATGCGATTCTTTGAATTCTGCTATAAATATTTCGAGCCATTGTACAGATTGTAATCTTCCACATCTCTTATAATGACTTTGATCCACCATGGTGTGCTTGACCTATTTAATCAAATATTACCATTGATGGAATCTTATTGTTGGCTTTAAGTCAATATCTATGCATGAACGACTACCACATTTTCACAAAACACCGGCAATACTGATATTGATCTCCATCAAACTATGATACAAACTGCTATGTAAAGCTTTAAGAATTGATTTTGTACTAAAACTCGTTGGGTTGTACTTTTATGGGTTGGCTTGATCAGTGGCCAATTTATACATATATAACATGTATCTAAATCTAACCACTTTCGGATATGTGCATTATCTTAATCAATGAGACTCTACCGTATGTACTTTCTAATCCATCACACATCCCATATCAGCCTAATCAATAGGCTTTTAAAAAGATTCCAATCACATACCTTAATCAATAGGTCTCTATAAACATTCCACTTAATCACCTATCCCATATATCTTTATAAGCATCCCACTCAATCACCTGTCTCATATGCCTGTACCCTGTATAGATCATCTTCTCTCACAGCATAATAGTATATAAAGTATTTATTTCTCAATGGCCCAATATTTCCTGACTCAACTGATTCTACTACATCTACCATCTTTACCAAGTGCCTAGTAAATATTTAACCTCTCTGTCACTGTTCATGCCAAATGTTGTGCACAATGACTACCTATTTTCTTTTTAGTTTTTGCATTAAATAAATTAAACAATAAATGTAATGATTAGAACTATGAAGAAAAAGTAGTGGAGACAGAGGAGAGTCGTGTTGAGTACCTCTTACAGCTAAGAGTGATTGTGAGATTGGATTGTTGACCCTAAGAGTTTCAAACATTTTTGAAAGCTTGTCTAAAATGCTGAAACTTGAGCATCCAAATCAGGGATACCATTTTATTCCATCAAAGGCTTAATATGCCTCAATGCTCCTTGACCATATTATGTTTTTTGGTGGGTGAGAAGATCCTCCTACCAATGTAAGTTAAGATAATGTATTTGCACAATATATTTTTTGTATAAACAGCGGCATCAATTTTAAATTTTTGGTCTACCTTTTCATCGTAGAAACCCTATTTAATTTTTGTTGAACTCTGACTACTTATTGATGCTATGCTGGTTCATGGACTTATAGGACCTCTACACACATTAGCTGTTGCATGCCGGAGGACACAGGGTACAACACATGTAAATGTGAAGATCACCTCGATGCAAGTAACTTGTCCCGTGTAGACTCCCAAGCCTGAGAATTAAACTTTCAATTCTGATTTCCAGCCCCTGCTAAATAATCATCTCCATCAGAAACATGTGTCCTGTAAAGTTCTGTTTAACAGAGAAGGCCACCCATCGACAGCCCTGTAAGGAATTTAGGGAGTATTCTACCCTACAATAAATGATTTGTATGTTTTTTTCCTGCGCTGCCAAATGTTCCTTTTAACTTCATAAAAATACCTGATGGCAATCTTAATCTAATCACAAGAACGCTTGTGATTATAAAAACAACTATAAAAATATAATTTCTTATTTCTTCCTATTTAAATAGTTGACATTGGAATTATATGCCCCCTTTAATAGAACACGCAGCCAGTTTCCAGCCAACAAGGGCTTTTTACTGTTGCCCATAAGTACTTTATTATATATTTATTACCCGTAAGAAGAAAATAAGAAAAAGCTGCTTACCTTTAGAAGAAGCTGCAGCTCCAGAGCTCAGTGGTTAGGTTTTGCCAGTTTTCTATTGTGTGCAGGGTGGGCAAAATTAATAATTTAAAAGGAACACTCAGCTATCATATGCAAAGAGGTTCATATGATGGCTAGAGTTCCTCTAAGAATAAGAATTGAGTTGACCTCAGTAATGTTGTACTACAAAGTATAATATTGAGGAAAATGTGTGAAGAACAAACCAAACCTTACTCTGGCCCAAGCTCGGAGGTACACATAGATATGGCCAGGATCCCACTGAAAGTTAGACGATTTGCCCCTAACAAAAAAAGTAAAATAATAAAAAAAGATTAATAATGAGGGGGTGAGAGGGATGCAGCTTTCAGGTGTGTTGCCATCAGCACTGAGGGAAACCCTAAAAACCCGGCTTTATCTAAGGTAAATTCCCATCGCTGCCATGAGGACCCCCCATTACCCAAATAAAACTTGAATTTTCCCGTAGTGACCATGCTCGTGATGCTGCCCCCCACACTTTTATTATGCTGCTGTCTTTTCATTATGTATAGTTAAGCAAGTTGAAATGACTCAACTTACCAACAGACACAGCTCGAGGAACAAAACCTACAGCGAATAACGTCAATTGTCTTGTGGAATAATAATTTCCATATCTGATACACTCACGTTTTCTTACTTTTGACACACACAGAGGTAGTGTAGAAAGCGTTTTGTGGTTATTGCTGCCCAATTTGGCTGGTGCCAACATAACAATTTGATATACAGAAACAACAGGTGAGGAGGGCCCTGCTCAAAAGAGCTTACAGTCTAGAGGAAGTTAGGGTGTGTTACACAATAGGTAAAAGTGCCGTAGTTCAGGACGGACCAACCACACTAGTGAAAGTATTGCAGGAGAGGGAGTAGGAAAGGTGAGCTAAAGCAATATGGGAGGAAGAGCGTTAACATGTAAGGTTGCAGGCATCCTAAAGGTGAGTCTTTGTCGGATAGCCCGGGAGAGGGGATTTCAGAGGATAGGGGCAGCCCTTGAGAACTACCCCAATCTACAATTTCTATGGCGTTCAGCCAGTAATGGGTGACTGTACATCATGGGAGCTGCGTTTAGTGTGTGTGCCACCACAACCACAGTCTGTGACTACAATTACCATAAGGTTCGTGTTTGTACTGTATTCTCAGCGTAGCCACCCTCCAAAATTCCTAACCCCCCCCCAAATCTAAAGTTGTTAGCTACTATTCCCATAATAATCAATTAGAAATCTTGCTGGCTCAAGATCATGGGTGTTGCATTCAAGAAACGATAATGCCGTGTAGTGTAGCTCTGTGACGCACAGCAACCGTTCTGAGGTATTACAAGAAAAAAAGTTGTGGTAACATTTGTCCCTTGAACTGCTGCTATTACATTTCTCATGATGTTAAGCCAACCAAACAGATGGCTGAGAGTCATGAGATGTGCCTTCCACAGCAGCTGCAGTGCCAATCCATAATGATATTAAAGCTAACCTTTGGCACTCCAGTTGTTGAGTACTCACTTTCCTATGATGCGTAACATACACGACTGGGGAATGTAGTTTCAACAGCTGGAGTATTAAGTAGCCGTAGCTGCAATACATGCTTAAAATAAACTACCTTGTGTCTGCAGCATGCAAACTGTGTTTTTTTTACCCTTTGCAGGGAGAGACAGAGAGCAGATCAAACTCTTCTAACAGCAGGGGGCACAGAATTACACAACAGATGTTTTGCTGCACTCCCTGAGGTGTTTCGGCCTCTCCTGCTGCTGCTCCAGTGGGACGCTTTAAATTTCCAGGGGGGGGGCAATTTTCCCCTTTTACCCCCAGACTACAATAAGTATAAATATAGTATTACAACAGACTTAAAACTGTACAAGATACAAGAATATAATATGCAGTTGTGAAGATTGTTGAGAAGATTCCAGGCAATGAGAAGGGAGGACAGGGCCGGGCTGGGGATGAAAAGCAGCCACTAAATGGCGTACGTGTGGCTGCCGTTTGGATACTCGCAGCTGCATTCTCTCTTGCAGCAGGTGTCATATAGATTAGGGATCTGTTGATGATCAGCAGTGCTAACACTTTGTGCTCCCCCGGGATTCAGACTGGTTAAGGCATAGCTGCAGCCTTAGGGTTATTATTAGACTTCCATGTAAACCTCGGACACTAGGTGCTTAGTTGTGTTTGTGCTTCACGTGCAACCTTGCAGTCATGGTGTCCAAGTGATGTCCGGTTCTCTGCCATGACCTTATATGAGTTCTTTAACTGTGATTATGATCTCTTATTTTGCTATAATGCTGCGTCTTAGTTGCTGAGCTCTGGCTACGTCTGACCCTGATTACACTGCTGATACCTGGTTGTTGACCCTCTGGTTAGTCTGGCTACCCACCTTTCTTCTGTGCAGCTCTTATTGACCTCTATCTGCATCAGTCTGCTGCTGTCATCTTCTATCGGTTCCCTACACATCCTTGGTGTACCGTCGCTATTGTTTCACCCTCACTGGTCTGCTGGATTGAGGCTCCGTATACCTGCCTACGGCCCCCAGGTATGCCCGTATGACATTGTGTTTCTAGTCGGCAGCTGTCCACCAAAGGACTGAAGATGCTGCTCGAGTGTCAGTAAAAGTAAGTGTGCGGCGCCATCGGCCACCAGACCCTGACCTGGTTGGGGAAATGCCTTGTTGCTTATAGATATTGTATAGTTTGTTTCAGGATATTTAGTTTTATTCTTTAGGGGACTTATAACTTTAATTTTGATTGCATAAAGATTAAAACCAGTTGACTTGATTGGTGAACTTTTAAAGAAATGTGTCTACACCTTAACTGCTTTAGGGCTGAAGAAGCAATAACACAACTAGGATTAAAGTCTTTTGTATTATGTACTTTTTAATGGTGTCGCTTGTCAATATGTTGTATATAAGATAGATCGATCGATAGATAGATAGATAGATAGAATCAGCAATCCAGCCATAAAGAGTTTGCAAGATTCTTAGTGAAACAGAATTCTAGTAATATAAATTAGTCCGATCATTTATCTCATCATTGGTCTCTCTGGATGAAAGAATCTAGTTTTGTTTAGTTTCTATTCCAACGAAGTGCAGTTAATTAGATATTTTTATCTACATTATTAAATAATTAACAAATTAAAGATCTATAAAAACAAGGCAGCTAAAATCACTGCCTGCCTTAAGCATAGAATTACAGCCAGCATCTTAGAAATGTCTCCAGGGTATACTTTAAGACTCTCAACCCATACCACTGTTTTCTAGGAGGAAATGTCCCTGTTACAATAATGTGTTATGGTTAAGTTGCATACACCACAAACATGTATGTACATGTGCAATAAATGCCTATTGTATGTGTATTTATGTACATGCTAAGGAATCCAATAAATAAAGTCCTGTATAGTGACACAGCCTTATGACCAATCCATTGCGCAATAGTCTTTCATCTTATGGGGTTCCAGTAGATCAGTGAAGGCTCAGGAAATGTTGAAGCGACTGTTATGATGAAGTCCCACGTGTGACAGAATAAAGGAGAATAGGAACCATGTGAGAATTATGGGTTGTAGGAGAATAAGGAAGGGTATAAAATGTTTGAACCGTCTCCTTTTAATTTATTAATGGTCATTTTGTTTGAGGGCCATCAGAATTAAACAGAGCTGTGCAGACACAGGGCTCAAGGACTAGGTACACAGCATTTGCTTTCCATCAATAACTTCACAGCAGTCTGATGTATTTAAGATGCTTCATGAGAAGCCATGATTTGTGCAGTAGGTTAGACAAAGTAGGCGAGTGGGTCTACTGGCGTTACTTACTAAAGCAGGCACTAAACAGGTGGGATTGTAGAGAAGCGGCTGTTTTTGCTCCCTGTCTCCATAATGCAGTAGTAATTATGTTAAGCAGTAAATGCACAGAGGTTACGAAACCATTTCCCAAATTCAGAGCAGGTGCGGGTGAATTTGGAGCTGCTATTAAAGTAAGTACTACAGAAAAGTAAGTATTAAAGAAATGATTGAGAAGGTGCTCCACCGTTTTGTATCATTGTTCCTATATGGTGAGCTTCAACGGCTACAGTATGTACACAAGAATAAAGCAAAGAAACACAAGACGGAATTAGTTTGGATCAAGAGTAGGAAGGTGAGGTAGAAGGCTTGAACTTGATGGACTTAGGTCTGTTTTCAACCTTATTTACTATGTAACTATGTAGTTATAAAATAGGAATGTGAACAAATGCAATAATAATAAAAAAATAATTAATAATAAAAAATAATTAATAGCTTTTTGTCATGAAATTGGTGGATTTTATTAATGTTTGTACAATGAAACATTATATCTGCTCACAATGTATGAGAACCATGTTTTAAAGCCATGTTCTTCAAAAATACAGTGACGCGAGTATATAATTCAACTCTTAAGACCAAATTTATTTATAATTATATCAATAGCATAATTTAACTTATTTTTGTCATACACCATATTTCCTGCTATTGTAAACGAAACATATATTCTGGAGAAGTTACGATTTCTGTATATACTTGGCCCTGTCTCTTAATGAAGATGTACAAAGGTTATTATTAAAAATAGACGTTTCGGTTAAGCTCCGTACCCTTGGGAGCTTGTTAGATATGGATTTATATCTGAATTTTTATTTTTGCATGGATTGCAACAGGATGCTTGGGAAAAATGTTACAAGCTTCTGTCTAATTAATAGTGACAGCTCCACGAAAAAAAAAAAACAGCATGCGAAAATTGGGAAATAGAAATTAATCGGTTAAATGAAGCGATCCGCGTGCGGAATATTTTTCACTAATACTAAGTCGTTGCCATCGATTTTCTTCAAGTTTGTGTCCAAATTTAGTAAAGTGAGCAGAATTTTTAGAGCGTGAACTCAAATAATACTTTTGTTTAAGATGTTCCACTGAAACTCTTTATCATTTATTTATAAAAACTACAAAGGCAAGAAAAGTTACGCTCTTAAAAGCTTAACAATTTAGACAGAAGTGTTGTGACCTGTATGTGTGTGCATTTATACAAAACTAAGAGTAATATACAGGTTGAAAAGGGGTTTCTTCATACATTTCTTATTAACCTTCAGTTCATCTTTTAAGGAATATAATAATAAATATATATATTATTTTTTTTGGTCAGCTTTGATGTAGGTGGGACACTGTCCTACATATTGCAAGTTCTGTACACCACAATATGGAATCTTAAAGACATTCTTTTTGATGTAACAGTTTTACTGCAAATAGGATATTAGACATTCACAAAGGGGGTTAAAGGTGGGATATGGCTGGGCACAGTGGGACGTGGCAACACAACATCGATATGAATAATTAGTAGATACTTTAAGTGTGACCCACCTTGTGGGACATTGAGAACACATAACAAGGGCCATAAGAACCATATTATATTCTGAGTCTTGATAAGAGATATTTGGGAAAGATAAGCGTCTACCGCAATGTTCTATTTAAGTGCAAATGTAGCGAACAAATGGCAGATTTCCATTCTGCTTTTTGTTGCATGGTCAATATATGTATATTGAGCTTCCCATATCCATTTAATGTGATAGAGAGGATGGTGTCCTTGCCCCGTTATATCCCACACAGGGAATGAGGATGCTAATTGCCCGTAATATTACCCCCCAACCCTCTATTTTAATCATATCTCACCAAACCATTCCTAGGTGCTTGCAGAGGCAAGGGGCAAATGTATTAGTTTTTCCAAGAAAACAAAAAAAATCTATAAAATTCAAACAGAAAATCAAAATTAACAGAATGAATGAAAAAAAAACTCAGCAATATTGGATGCTCAACAACTACCTTTTTCCATTGGGCGGAAGTGCAGCCTGCATCTCATTTTTGTAATAATAATAGTTACCCTTAAGGATGGTGGTTAGCAATAGAGAATCAACAGATGTTTGGCCGCATGAGGTGTATAGTTCAAGATCGCTTATATACAGAAATCAGCTGGCGGTATGGTGGAGGAGCATCACATTTAGCGTGTAAGCAAGTTATTTCTCCACCCGTTTTTTTATGCTACAATGGTTTTCCACATTTGGAAATATGATTCAGAAGGTGAGACGCACCGCCAACAATCAGGGTCTGCATCAGGGTGAATTTATACCTCCAATTCTAGAGGGCTGTTCCAAAGCATTAATATTTTGTGTGCATTCTGCAGAAATTCGGTGCTTCTGGTTCAGTATGAATATATATTACTGCCGTTAGAAAAGATCCTCCAATCTCTCCACAAAAGAAGGCTCAGAAGCCATTATCCCGTCCTTAATACATATGTCACAACCCTTCTGCCCTAACATAAATATCAGATAGGATATTGTTTCTAGGGCAAAATTATTTATTTTTACCTCAAGGACTAAAAAAAAACAAAACCACTGCAGCCACATGACTAGCTGATTTGATTACAAAAGGGTTAAATATTTTTTTTTCCTTAAAAAGTCTAGTAATTATATTACATCTTATATTCCGTGTGTAATTTAATCATCTTTATCACTTTCTAGCATAAATTAAGTAAAAAAATGACTGCCAGAGGGAAATGTTACACTGTTTTTAGTAATTTGTTTCAAAAGCTGGCAGATGCAATATATTCTTAAGATTAACCCCCTAAACTGAGACGAAAAGGGCTACCTTAAAGCCCCAGCGATCAAGACCCTTCTGGGCCAATTAGAATGTTCCCAGGTAGGAGCATTACATGCGATATGGTCAAGGAGCACTTGGTGTTGTGATAGCCGATTGACGTCATAGATAGATGCATCGGGGCACTCGGAACTATGTCTTTATAATTGCCAGACATTGATACTTGATACGTTAAGTGTATTTATACCGCAGACTGAATTTAATGTTTATAAGTGTTTTCTCTTAAAATACAGATTTCTTCTTCATGCCTAAAATGGACACTCCAGTGTCCCAGAAAGCCCCCTAAACAAAGAATGCAAATTAAAATATTAAAATTTTTTATTAAAATTAAGAAAAATACTTACCTTTAGGAGAAGCTGCAGTGCAAAGCTAATTGGCTGCTTAAAACCGCCTTATGCACTTTCTGTGTTAGACTCCTGGAACACTTACCGAGCCAATACTGGAAATACTGGAGCTGGCTGGCAGTAAGTACATCGCAAGGCAGGAGATCCAAACACATCTCTTGCATGGCAAATACATGTATGTATATGGTTTTTACAGGAGATCCAAGGAGAAATCCAATTGGAGTCAAGGAAATGGCAGAATTCGAAGTAGCTTAATTAGGGAATTTTTGCCTTCTTTAGGATCAAGAGTAGGAAGGTTAGGTGGAAGGGTTGAGCTTGGATGATAAAATAAATGTAAAAATAATTTTATTGTTTCTCTGTGAAGAATAAGCCCACCAGCCTTAGCACAATGACCTGTACTGAGTACCGACTGGCTTTCATTTTCGATAGAGAGTGTGACTATTTCCAGGTAAGTTACGCGATGTAAAGCATATTTCCACATTTAGCTACATGTGATTAAAGAATACACAAGCTCATAAAATCTATTCTAGACAGTATACGGATGGAGCATAACCTCCAGTCTGAAGCTTTCAGTATAATGGCACTTCCACTTACTCTCCAAGGCGCTTGCTACTTTTAATACATATTGTATATTCTATCCTGAAGTGTCGTCACATTTACTTTCTCCAGATAAGTGGTATCGGTTGTCGTCTATAAAAGTTGGAATACGGGCCATATCCTGCGTCTAATTCATATGGAACTAAATGTATACTCAAAAGGATACAAATGTTGGATACAAAAGACATGTGATGTATAATACAGTATTACATTTTGCAGTTGCTAAGAAACGAAAAATATTAGCTTATTACGCTATAAAATATCATACAGGCCTCTTCACTAAACAGAGTGAACGCCTGGTCTTAATCCACCCCTGAGCAGCACAAAGGCATTAACTAATGTTTTAATAAGTCTATTTGATACAGGGACATAGCCAGGACTGCTGCAGCCGTGTAGATTGATATCTATTAAAGTATATCCAAGTTTATGTCAAGACTCACAACCCCAAATGGAACAATACGAAACATTAGCAGCAAACTAAGGGTTAATCACATTAAATGCATAGACAGTGCAAGCATTATTAACCCCTTAATGACAAAGCCCGTACATGTACGGGCTCAAAATGCATTGTTTTCAATGGGTTTAGGGACCACCCATTGTCCTTAAGGGGTTAATACATATATAACGCAATTTGCAGCTCGTGTTTTCATTGAAGAAGTCTCTTTAGCCCTGCGAGAGAAAATTCCCTTTGCGTTGTTGCAAGTGGCTTCCAAATTAGGAAGAAACACAATTTCAAAGAACTACAGAGCATTTTGTGTTCAATCACTTTTTATGTGGCACCAAATCCATCGTAATAAAAAAGGCAATTTCGGTTTCATTCTAGAAAGTCATGAAGTGATTTAACTGGCCACGACTATGAAGTGGACTTGAAAGTTGGCAGATTTGGTGGTTTACGACTTAAACTCTACATCATCTGTTATTATTTTTCTTTATTGTTTTATATAGCGCCATCATATTCCGTGGCGCTGTACAATGGGTAGACAGGACATGACAAGTAGTACATAACATAACTATTTGACTGAAGAAGGCCCTTGCTCAAATCTAGGTAAGTCGATAAATAAATACTTTAATAAGTATTACAATATCTTTTCATTATGACGTTGATCAAAACATCAATAGAATAGAATACTGAATATCCTTTCCTAGTCATTTTATATTAAAGTTTAGTACTTTGGTTGCAAAGTAAAAAAATTTAAAAATGTTAAAATATGAGTGTGGCTTGGATTTTGAGTGATTTTATTTGAGGGGATAAACAATCAAGTACATTTATTTACAAAATTGTTAATAATAACACATTAATTTGCATAAATATGAATAAAGGTAACACACAAAGAAGGGTCATAGAAAGTTGCATTGAAAAAAGCAGTAAAAAAGCTTTTGGGATTAAAAATTGTAAATGTTTGTTTGCATATAAAGGGTTGAACCAAACTAAACCAGAATATTCAGGGATTAATAATGTGGTTATAGTGGTGTCAGATGTATGGCCAGACTGGAGAAAGCAAGGTGGTCCTGGCACCTTAAGACCAGCAGCCCCCTGATGATGTAAGCGCAGCAAACTTTACAAAATGACACTAAAATGTCACAGCCGAGACCCATAGTGTAGACAGCACTAAGCGGCTTTCAAACACAGAAAAAATAGTTTACAAACCATAACTGTAACATTTCAGCAACCGGACGTTCATAAACTATACATTTCCTGAAAGAAGACAACCTAAAGTATCCAGAACTGCCTGAGAAAAGGTGGATCAGTAAGTAAAATATCTCTGCTCCTTGCTATTTCTCTGCTTATAATCACCGGGGTCTGCCACAGCACTGAGAGACAATCTCTGTGGAAAGGAGCAGCTCTGGATAAGCCCCAGAAGCACTTTGTGTCCTCGGCAGCTGCAAACATTGGCCCATCATAAAGAAGACCCTGGGCCAAGTACAAGTAAATCCAGGTCTGACACTAGAGTTTCGTCCACTGTCACCCAATGATACCTGGGAACTTCTCATTACTGGTCTTTCTAAGGTTCTCTCTAACCTTGGAAGGATGAAGGGGCTTAGTTGGTGAGGCATGGCCAGTCATCTGTGGCTTTCAATAGCCAAAGGGTTGACCTTGTCAAGGAGTGGGCAGAGTCAAACACTTCCCCCAAGTTCCAGTAATAAACTTGAGTTCCCAGAGCCACTTGAAGAGTCCCCAGGTGTGTGGACTATGTGTCAGATGCCCCTCTCCTGCCCTTGCTTGGGAACAATAAACATCGCAGCCCCTCTACCAGCTCACAACACCGTATGCGGCTTCCTAGTTTGCTTGCGTGCTAAGGTTTAACCTGTATAGTTAGGTCTCTGTTTTGGCTCCAGTCCTTTGGACCCTGCGTCTTTCTTGTTTACATGACGTGCTCTACTAACACTGAGCAGGACCATAGTTAAAAAAAAAAAGGATAAATACCCAAAGAGAAATGGTAACCTGATCTTAACACGCAGGGATCATAAGTAAGGGGAGAGAGAGAAGAGAGACGGATGTTTTCCTTGGTCTCTTCTACAAATGACAGAAAGCAATTCTGTTGCTTTCTAGCTTACAATAGCATTCGAAGGATGCGCAGATAGAGCCTGCTAATAACTACAAGATTTAATTATGTTTAGTGCATCCTTTTTCTGGATATCTAAAAGCTCACTAAATATTATTTAAAAATGTTGCATTAAAACGTATTTCCAGACTTCATGAAGAAGCAGTTAAGATAATGTAATTGTGGTTGATTGTCTGGAGCTAAAGAAACTCCAAACAAACCTGATTTTACATTTACACTGTAAATATTCTGTACCAAAAGGTGAAAACAGGTTGTTTAATAATTTTGTGTAACTATTGGGTGAATCATAAATTATCATTACTCATTAGCTGCTAATTAACATGTAAGGAACACATTGTTTAACCCCTTCATGACCCTTAGGACGTACCAGTACGTCCTTAAAACCTGTGGCAAGAAACCCATTAGGATGTGCCGGTACAATCTAACTTTGTTGCAGCAACAGGGACATCTGTCTAAATGTCTACCGACAGCCTGGATTTTCCCCTGTTGGTAGAAGACCATTGCTGGCTTCCTGCCCACTGTTGATGTGTTACAACGCTCACCGCGAACGAAGGTACACCGTCATTCAAGGAATGCCCCATCAAAGGATGGGCCATTCCCTTCCGGTAGGTGTCACTGCTGACATCCACCAGAAGTTCACCTGAGGACCTGGTATTCCCGATGGCCAGCCTGGGCCTGTCACCACACCATGTGCCATATCTTAAGGTGTTCTTAAACCCATAAACTATCAAGAGGAATGTGGTGTAGCTCTAGCAATCATTCTAGAATGGTCACCATGTACCAAAGATGCCATAATGGATATGCCCACACTTTTGCTATGTGCATTGGTATGTAGCCCAGTGTAAGACATTCTTGTGTAAAACAGGTTAACGTTTTCTTGAATATAAATAGGATTTTATTATGAATGCTTTTTTTCTGGTGTAAAGTTTTTAAAGTGGTCTAAACACCATAGCGACCAACAGAATGGTCCTGCTGAAATAAGACCACTTTTAAAACTTTGCACCAAAGTCACTGTTAAAACAAAACCCGCGTTTTTACTCGATATATTAGCAATGTCCTAGGGATGTACCAATTACTCGGATGACTAATTGTGGAATGCTTTCTAGAAATGACTTTCTTAAACGGCATAGCGATAGCATGGGTCATGCTGCTACTTAGAAGAAGAATCTGCTCTCCTTGAAACAGCCATCATCATCCGTCATGATGATGACATTTTGGATTTTAATTCAAACAGTCCGTTCTCATGAGTCACTGACCTCATAAAAGTTATTAGTGATTTTTTTTTCATATAGACCTTTACTAGAAATGGACACTTTTCCTAATCCCACCATTTCAGTTTGAATTTTTATTTTTTTATTATAAACAAGTTGTATAAATACTGAACCGTGCATTAATGACCCTTAAAATTCCTTTTGTAAGTAACTGCACCAATCTATATTTTTTTAAGCGAATACCTGATTTTTTATTCGTTTTTATATATCACTGACTAAATGTTAATGTTATTCACTCAAACTTTGTAATATAAGTTCTATACAAAATTATAATAACTTTACAAAATACAAATTATATATTAAATTATAATTTTCTTTAATCACCCCTATAAAGTGGACATTGCTATCCCTGTAACTCAATGAATATTTCCATAATACTTTCAGTTTATTATATATTAGTTACAGAAATTTTTTAGATGCCTACTCACAAAAGACATACCAAAATTTAGGGGAAAAATTAAATTGTGCAGAACCTCTTGGCTTTTTCACCTCCGTTCCCTCTATCACTTTCCTTTGACTTTTTCCTGTCTCATCCCATTTCACCTCCAACCTCATTTAGTATTTTTGATTGTCTTTCCTCCTTTTCTCCTTAATACTTTTCTCTCGGTCTCTTTTTGCTATCTTTCTCTTGCTCTACTCTCTAACCCTAGAGGCCGGCGAACACAAGATGAGTGAGAACGAAAGGCTTTGGCTTCTTTTTGCTTGGCCTTGGCTTACATGCCTGCCTTTATGAGAAACTAGGCCAAGCCCACCTCAGCTTGCTTTGTAAACTGCCCCCTCCATCTTCCCTCTAGCCCTTCTCAGTATGCCTAGTTGTTTCCTCCTAACTAGGGGGGCAAAAGGTTCCTCCTATAGTCTAGCAATTGCCTTCATGGAAACTTTTGTTTCTGTGGCCAGTTACATCACAGGCATCACGAGGTTGAGGTCATCATGCAGCATTTCAGGAACTACAATATATAGAGTCATACTCTGCATTGGCGGCAGACAAAAAACATTGGGGCCATCTAGTCAGACCTTAATCAGTCCTTGATATCATCTTAGATTTAGGAATATTCAAAGTCTCCAGAGGATATCTGCAAAATTTGAAAATACTCACTGGGGGGGGGGAATTGCCTTCCCCCCAAGCTCGACTCTTGAATACTATTCTTGAATACTGAAAATGTACAGCCAATTTTTATTAATGGGGGGGGGGAATCCAAATATACATTTTCAGCAATTCAGTCAAATTCATTTTATCTTTATTATTCTAGACTTTTGTAATATACCAAAGATAATAATGGGTTATAAACTTATAATAATGGGAAATCGGTTAAGGATACAAAGCTTATTGTGAATGAGACGTTAACGGAATGTAGGTGTTTATCACTGTTAACAAAACGTTGACAGCGATGAGAAATTTCAGATAAAAACTTCCAGATCTGTTTTACATCACGTGCAGAATGAAACCTCTGATTCAAGTATTTAGTAAACGGGACTCTCTCCTAAAAATCTCTAAACCCCATATTTAACATGAAAAACATATTTTTTCACCTTTCTTCCTTCTCATTTGATTTGCTATTCGAGATCTTGACACAGAATTTGTGGATGTGTCAGTAGAGTGACAGTAAAGTTTACGGGTCAGCTGGCTGCTGAGTATGAATCGTAGATGTAACAGATGCCAAATATTCTAAATAAAATGAGGGGTTTTTTTACAACTTGGGTATCTCTGTGACAGCTATGTGAAAATTCGGTGGCGGCTCATGTTCAGATTAGTTGATATACTAGAAATATAACTGCGGAGACATCTTGGCATTTAAGGCTGACAGGCTTTAATCAACGAGAGAGGGAGAGAAGAATCGTAATAGTTTGGCCCTTGGATTTATCCTTACAAAACCCCCACTAATACTTTTGTTTTTTAAAGGTCAATGACTTACATTAGAAGCTCTCCGCAGAGCACTTAAAGGCCGAGGGGACTGAATTTATTCAATAAAATGGACGGTCCAACATTTGTACTGCGGTACGGATTATGACGGGGCTCTATAAAACTATAAATTATTCCCTTTATGTCCCTTTAACTAGAACATTTGTATGATAAATAACATATTAGCAAATACGAAGGCGTCTCCAGCCCTCAATACCAAGTATAGGCAGCGCCATTCTATGTAACTAAATGCCCCATAAGTAACGATGACTCCCACAAGCCTTGTCACGGACACTGGTGGGTGCGGACACGTTGCTTGCCCCTGCTCAATACATTCATTTGCGTGGGGTTTTCGTTTGTGTGTATTCCACAGCTGTAATTTGGTTATTCCCCATCTGATGATGTGATGCTATATTTAAAACCCATACTATAATAATATAATATTAAAAACATAATTTAAAACAGCTGTTGATGACTTGAATAACTCATGGCTTTTATATACTTTGTTATATCGGTATATAGCTGTTCATTGAAATTATATATATATATATATATATTTTTAATTATTATTATTATTTTTTTTTTTTATTCAGACATTTCATTGAATTTAGAAGTGTGAAGAAAAATAAAAGTATAAAGAATAAAAATACCCTGAAAGAAATAGGGAAAATTTGCATATGGCAAGCACTACTTCACCTAGGTCACAGCTGAACAACGTGTCCCTAGACAAAGGACTCATGATATCTCATGAGATTGTATTATCTCATGATAATAAAATAAGTGTTTAGTGACAACAGTTTCATCAGGAAAGAATAGCGTAGCGGGAAGCATTATATATGGGGTTTACATTCAGTAATAATAAATAGTACAAAAAGACAAACTATCATGCAGACAAATAACAAATTGCAATCTACAGTAAGTACAGAGGTTATAATATGTTAAATGATCTGTAATGCAATATGTATAGTACGTATAATGTAAATCAAAGTATTGCCACATGTAAATATCAACACTACGTTACCCTAGACTATAATGTGTAACGACAGATGGGTCACATACGTGAATATTATTCAAATAAACAATTAGAAATCTCAATACACACAGTCATCTTACAGGGGGGTTCGTTATTCGAAACATTCATCTAAGAATAACTGCATCAAAACACAGGAAATAAACAAAAATGTAAAAATAAACCCATGACTACGAACCCATATTTAACTAATTTAAAAAGATATCCATTTTTTTTTTTTAGAAATGGTTAAAGAACCGTTATGCCTTAGCTGAAAGAAGGTTGTTCCTGGCACTCAAAGGGTTAACTCCAGCAATAAACATTTCCATGTGTTTTTCTGCCGTACAATAAAACAAAAATAAGCAATTTATACATTCACAGTTCTAATAACTAATTCATTGACATTATTCAAACTGAAAGTCTGCTTTATTAGCATGAAGATTACAGAGAGGATTTTTTTTTTGTATTGTTTTTCCCATTCAATTTATTCAGAGCTATGAGAATATCCTTTCAGAGACCTACAATTAATGAGCAGCAATTAGAGACAGTCGCCGTCTAATTTCACATCCACAGCCAATCGTGAGCCCAGATGTGACATGAATGGGTTGACTCGCCTGCATTCTACTTTCTGCCTCTAGAGGGAGTAGAGAGACAGAAAGTCACCAAAAAACTCAATCAGAGGACCTGATCATCTGGAGAATAAAGAGCATGCAGGAGCATCTGGAGGATGAGAGCTTTGTGCTCCTGGTCTTCAGACACAGGGAACACCATTGCCAGCTTTGCAGATGATCTGCTCCCAGCACTGGGGCAGCTGACACATTGGATTGCATTTATTAGGTTCTTGGGCACTGAATAACCTTTTTTACCAGTGATTGTGAGAAAGGAGAAACATCTAAGAGGCTTAACATGAGCCACTGTGAGCCTTACATGACCAGGAACAGTAACTGTCCCACTACAGCTATACGGAATGAGAGCCAGGACTACCTGCTGATGGAGACAGAAGATGGGGTGGACAACTCAGTGCATCCCTATGGCTATTACCCTATGTAAGTACACCTGAGCCAATGCTGTAGCTCCTATGGGCTACAATATAGGTTAATCTAAAAAAAAACAAAAAAAAAAACATGCATTTCATTGTGTATTAATCCATGCCTAATTGCATAAAAATGATTTCTACTCTGTTGGCAATGTAATGGTCTAATACACATATATTCTACTATAAATTGCACCATTCTAAAGTTTAACAGATGTGAGAATGCAGCAAATGTGTTAACCCACTGTGTGCCAGATGTGTTTCCTGCCTCCAGCACTCAATTAAATGTAATGTTATCTGAACACATTCAACCTACAACTTAACAATTAGACACTCAAGATGTTTCTTTTGCCTGCTGTTATTATTATTTGCAATAATCTCTATGTAATAAATAAGAATGGCTGTCAAGCTGTACATTGGCACTTGTTGAAGCATGGACCTGACCTCCTCTCCACATTGGAAGATATGATATCAGTTATTATCAACAGGTTTCTTTTAGTGAATCCACTTGGTGTTTATATCAAGGCAAAAAGCTACATAGTAATTGTGTATTCTTGTGTTCAGTGCAGATGCTCATGCCAGACAAACTGATATTATTATTGTAAGCTGCAGAAAAAGGACTACTTTATGGTTTAATGGACCAAAACCACAGATGGTGAATGTGTTCTGTAGGAAATAGTCTGTTGACGGATGGATAAGAAATTAGATTAGGAAAAAAACACTTAACTGCAAATTTTAGTCTGTTTGTTGAGAAATGGGGGCCAGAAAATAATTATGAGCTATGCTGTGTTTCAGGCTCATTCATCAGAGCATCCATACAGAAATAGCATTCAGCGTCCATGGCTACTATAAATGGGAGCCCTTATTACTGGCAAAATGGCAAAGCAATGATTTTTTTTAATTAGCCTTTTTTATGATTGTTATATTTTTTGTTATTGTGTATAATCTTTGTTTAATCTCATTTGAATCCTTCTGAAGTACCAGCAGTAACGTGATTTAAAGGCTCCGACGCGTTTCTTGGAGAACGCTTTATACCATAAATGGATGCAAAAAATGTCAAAGAAATTCAAGTCGTGTTCCAGATCTGGAAAGGCTTAAATGCGGATTAAATTATACTTTTAAATGAATACCTTTTGTAAATTTTAAACTGAGTGGGTGGGGGGGGGTCATATAGTAACACGGGATGGGGACAAAGCAAAAACTTTTCATGGAATCGCATGTGGGTTTCTGATAGATTGCTTTCTGATTCTGTTGGTGATACCGGAACCTTATCTAATGAAATAGAAATTACTTTCTGGACAGCTGCGAAAAATGACTTTCAAAAATGTACGGAAGCCAATTTCTGGCATTATAACGATTGCGTTTTAGACCAGTGGTTCCCAACCCAGGCGCTTTAACAGGACAGGATTTAGTAATTAACACATTGTGTTCCAATAGGGAGACCTTGACCTTCAGGACCACCGTTTTAGACCCTTCTACCTTGAACGGGTCCCGAAATACTGAATGGCTATTGGTGCATTCAGACGATATTGCAAAACCCAACATGTCCATGAGTGCGGAGGGTATTGCAAACACTTATTTCTTAGATTTATGGTGCGTCGTTCCTTTGTCAGCCTCCAGTGCTAATATCCTTGGATGTTTTCTAGGATTTCCCACATGAAGACATATTGATCTCAATGGCAGATTACGTTAAATCCAAACTGCATTGTTGGGGGGTATATGACGTGTAGTAGGAACCAGATGGAAAGGTCGGAAAGATCATTTAACATATCGGAGATATTTCTCTGCAGGGTGAACGTTACATTTTGTTTGTAGAAGTCCAGTTTTTGAATTGTTAATGGGATGTTGCCATGGAAAAAAAAATGTTTGTGCACGGAAATGCTGCGTTTCGAAGAGCAGGATTGCTGTATGGAAGCACCGGCGTCAATTTTATGGCCTTGTCTCTCCCAAGCTTTCTATTGTTTGCATAAATCAAAGACGATTTGAATGTGTTTTCTTGGAAAAAAAAGTAGAAAAGAGATAAATTTTCTATTTATGGAGAAAATAAAAATTTTAAAATTAGGAAATCTAATTTATATAATAATACAAAAACTATACCCACTTAATGCGTCCATTCTAATAAGATAACATAAGATTCAACCCCATTAGGGAAAATAATGAAACATCTGTGCTTGCGTAAAGCATTCATGCAAATTTATTGGAAAAACAACGTGTCTGCATATCGTTAATTTGCCCGTCCGTATAACTCAATCTTCAAAAGAGAAGTTGTAGCAAAGATACTTGAGACTTCGCGGTGCTCCATGAAATTGCGTGATGACTTCAGATTGCTTTGTTGTCGCTGTTTGGAGTAGACATTTTATAAGCGTGATACGGAGTGTGAAGCGTGATAAGAAGCTTTTAATATAACACCGGTCACTGGAGACTTTAGTTTGTCAGAATGACTTTCCTCTTCACACTCCTCACACCGACAGCAACAATCCGCAAACTGTTTCAACGGAACGGAATATGGAAATTAATTGTAGACGCCATACCCCATAGGAGAAGCATGGTCTTCTAGTAACGCAGAATGAATATGTTTGGAGCTGCCGATGTGTGGACGTGATAAATTTATGAACAGCAACAAATGAACAGATATAGGAAAGGCTGAACTTGATGGACGCAGGTCTTTTTTCAGCCTATATAACTATGTAACTATGTAACTATGTAATATGTGAATTATTGCAATGGGCAAAGGACAATCGTCTTTAAAGGGACAGTTTAATGTTCCGGACACCCTGACTATAGAAGAACGCATGTTAACGCTCTGTAAGTCAACTTGTCCTGTTTACCCATTGAACAGCGCTGTGGAATATGATGGCGCTATATAAAACAATAATTAATAATGATAAAAGGGACTCTGGGATTCAGCCTGACCATCTATGAGGACTTAACTATCCTTCCATAATAATAAATAAATAAATAAAGCTCGTACCTGACACAGAATTTCCAACCATGCTGCAAAATCTTCTGTCTTCCTCCATGATCCAAAATGTCTTGTCAGTCATTGGCTGCTTAAGCTGTCAATCGATGGCAGTAAGGTATGTCCAATGAAATCAATGGGAATATGTTCACTGATCGACACCGTGAGCAGCCAATCAGTGGCAGGAAAGTGCACCAATTGAAAGCATTGAGGAGACTTCACACATGCACATTGGGGTCTTCTTAACAGACCCCTGCACGCAGCGTTCAGCGTTCGGACGAATGCATCTATTGCAGGGCATTCAGCCGGGGGTGAGGAAAGGGGCAAAGGAATTTGGGGGGAATTCTACAGAATCACATCAAGCCTTTTCAAACAGACCACACAAAAATATAAAGTGACCATTAAAGTTCATATGATGGCTGTTTTTGTTTTTTTTCTATGTATTGACACCTATTAAATAAAGTGGATCAGTATTCGTACATAGTATGTGTTTGTTTTATCAAACTGCGTGTACAACCATTCTCTGTATTTGGTTCAGTCTTTTTATTTTTCATATCTTCCATGTGCAGAAAGTGCTACTTACATATATTTTCTTTTTTTTATAATTTATATAGTGTGGGACAAGAGTCTTCAGTTCATCTGTAGCCTGTTTTCCATACTATGGAAATATATATATATATACAGTTGCTAAAATAAGGCTTACACAGGGCATTGGTGGATATGGGCGGTGTGGCCACTGGCTGGACATGCCCGGCGGCACGCTATGTGGGCATAAAAACATAGTATGTGGCCACACATATCCAGACATCACCCTCGTGTCATTAGGTAGCTGCTGTGCCAGGACCGCGTCTTCATTCCCAGTATCGCCCTGAAACCCTCTTGTTAGAACTTTTGTCCTAACATTTCTTTGAAATCTATTTCTGTATTGTAATAATACAATTCTGCTTTGAGATATTTTACATCCAAATTCCATTAGTTTGCATTTATCAACATTTATACGCAGCTGCCACACACATATATTGTATTGCTGTTGGTAAATGTAACAAGTAACCTATATTATGGTGGTATACGTGTCTATGGAATTATATGTGAAGGACACCAATTAGTTTTTTTTAGTCCATTGGGTTGAGGATCTCAAACACACTTAAAAGAGACAACCTAGTGTCCCAGGAAACGTCCCGAATATAAAAATGCATATTAAAGAACTTTGCAAAGTACCCTAATCCGATTTCATTAAACCTGCAAAAATAAATAAAATTGCTTACCTTTAGAAGAAGCTGCAGCTCCAGAGCTGCAGCGCAATATCTTCTACGTGGTCCAATGTTTTATGCCATTGATGGTCAACCATTCAACTCATTAACCCCATCTCCATCTCCTGCCAGCCAAATAACGGGGCTGTGGGGTAAATGAATTTGGGGGATTCTGTAGAATCATTCCACGCAGGAGGGATTCAAAGATTACAAACGATATAAAGATGTAAAGAGACCACTCAGTTATCGCATGCATCAAAGTGCATATGATGTCTGGAACGTCCCTTTAAATCCAGGTTTTGATGCCAACTATTGCTGAGCTCAGCTTTTCATTGTTACACTGAGTGACAGAAAAAGAAAAATTAGGTACAAACTAATTTAATGATTCTAAACTGTGTGTGGGTGACAGCTTTGCTTTAAGTCACTTAATTATGTATTATAATCCTGAAAATTGCTTGTAACCAGTTTTCTTAAAAAAAAAAAGCATTCTTTCCTTTTGCTCTCCTGCTATAATAAAGCTATTTTAATAACTTTTGATCTAAATAGCTTCCATTTTTTAAATTGAAAAGCTTATCGAGTCTCATATTGTTGGAAAATACATTATTAATGTGGTTATTATTCTTCCAGAAATATCTGTAATGCGAGTAGTAAAAGATTGGTATTGGTGTATTATGTTGTAGAGATCCCCCCAGCTTGATCTGTTAAATGACCCCCATGATCCATTCTGCACCTTAGAAAAATTCCCTCCAGTAATGGACACCAAGACATAACATTTTCAATCAAATTACCTTCTACATACTACAACGGTGTGCTAGTCCCCAGAGCTTAAGGTAAAGAACAGAGAAAAGGTAATAATAATAATAATAATAATAATAAAAATAAAATAATAATCTGGGTAACAGTCAGGGGTTGGCACCTTCTGGCTCAGGGGGCACATACGGTTGAGCGGCACACCTCGAGAAGCCCACCGTGAGCAGCCGTGCGTTTAACACGTGGTCATGTGACACGTGCTACACTCCCGTCTCTAACAGTGGGCCGATATATGTCTGTTTGAAGACTATGGACCGGCCCAGGGAGGCAGTTGCACTTTTCCTAAAGATACAAGGAGGACACCCAAAATAACACACAATGTATTTCTTAATATTTTAGACTTCTTTGCTTAAGATGACCTAATAAATGATCTACGATCTCGATATGATGTGTGTCTGCTCGTAAACAGGATACGATGTTATAGCTAAGAGTTACATTACATATTGGGATACTTACACTCTACACCATCTGTCAGAGAGATATCACAAAATCACTTGACCACGACATAGAAACAGAACGGACCCTGCTCACTCCTTCAGTAGTACAGGAGTTGAAATGATTATCCTTTCCTAGGAATTACCATCATATGTATTAGCTTTAAATATGTTTTGAATTCTGTGTGCCCGCCACTGGTAACAGTTCTATGTCCACCTTCCCAGTTGAGTACCCACAGAGCTCACGCTCTATACAGTACCATCAACAAATGGAATGTTATGATCCATTTAACTGTTTTGTTTGGAATTATAATGTGTATTTTTAATGTATACAGTTTTTTTTTTAAAATACATGTGCTGCCATTTTGGGATATAAGTTGGCAGCATTAGCTTTCGAACACCCCCCCCCCCCTCAACAAAAAGACCATGCCTGGAAACTCTCAAGGTCTGAGTCTTTGGGTCAGTTTCTTCTTTCTTCGGGAAGGAGAGCGGTGTCTGGCCACACCTACTCCCCTCCTACTCTCCACCCATTAAAGGGTGTCTGGAGATAGCTCCACCCCTACCGATGGATAACTCAGCAATCTCAAAGCCACTTCTCCAGAAGAGGGAGAGCTCAGGTAGCCTAATCTGAGAGATTCCCAGGTATGCTCCAACAGCACAGCACTTCCACCTCGCTTTGTGTCTCTGTGCAACTAGGACTGAACAATGAAGCCAAGTAGGTTAATTTCAGCATCATGGGAAATAACCCATAAAACGGTAAAAGCCAATAAATTAAAAGCGCCTGCGTTGAGCTAATTGATTTTATGTGTACAGAATGTTATACATAATGCCGAGCGCATGGCTTACACACGATATGCAGACATGTGACAGATGAGTACTTTATGCGTTTATGTCTTTTATTCTTATTTCTTACCCACATCTCCAAATACAGACTCCAAAGGTCACACGGCGCTTAGCTGAGCCGGAAAGCGTAGCTAAGAGATTATGCTGCTTTTCCCCATTAAGCCTTCCTTGTTCGAAGCAAAGAATCATTTTCCTTCTTTTTTTTTTTAAAGTAATTCCATACACTGAAGAGAATTATGAAGCGGTTATATACGAGCTTTAGATTTTGTATAGAAGAAATGCTCCAATATTGATTCATTGTCCCGGTCTGACCTCTGCACTCTAAGGGTTAGCGCAGTTATTGAGGATATGAGATCAGACAGAATGTATTTCTTTTAGCGGTGTTCTTTTAGCAGCCTGGCTAATACAATTGAATATTGATGGGTGGAATGGAAGTCCACTTTAGTTTAATCAATCATAGTTGAGATTTTGAAAAAAAACCCAAAAAACTAGCATGTTATTTCATTAATAAAAGAAAGAGTTAAAATTCAACAAGTCCAGTATTATAATCAATGTGTCCCATTGCAGGATTAGTTCACGAATGGTGTGGTGCAGCTCGAGCACAAAACACCCTCTGTATTAATATACATATATACACCACCAGCATTGGCTAGTAACTCTGGGAATTGTTGGTCACACTGGATGAGGCTTAATGTTAAAGTCCAATGATGGCAGAGTAAGTGGATTGTAATTGTATCTTCATCCATAAAGTTGGTAGTTTGAGTCATTAGATAATTTAAAAAGGTAATTTATTCCCGATTCACTAAGCCATGCATTTCATCAGAGAATGCTCGGTGGTGAAACACAATGACATAACCCGATAAACAAGTGTGGACACGTTACATTTATCAAGCTTGTTATTTAATTTCATGAATTAATGGTGTGAAATATGGTGTGAAATGTGAAATAACACTAATTAATACTATTCCGTGGGTACTGCCAGCTCCCAGGTGAGATGACGTGGTGTAGATTGCACATAGACCTCGATTATGTGACAACAGACGCACCTTATGCTATTGAATTATACTCATATATCTTATTCTCATGACAGTTTGATAAATTGAAGTGCTGTTGAGGTTCCTTGTGATTTATTGCTCTTCCCAGCGCCATAGTTTGTCTGGAGCACCAGCATGCCAACAGCATCATTGGAAACCTGAAGCGTGAACCCTTCTAGCACTGGGAGCAGGAACATACTGGGGTGGAAAATGGACCTGGCGCTTTAAGGCCAACAGCTGATACTCATGTGTAAGGCGTTTTGCTGGATATATACTATAGGTGCCTAGGCTTTTACAGCAAGACACTGGATGAGCGCGGATAGCGTTAAGTTGGAGGCACAAAGGGCAGCAGCCAGTCCGAGTATGTTTGGGAGATGTGACTGTGTACTCCCAATGCTTGTGAATGCACAGATATCAGCAGGAAGCAAACTTGGGCCATCATCTGGCACACCGGCCAAATACCTGGTGGGCTGGTGGCCACAACGCCACACTTACCCTGCAGTGAGCAGCCATCGGCCTGATCACACGCTACGTGAGCTACACCTACGTCATCGGGCAGCTGCTGCCCTTAAAATGCCCAGGCCGCCCTGACATTACCAGTCCAGCCCTGGCAGGAAGCAGATGGGTAATTAAATGAACAGTATCTCTAACAAAAATTCAGCTCTGATTATCATTGAAAACCACCTCTTCCGGAGCACAGAAAACAGTCTTGCTTCCCTCAGATACATAATTGAAGTGAACCAATAATATGAGCTACAAAAGGAGGCAGGGACATTGAAACCAGGGGCATAATATATTAAATCTTATGGCCGTCAAGAAAAAGGTGAACGTAGGCTGTTGAGCAAGAGAAACTTAAGAGATTTCTGGCAAATTTGTTTTTTATATGGAAAAGTTATACTGATGATGTGCTTGGAATTTGGATTGGCAGTCAGGGAACATTAAAACAATTTGCTGATTATATAAATTTAAATTCTATGATCCAACATTGGTTTGGTCCTCTAAGGTGATAAATACACAGCACAGCAAGTACATTTGAAGGCTTAGTTTTAAAACGGCACGGTTCACAAAGTGAACAGCGGGAAAAAAATAGAAACAGAACTAAAAACACAAACCTTTGTTCAATAGGAACAATAACAAAACTTTCATAAACATAACATACATAAACACTAAAGTAACACAAAAAGTCAAGAGAGGATAAATCTCATTCATTCTGCGGAGTTTGTATGTGTGTTTGTTGGTGTGAGAATGCGTATGTATTATAATGAGTGCATGTGTATGTGAATGTGTAGGGAGTGAGTGGGCACGAGGGGGCCACTTTGCTGTACCTGTTTAGGTCAGTCCTGTTTATTTTGCTTGCAACAGTCACACAACAAATCACTATTTAGCAGTGCAAAAGAAGGGAACATTTTTTAGTAGCTTATTTGGAAATTACTAATGTTTTGTCATGTTCTGCCCTGGCTGCGGAGCTGCATTTCTGTCCTGCTTTAGTTTCTCTGTTTTGCTTTGATCCATTCCTGGATTTCCTTTTGCTTTGTTCTATTTTCCATTCCTTGCTTCTGCTCCGGCTCTTTGCTTCAGCTCTGTTTCCTTTATAAGGTGCGCCCCACCTGTGTGTTCTGTTTGTCTCAGTCTGCAGTCTGCAGTCTAAGGTATGTCTCTGTGCTGTGTTTGGTTTACATGTGTGGTTTGTTTTGTATCTTTGTCTGCAGGGATTAGCGTTAGGACCCACCGTCATTGGAGTACTTTGGCGTAGTGGTGGGCTAAGCATACTATGGCCATATCATGTGACGAAATCTCCAATAGTTATCATGTAGTCCTAGGCTAGTTGCTGTATTCATGTTTGTCTGTCTCTTATGTACCTTTGCCCTTCTTCCTTGAATCATCTGAGGATTCCGGTTCCTCTCTCCTCTCCCCATGTCCCAGTTAAGATTTCCTATCCTTGCTTAAAGGAAGAAGCGTCCGAGGGTTCCGGCTCCTCACTCCTTCCCCTGTGTTCCTTGCCTTCTTCCCTGTCCTTTGTTGTGCCCTGTACCATGTATGTCTTGTCTGGTTATGTTTATTCCTTGTCTTGTGCCTGTTTATACTTTACGCTATTCATTTCATGTTTCTAGCCACTTCTCGTGTATATCCTATATCATGTTTCTTGCCCGGTCTCCCTTTCCCTTGCTGTGTTTATGTTTCTGCTACATTAACCTTTGCCTAGCTTCTATTCTCCCAGCCTGCAGCATCCTGCTTGTGATCCATGTGATATGCTTCATGCCTGCTCCAGGGTGCCTGCAGGATTCGTTTTGTTCTGGACTACATCTGCTGCCATATCAGGGCGCTGGTGTTTGGCTGCACTAACCTAGGTGCTCAACTCCTGTGTGGTCACCCTGCAACCAGGCCCTGCCCCAGACTCCACTGCTGCATCGTGACTCCTGCATACAACCATCGGGCGCGCTGGGTCCTTCCAGTCACCAGCTTGGACCCAGTCCGTGACATGTTTCAACTCTTATTCAAATATAGTCAAATTGAATTGACTTAAAATGAAAAGTTGATCTGAATTTGAGTATGTCGGGTTTTCTTTCTTCTTTTTTAATCCTGAAAGAAAACAGAATCTGTGAATAAATATAGAGAAGCATGGCGCACTAAGATAAGTAGAGCGGGTAGGCTATAGAAATAAACTCTACGGAACTCTTTGGCTATGAAGCTCTGATTCCCACCTTTTCACCCACATTTCTTTTTTTTTATTTAATTTTTTTATTATTTATTTTTTTTTATTTTTTAATATATAAATATATACAAAAAAAGCAAAACATACATACAAGTAAAAAAGACAAACAAGTTCTATACCACATTCGTACAGTTATATAAAAAAAAAAAAAAAAAAAAAGAGAGAGCTTTGGTTAGCCTACCATGGGGAGCTCCAAGGTATGGGAAGGAGGAAGCCGACGTGGAAGGGATCCCAACTTCTGTTTGCTGAACATTAGTCATTACAGACCCACGCATATTTTTTGCTCTGACCTTTCTACACTTGATTTTATTCTTCATATCTGATCATTTACCTATGGAATTTGATTTAAAACCATTGTGCGCATATAGCAGTTGTTGCAGGCTATTAATAGTCAAAAAATGTCAGCATGCAAAAAAAAAAAAATACATTTGTATGTCAAAGATGGTTGACAGGCAGATTATAATTAATAGCTAAAGCAAAGCTTCCAATGTGGTTGTTATTTTTTTTTTTTTCGTGAGAGACAGCTAGTGACATATCCGTTACTAATTTAACATATATATATATGTATATATATATTCCCTGCAGTAATTGATTTGTCAAGAACGCTGATTTCGTAGAAGATGCGGAATCTGAATTATTATAAAACGGCTTTTCGGTACAAAGGGGCAGAAAAAGCAACGTCTCCAGGCGCAGATGTCACCGATGCCACCGGTTCTCCGCAGGGATGGTTTAATAATGCTACTGTTAGAACATTAGCTGAAATTTATTTTTATCTCCAAAAAAAGGGAAAAAAGTGAGAATTTTTGTAAAGTTCATTCATGACTCATTTCAAACTCACCTTGATAGAGAGCTAGGTTTGCTAGGTGCAAATTGGAATGTGATTGTGATGATGATCGAACATTTTTAATGAATGCAGCCGAGATCCGAGTGTTGATAAGTGTTTCTGATGTCATCCCGAAGTCCATTTACTGTAGTAATGTCTGCTGCATTCAGTAATTAGCGGTAATTTTCACCAAATTAGCTTTCGTTAATTCACGATACTGTAACTCAAGGATGTTATGAATGTGGGGCGTTTCATGGAACGGCTCAAACGGTCATCCATAATGTATTCATTTTTATAGCTATGAATGCTTATGGCTACTTAGTATTATTCCAACCTGGTATTAAAAACATTTCATTATAGATACTGTGCCACTCAGATAACAAATTACTTCTACTATCTAGTTAGTATCTTACGATACACTCCGGCATGTACACCCATGTGCGCTTTAATGCATAGAATAACGGGGGGTTATTTTGGAATTGTTTACTTTCTGCATAAATTCCAACAAGGCTATTTGCCTTGCAAGAGATTCCATCAAACATATCTCCTACTCAGCAATGCGTATGTGTGGGCACCTACCCCCAGTATGCTCTAGTGCTGGCCTGCGCAAGATTTACATGGAGTACTTCTTGCGCACGCCTTTAGATATAATGTAAGGAAGATTTACTTTACTGAAAGTCCCGGATTTGGGAGCTTTTACTTGTCTTGGTACTTTTAGTGTCTTGGAACTTGTCCCGGGAAACCAGCAGTTGTGTTTGTCTGGTGCAGGGCTGGCCTAAAATCAAAGGAGCGTGGAGTCTGTTCTTTCAGACCTCGGCTTCAGTCCTCCCTGACGCTGTGTGCTAGTGATTGATGCTGAGCGCATCATATCGGGGAACTCAGCACATATTGACCCCTTAAGGACAACGGATTGTCCTTAAACCCATTAAAAACAATGTATTGTGAGCCTGTACATGTACGGGCTTTGACATTAAGGGGTTAAGAGCACTCAGAGCGTGCGCTCCGCGAGGGAGCTCTGAAGAAAAGGGGGAAAGGTAAAAGATGGGGAGAAACAAAGTTATTCAATCACTAGCTGTATAATGTGTGTGAAGGGAGTGTCGGTGCTAGAAAGAGTGTATGTGTGTTAGTGTACCGCGATAGACTGTGAGTGCTAGAATGAGTGTGTGTGAGATGTCAGTATTCTTATCTCTTGTTTACTTCCTCCTTTAGGTATTCAAAGGGTCATGCTCAGGAAATGCCTTGTGTCGAGTTCAAATGCAATATCATGTTAATTGTAATTTGTGGGCCTTAATAATTACTAAGTTCACTCCCCAATATAATTATTCTTGTGAACTAAAGTCTATTCCATGGAGCTCTCTGACGGAAGCTCATCTGCACAAGGTCTTTCTCTATTGGTACTTTTACTGACAGCCCCACCACTGATTCCCGGCCCAACTATGATCAGCGATGGCAGACGGAGCTCCTCGCTCCCTGTCACGGAAGGATCGGATTGTATGAATGCGTCAAGTGGGTTTTTTGGGGAGTGAGGTCTTCAGGTGGAAGAGACGTTAAGGATTTCACTAATAGGGAATCAGTTTGTGCATAATAACCTATGGGGCCTGGCTTATTGCCTCAAAAGAATGACAATAGTTTAAAGAAAAAGATATGCTGCCCATTCTGTTTTCCTTTCCACGGTCACCGGCATATCCGCAAACTGAGTTAATGTTTTTCTCTGAATAACCTGAAAGTCATAAACAATGGTTTACAATGGCAAATGTTTCTTTTGTTTGTGATCAGTGGGGGACAAAGTAAATATAACCCCAATCAATTTACAGTGGGAGAGAACACAGAACTCTTTTTGGAACCCAAGTGATTTCTTTTTTCGTCTTGCAAAACAAGTTAGCGCGGGAATAAAAAGCCACCAGCAGCTCGCCGTATGATTCACATCTGTTCCCAGTCTGATTTGTTAATTGTTTTTTTATTATTTAAGCATAAAAGCGTAAGGTTGAAAAATATATAACACATACAATAACACAATGCTTACACTTCGTGTGACATCTGTGCTACGATTTTGTTAGTGTACCATATTTCAGTGCACACCGCAGAGCAGTGTTTGAAATAAACCCTATTATAGTTATGCAGGGTATTCAGAGGTTTGAGTATTTCTGCAATTAAAGGGGGGGGATTATTTAATCCATCGTGTAGGTAAATGTGCAGACTAAAAAATACCAGAATATATATATTAGACATGTGCAAATTTTTCAGTTTGTTTTTGGCCGAACACACTTACTCTCTTAAACTCTTCTCGTTCACTCTGTGCCTTGCACTCGTTTCCCTACTTTCCCTGCCGACAACCTCTGCTTCTGCCGGCCACTTCCGCATTTTTTCCTCCACATCTTCTTCTTCAAAGTAGCGGCACTGCAGTGACGTTCTGCCCGATCCTTCAATCGGGGCAGAGGACGTCACCGCAAATTTATTATTTTGCCCTCAGGTTAACTGAGGACAATATGGCGGCGCTTGTGATGATATCATCTCCCTGATGCTCCAATCGGGGGAGAGGACGTCACCGCAAATTTATTATTTTGCCCTCAGGTTAACTGAGGACAATATGGCGGCGCTTGTGATGATATCATCTCCCTGATGCTCCAATCGGGGGAGAGGACGTCACCACAATCGCCCTCATTTTGTTCTTACACATCATCTCTGGATAGCCAGTCCCATGGCATGATTTCTCCCAAACAACCCCCACCCCTACCAATCAAACATTGATCACAAAAACAAAACAGCTTTGATGAATGTCCTTTGTTCTAAGTAATACATATGAATTTGTCTCTTTGTCATACTGATGCATTTACGTAATATATTCTATATATATTCTAAATACGCAGAAGGGCAGCAACGTCAGTATCTTTTTTTTTTTTTTACGAAGGAGCGTTAAAAGTTAACAGTAGTAAGTGAATATTCTGACTAATTCAGTGTGTTTCTTGTGTCTTGGAATAAGCTCAAATTATGTTATTCGTTATTACAGCTCGCTGGTAAGAATGTAGCAGCTCCGCGCTGATTAGTCAGTGTTTAGCAGGTATAAATATATTATCTGTTATATTATTGTCAGTAACAGACAGCTCAGTAACGTGTGATGCAATGAAACAAGACGCCACTTTCCACTGACACATATTACATCATTATGTATCAGTTTATGTAATGTGTTTTAATACAGTCGTAAAATACAAAACACAGCTGAATAATTTAGTTAACGAGAACACATTGAGACGCAGTGGCCAAGGATTGCTTAAATATAAAGCAAACCCACAATCAACCAGTTTACCACCCTTTAACAGATAGAGTAGTAGATAATGGCGCTTCTTGGACTCCCACATTTGTCTTTTTTAGGAATATAACGCCTGCTGTGTCCACTAAGTCATGTAAAATCTCACAGCGATGAATATTGCAACAACCCTGTGCCATGGACTCAAAACACGTCCAGGATGCTAATGGTGTTTACGTAGCGTAATGTTCTTCACGTTTCTCATATTCACGGCTTACAATGCAGTCTTTATACAAATGTAGATGTGACGTCTGTTGGGCTCCATGTTGGTCAGCGAGTGAGACTCCTACAAAGGTGTCTTATTATATTAAAGGAGTTTGTGTATCGTGTAATCATTGTAGGATCTCTACTGGCGCAGCAGACTGAGGATGATAGATCTTTGGAGTCCTTAAGTCATCAAATGTCTCAGTCTGGACTAACCACATACATTTTATATAAAGAGTGTGAAAAATAGTTGTATGTATCATTGTGTGTGTGCGCATGACTGTGTGATGTGCCAATCTGTATCCAGACCAGTGGCCATCTGGCAAACAAGACAAATGTCCCATGGTGGATACGCAGGGCCACATATGCAGCCAGTTCTTGTTTTTACCAGTGGCTGGCTTTGGAATGCCAGGGCCCCTTTTCTTTATATATATATATATATATATATATATATATATATATATATATATATATATATATATATATATATATATAAACAATGGATTATTTTCTGTAGATACCAATGATTTCATTATTCATATTCACATCATATTAAAAAAAATCATATAAAATATAATAAATATCTAGCCTCACTACTTTATCCTATAAGTGATATAAGGACAACCGCACACAATTCGTAACTTGAGGGTCGGGCTCTCTAAGCCGCTACTATTCTGCGATATTTTTCTGCATTATAAAATGCTAAACCAAGCTTATGACTTATCTTTTTATAAATCTGATTAACGTGCAGCCATACGTTAAGCACATAATTCTTCTTTTCAGCCCTCCATATTTTATCCTGTAATTTACATTATTACTTTAATATTTTGTTCTGTTAAGTAGTTTAAGGTCTATTTAGAGAGGTCTATAAATAGTTATTTTTGTTTTTATTAATAACAACAAATAACAGCAAAACAGATGAACGTGAATAAATGTCAATAATGATTAATGCACCAATAAAACAAATCCATTACTAAATAGGAACTGTCATTCATGTACCTTTTTAAATAATTATTTATTATAATGAATGCAGTTGTGTTAGGTCCTGTGGAGGGCTGGCACCTTCTGGCCTGAGGTGCAGGTCAAACAGCAACATATTTATACACAGTCTCAAACATACACACCTACACTAACACACACCTACACATACACATTCATGCTCATACACATATATACACATTCATTCTTACACACTAATGCATACACATTCATGCTAACACATACTTACACATAGACATGCATGTTCACACACATACACTCTGACTGTAACATACACACATGCATACTCATTCACTCCCTCACCTCATCTCACCAGCAGCTACGGATGTTTTTTCGCCCGCTCACACAGTGCGCGTTATGTGACCCCGCAGCGACCCAGCCTCTCACTGCCAGTCAAAAACATTTTGACCAGCCCATCCCTGTTCCTCTTCTACCCTCACAGGGGCAGGGGCAATCAGAACCAATTAGCTGCATCCACGGAGAGAGCGAATCTTAACAAATAGAAATAACTTAGTTATTTTGTATTTTAAAACCATGAGTTAATTTAGTGTTTGGAACTAAGTAATTTGGGAAAAGTGACAGATCTGCTTATATATATATCACAAGCTGTCATTGGGTATGTGAGTATGACTTTCTCCTTAAGACTCAGGTGGAAGAGTCAGTGACGTATACTAGGGCGGCAGGTCCCTCCGGTGTCCCTCTCCTCCACAGGATGGTTACAACTGGCATATTTACTACGGACTGCATTAGAGACATAGATATGACGTCAAATACCAATCTTCTATGTCTTGAAAGCGTGATGGGCCTTTTAATGCAGTAAAGTCACCAAACACACAAAAACACAATGTTGTAGAAGGAAAAAAGGGTCCTGTTCTTGTGGACTTCCAATCAATTCCCGATTTCTGGTCATGGACCACTAACCAGCAAATTGTTGTGGCCTTTGACATATTCTGTGGATGTTAATTTAGCATTTGGAATTTTAAATTAGTTTTGGCCGTCTATAGAATATTTTTTTCTTTTAACCACGCGCCGTAATATTTAAATCCGTCACGAAGAATTGTTACTGAATTATTAAAGCTATTAGGTGTAGCATGCGCTCATATATCTTACAAAAATATTTCTGCTGCCTAAACAAAGCTATAAAACACTGTAAGGATGTAATAAAATAGCGCTTTTGCGTCTTAAGAAATGTAGCCAGTTGTGAAAAATGTTCGTAGTGAAAAAGGGAAATAGAAAAAGAAATAATAGAAAAGCTTTAGTGGTTCTTTATGCATTCCTCCATGATAAAAATAAAGCCCTTGGTTGAGGTAGAAGCTGCAGCTTAATTCAAGCAGGGAATCAGCAGAAAGAAAGAAAGAAAGAAATGCACATGGAGGTCTGAACAGAGCCATTGGTAGCGTACATATGTCACGTGCATAGAGATGTGTTGAGCTGGACACGTCTTCTGCATGGATAATAGGTGGGGGGTAAGGAAAGCGACAAATGCTTATGGAGGGATTCTGCAAGGTGGGGCACCATGGGCACTTGTCATTTGTAATTAAAGGGGTAGCGCTACCATATTAACCCTAAGGACCCCAAAATGTGCACCACCAATTTCTACAGAGGTTATCGAGGGAGAGCGAAGACTGCTGGAAGAAAATCTTATGGGACTGAGATGTCAGAGAGGGTCCAGTTGTTATTATGTTGTGTTATAAGGTCCTGGTTAGGGAAGATAACCTGCATTCTAGGTTTATAGCCAACGACCCGGACACCCCAATGTATCCCAGAGGCTCGGGATTTCCCAATACGAGTCACAGCAGTATGGAGATGGCTGGAAGGTGCAGATCATCCAGCCGGGAAAGTGTTACAGATGCAAAGAATGAATTAAATTCATTGATTGACATGTATGGTATATTTACATGTCAATAATGACATGAGTTATTGTGACATATGCATGCTCTAGTAGCCATTTATGGGAAAGTAATGGGAATTTTCTACTTAAAGGCATAGCCAATAATTTAGGTTTGAAAAAAAGATCCACATCAACTGGGTGAAAACCAATAAAAAAGGATCTCATATAGTGCTGTTTGTTTAGATTTTGTTTACGTTGAAAAGAGGCTTCAAGATCCAGTTTTTAAGAATAAATTGGCCATTTTTTTACTTTTGTGCTCTGAAATTTTAGTAACCGTTAGCTTCATTGTAAATGTCATGCTTGCATAAAACATAACATAACATACCTTTCTATGACTCTTAATCTGACTAGAATGTCCTATCTCTTCTCTTTTCTTCTCTTCTTCTCGCTTTTACTCAATTAAACAATTTTGTCTTTTGCTAAGATTGTCCAGTTAACTTCATTCTTTACTTCATCACAATTGTCAAATAACTTGATTTTACGCTATATATTATATCAGTGTTCCAAGCAAAGCATCATCATCACCTTGGCCTACACTCAAAGAAAACAAAATACAAAAGAAAGGTCACCTTTAACATAATTTAAAAACATTTAAATATTCTTTTAATGTTATATCGTACCCCCCATTACAGTGTGTGGGTTAATGAAAAGATTCCATGGCAAACCAGGCCCCTTAAGAGGAAGTCATGGCGTCTTCTTCCAACATTGGGTTAGCCACATTTGGTAAAATGAATGTTACTTTGGGGGTTAAGGTTTGTGGAGTAGGTAGGGTTTATACAACTTAATGGGCTATGGAGGACCCCCAAATACTTCTAAAGACCAGAAACGGCATTTGTTTGCATTTCTGTTGGTAAACTTGTTCGTTCTGATGGTCCTGATTATACTACACAATGTCACGTCATGAGGTCCTTTTTACCTTTTCTCTAATGGGTACTCGTTTGTACATTTTTACGAAAGCCTGGTGGGTGCAAGCTAATTGTTGTTGGGCACCCCTTTAAAGAGGAGCTCACGATGCGTCGCATTATTAAAACATAAAATACAAGTGTAAATAAAACAATTGTAGAGTATTATTATAATCTTATTATTATTTATAGTGCTTTATATATTCATATCTTCTAAAAAGTAATCAAGCCCTTTCTTTGATACATCTATTCTATTCGGTAGGGTGGTAGATTCTAAATCTTTACTGCTCTTACTATAAGGAGCCCTTTTCTTTTGGATTTAGAGAGACTCGGCTCTTATATATGAATTCAGGTAGTTTCTTGATCTGTTAGCTGCAATCTTCAAACATCTTCAGGAATTCTATTGGCAATGACTATTAGATGAAATATTTTCTATGTAGTTTTTCCACATAGGCAGTATATATAGCAGCAATATATTAAAGACCAATATATATTAAAACATATTTTATGCGTTGAACGGCTCATTATGTCTTATAAATTCATTCGAAATACATGAAAAAAAACTTTAATGGTATTTTATCTAACTCCTCCATGGAATGATTTTCTCCAGTAAAGATAAATTGTCTACAATTAGACATCAGTAAATGTTGAAGAAATTAAAGAACACTTCGGATTTAGATGTTAATCGTCTCCTGATGTCCATCATGGAATTATCTTTTTTACTGTCAGAAAACAGGCCAGGCAGTTATCGTCGGCGAATGATTCATAAATGCACGGGGACATTTTAATTAGAATATACAGTATTTCAGCCTTCCATGCCAGGGGTTATGTATGTATGTGAATAGTTGATTGCCCTTGGTGCCGCAGACCAGACGACTCTGAACATTCCCTGATGCCTGTCTCATGTCTGATCTCTTCTTGGTCACTATGAGTTAGCGTCTCTTGGTGTGTGCTGACAGATTGTATAATAGCTTTACTACGAGTGTCCTAGTCCTGACAGTGATTGGGTATTCTCTTCCTGCGGTCTTAGTGCTGACCCTAAAGAAGGATCCACCACCATCAACCAGTGTCTGTACTGTGATAAAGAAAGCGGGTCTGCAGAGTCCTGCTTCCTGATCACTGTGTGATCAGCAGACAGATCCGAATTGGGGTGGGGGGGCACAGACTCTACTTACAAGAGGGATCTCAAATCATGTTATAATGTTCTCCCGGAGTGTACATTTAAAATATATAAATAGATAATAAAGCAGTTTTTTTTTTTTTAATATGTAAAAATGTATTTAAAAAGTAAAAGCAAAAGTTCCCGATAATATTCGAACCCTCTCAGTGGAAATCTGAAATAATATAGCCTTGGGTTAGAGGGCACTGTTTTTGTGATTACGTTTTATACCATGGCAGTTTAGTACATGCCCCCAATAAATCATTTTTTAAGATGTCATTGACACCCCAAAAAAATCAATACATGAAAACAAGCTTTTTAATCTTATGCTGATATCCAGTAAGTCATTTTCGTGATTTGCCAGATAATGTACATTAAAGGGGAAAAAAAAAAAAATAATAATATAATATATATATTTATATATTATATTATATATATTAAGTAGTGGGGGATCTCAGAATTCCATGCCTTTTTCTCGCCCCCAATAATTCATAAAAAATTCATAACATACAATGGAATTGTATCAAAAATATTAAATAAGAATTATGATAATGAAGAAAGTAGACGTTCCCGCAGTTTAAGAAGACGTATAGTGGATAAGTACCAGATTCAAGGAACACTCATGTTTTGGAATGGACGTTCGCCATTTGTTGAAACTGATGTATCCTGTGACTATAGTCTAAGAATAGAATGAAGAAGGACAGAAATTGGCAGCCGAGGGGTATTTGTTTGAGAAAGCAGCACACATGAAATGACTTTAAAGGATAAGGCTACGAGAAGCGTCCAAGTATCTTTCAGAAGCATAACAAAATAGACTGAAGGGAACATAAATACGTGATGACTGTTCAAGGTAAGACGAAAACTTTGATCCAAAATAATACGAGAAACCAGGAAATGAATTTCAAAAGAAATGCTTTGGGAGGAAAATAAAAATTAGTTCTATGATCTTTGATCCACTGCGCATTATTAAGCAAAAAATAATATATTTTATTTATTTCAATTGCGGAATCGTGGAGATAAAAGATGACTTTCTTGCATATAAATGATTTGCTTGTATCTTTCCGTTTAGCTAGACAATGCATGGAATTCATGGATGCTCATCGTTGTGTTTAAACACAAGTCACTCGTTAGTAAATACACCAAGATCTACTGACTGTCATCTGGCAGAGCTGCGTTTAACAGCCAGCCTCTTCCCGGTTAGCGTTACAACGAATCCCATTAAACCGGCTTCACCTATTCTCCAGAAGCGTAAAAGGATTCTGCAACGGAACCGGCAATCAAATAGATGCTTTCTGACTTCTCTGTAATTCACTGAATTTGGGAACAGAATGTTTAAGAAAAAAGAGAGATGGAAATCGAACCTCCTCTCTAGGTGCCAAAAAAATAAAAAAAAGATCCCTAAAGCCGGGGGAAGGGTAATTGAATATTACTCTACATGGCCAAAATATTCTCTTTTTAGCATTAAAGTCTTCCACTCCTATAAGACGTTATAGTGCATTGCATAAAAAAAAAATTGTAATCGCAATTATTGGTTAAATATTTTTTTGGGGCTAAAATAAATAATTATTCTTTTCAATAATAGATCTAATACAAAACTTGGCCGTTAGTTTCTTCCTGTTTTGTTAAGGTGGCAGATCAGGGAGTCAGGGGGGAGAATAATATCTGGTAATTAAGATTTTCCCTTCTGAAAGAATCTTGCAATCTAGAAAAAAAGTGACGGTTTATTACACAGGAAATGTCTGCTTAGTTCTTTAATCTGTATGGGGCTTAATTTTATGTTTTTTTTTTATTTTTTATTTTTATTTTATATGTATTTATAAATATACTTCTCATTTGTTTGTGGGGCACTCATCTGGCATACTGAACGTAGCGTGCGGCCGCGCATGTCTGTCAGCTGCACCTGATGTCATCATGCGGTCACTGACCTTACGGTGCCAGGGCCGGCTCGTGATTGATGCACAAAAGGCACAACATAGAAAGTCCGTAAAAGGGGGGCATGAAGCATACCGTCAGGGTGTAAATGCTTCCTCTAAAGCCAACTCTAGAAAAACCAGACAAGATTTTTACCTAAAAAATTTAAACTGCAACCAAATTCTCATCCTACAGAAGAAAAGATTGTTCTCTCGACTTGGGTTGGCCAGCAATTTCCACTTGGGTTCTGACCACTTTATTATTGATTGTAGGCCAATTTACCCTATGGAATACCCTATCTGCTAAAAACCTCTATTTGAAGTACCGTTTCTTAACTGCTTAATTCATGCGTGTTTCCATGAATAATTTATGTAATAACATTTTTTTATGAGGGGATTACTAAACTAATATGGTTTGTAATTTAAAAGACTCAAAGGATTGTCGAGCTCTTGGCTTAATGTGAGTGTGGAAACAGGGAAAAGAAAAAATGTCGGTGCGCTAAGCTAGTCTCAGGCTCAAATAATACAAATGTGTAATACGAGGCCTACCAAACAGGTGTAAGCATGCTGCAATAACAGTGAATTGGCTGTACAATGTATACAAGAAACAAAAACTGTCTGCGCTTCTTACCCTAATAAAGTTGGCAACAAATATGTAAACATAATATAAATGAGAGGTTTTGGTTATATGAATTGGCCAAATTTATATTATGTTTACATATTTGTTGCCAACTTTATTAGGGTAAGAAGCGCAGACAGTTTTTGGGCAGTGTAGAAAAAGCTTCTAGCTTTGTAGGCGAAAAACGAATACTAAAATGTGTATTGTGTTGCTTCCATACAGGCGAAGTACAGAAAGTAGACTATCCCACCGACGACAAACCTTACTACGGGAAAAGGGCAGAAGGCAAGCTAACCGCGGACCTGCCTATATGTTTAACGACAGGTCTACAAGTCTTTCAGCAGACGAAGAGCGGTTTCTGGATGCAGCAGAATATGGTAATATCCCGGTTGTACGCAAAATGATGGAAGAATGCCTTTCCCTAAATGTTAATTGTGTGGATTATATGGGACAGAATGCTCTCCAATTAGCAGTGGCCAATGAGCACCTGGAGATCACGGAACTTTTACTCAAAAAAGAAAACTTAGCGCGGGTGGGAGACGCCTTGCTTTTGGCCATCAGCAAAGGATATGTACGGATAGTAGAAGCAATACTCGGCCACCCATCTTTTGCTGAAGGCAAGCGTCTCACGACGAGCCCTAGCCAGTCGGAATTCCAGCACGATGACTTTTACGCCTACGACGAGGACGGGACGAGGTTTTCACAGGATATTACACCGATTATCCTGGCTGCACACTGTCAGGAATACGAGATTGTGCATACGCTTCTGAGGAAGGGAGCTCGCATCGAAAGACCTCACGATTACTTTTGCAAATGTACTGAATGCAGCGAGAAACAAAAACATGACTCGTTCAGCCATTCCAGATCCAGGATCAATGCCTACAAAGGACTTGCAAGCCCGGCGTATCTTTCATTGTCCAGTGAAGATCCGGTTCTGACTGCATTAGAGCTCAGCAATGAATTGGCTGTGTTGGCAAACATTGAAAAAGAGTTCAAGGTAACCACTATGGTTGTTATTATGGCCATACGATTTACAGTTTTTTTAGGTTTTTGCGTTATGGGGATATTTACACATTTTTGGAGTGAATAGATAAGATAGATATTCAAATGTAGATAGGATTCCAAAGCTATGTGAGCAGACACAACACTTAATTAGTTCAGACACATAGAAATTGACGGTCCTAGTTTTTGAAAACCCACAGTAGTTCACCCAATGGAGACAAAAGTTTGCCTGGTTCACAGTTCTCATACCAGGAAACACTGCGGGTTTGACCCAGAGTCTGTGGGTGAAGCCCCGATTTTCCCAGATCTCCGGGTCAATTCATTTTTTCTCCAGGCGGTGGAGCGGTCTTTGTCTACACTCCGTCTTCACGTCCTGCCTATTCCCACAGCTCACATCCCTCTCACTCCCTACTCACTAAAGGCTGTTTGGGGCTAGCCATGCAGCTATATGTGGCTAGCCCCAGCCCCATGCAAGGCCATTCCCCCAGAAGGGCAAAAACTCTGGGTAGTTTACCCTGCAAAGTTCTCAGGTATGACAATTAGTAAGAACACACAATCGGTGTAAATAGTATATGACAATAGAAATAAGTAACAGAATGAAAGTATGTGGCAACCATTGCGACGAACTTCAGATAAAGAGAATAAAGCAAAATAGCAAGAGAGTATGGCACCAATATTAAAAATAAGACTCATTTTACTTGACAAGATATATAATATAATGAATGCTTTTTGATGTTAGAATGAAGATGTTTCTGTTTAGTTTAGATCCAGTCTTATTGGTTATACTGTTTTGTTAGTACTATACTGCAGGCTTATTGTTGTGTTCCGTCCACTCTAACATTGCCAATGATGTGTAATGGGGCCTGGATTCCTGATCCATCATGGGCCCTATCATTGGCGCTTGCAGCCCGCTACCCATGTCTGTTCCCTTGTGGGGATTGGGCCCCAGATGGCTCCTTTCTGGGGATTGAGGCCAGGTAGCGCCTTTCTGGATATGGAGCCCTTTGGGGCAGTTGGAGGCAGTTGGAGGAGCATGAGCAGGGTGGCAGGAAGAACATGGGGTCAGGAGGGCCCTGTCCTTAGAATTGTACTTAGCCCCAAGATTTGCCTCTTGGAATATAGAGATTTATATGAGGTATGGTTGGAGTAGATTTTATATAATGTCTAATATTCTGCTTAAATGACAGCTGTTTTTCACAAGCAGGTATTTTACCAAAAGTCCCGAAACAAATATCTTTACGTTAAAAACAGACATTTTCTGTTTTTTTTTCTTCCTTTCTTCTAAGTGAAAGATGAAACCCATATATATATATATTCCATTTGAAATTGTTTTATGCCCTAATTGCTAGGATAATTAGAAAATGCCCTGTAGAGCAAAGCATCTGACCAAACATTTTTAATTGTGATAAATGAGCTTGTATATAATAAAAATTAGGAGAATATTTCTTGAAAAGGCACATTCTCTCAACCATGGAATGATGTGAAATCATTATGTCAGGGTCACTGAGTGTTCACTGCAAAGATTTAAAGTTGCCCCCTGGGTTGGTAAAAAAAATCAGTAACATCGGGGTGAACCGGCCTACACGCTGAGGCGGAGGTCACAAAAAGCAAGGTTACATGACCCTGCGGAAATAGCGTGGCTGTTTGCATAGTGTGGGGTTGTGTTGTTGTGAGTTTGTGTGTGTGTTAGAGTAAGTGTGTATGTTACTGGGGAGGAGCAAGAGGCCACTCACATGGGCCATATTTTCTTTCTCCCTATTGGCTCTCACATACACAAAGGAATTAGCTTCCGGGCTGATTTTAAGGTAGAACATTCATGATTCCATGAGTCTAATAAAGTGCTGGTTGAAGATTATTAAGTTGAAAAGGATAAAGTCATTTTATTAGCTTTTCCATGCATGCTGTACTTTCACCTTTCTACTTTCATGCAAGTAAGACAAGTGATTTAGTGCCATTTTTGTACTTTATTATTTTCTTTATACATTTATTTTGCAGTTGTTCTTACATTTTATTGGATGTGTCCTTATAGATTTGGATTGTTTTCTTTGTTTCTGAAAAATGTCTCCTTCATTAGCGCAGAATGATCTGCCAGTCAGACCATCGATGGCCCAGTGGCATATTCTTCACTAGACCAAGAGAGGCAGACTTAGGGTCGCAGTAGGACCGTGTGCCAAAGCTCTCATTGGGGCCAGCTATATCTTTTACTTATAAACAATGGATGAGAAGTAGTTGGGTAGGTCTGGAAGGGAAGTGCGCTGCCCTGGACGAGGCCTTGGTCAGGGACCCCATGGATACATTCCTGTTACGTCTCCATGCTGAAGACCCATCTTATTTAGCTATATGATAGTTTGATAACAATCTTTATATTGGATTTAACATGCTTGACTGTTTTGTGTCACCTCTTCCATATGTTTTATGTGTTTTCTAGAATGACTACAAAAAATTGTCTATGCAATGCAAGGACTTTGTTGTTGGACTTCTTGACTTGTGCAGAAACACAGAGGAGGTCGAAGCCATTTTAAATGGCGACGTCGATACGAACCATGGTTTGCTAGATGCAAATGGCCGTCCCAGCCTTTGTCGTTTAAAACTTGCTATTAAGTATGAAGTTAAGAAGGTAAGAATGCGTTTACTGAAAGGATTTAATGTTATCGTCCACCAAACATAACGTTTAACTTTTTAATATTGAACTTAACTAAATTAAAGGGAACCATCTCATTCCAGGTAATTCCGATAAAGATTATTACAGGGAATTTAAAAAAAATATTATCTTTGATTTTCTGTTGTGCTTATTTTAAATTACTAGGTCACCCTGAGATATTTGTGATAATAGCTTTACAGAGGAATAGTATGGTGCTAGAGTCTCCTGCGCATACCTAGAAACCTCTTCCGGAGCAATGGCTTTTTAAGAAGGTGGGGCTAGCTCGAGATAGCGGATAGGCTAGACCTTATATGGCCTTAAGTGGGCAGGAAGTAGGCAGGGAAGTGGGTGGGAGGGGCCATGGCAGAACACCCCTCCCCTCCCCAGGAAAGAGGAACGTGTCCCGGAGACTGGTGAAGCATTAACTTTGCACATGCGCAGAAGAAGAAATGTGTTTACTAAATAACCAACCAGGACTGCCACTTGTGGAACCAGCAGTAATTTTGTAGCGATCATTCTTCTTCTTATTATTATTATTATTAATAATAAAATAAAAATACTTTTTTTAGGAATAAATATTATGTATAAAGCTCACAGGGATACATTATGTGTTTTTTTCCCTTCTTTTTCCTAGTTTGTGGCTCATCCAAATTGTCAACAGCAACTGCTGTCAATCTGGTATGAAAATCTATCGGGATTACGACAGCAGACCACAGCCGTGAAATTTCTGGTTGTTTTAGGTGTTGCAATAGGTTTGCCGTTTCTCTCAATGGTTTACTGGATTGCACCCTGCAGTAAGGTAATTCAGAGTTCTAAAGCAGAATGTTTACGTAGATGTTACAGAAGCAAATGTGAAAATTCAAATCGGAGAAATAGTTTGGGGGCAAAAAAAGACTACCGTTTTATAAAGTTTTTTTTTAAATGTTCTATAGAACAGAAAGAGAAAACAATATCATAAGAAAAGTAGAATGTAACAGCTATTAATATGAATTAATACAAAAATCACAAAAATATCAGTTGCCAAATTTTATACCAAAACCCACTCTTCACCAACAGATACGGTAAGTAATAACGCCACCTATCCAAGACTGTCGGGGGGTATATTATTATTCCACTGGGGACCTGTCAATTGAAACAGTGGGAGAAACTGAGTATAAACATTATTAAGAGCAAGTATATGGAAGAACACAAGTGTTACTTAGTTTATCAGAACTTCGTGCAGTATCTGAAAGGTCCAGAAACTTGATAATGGTGTAGGAAACGCTGAAACTGGTTGGGGTTATTGGAGCGCCATGGCCATGTTTGTCATGATGATTTCTATGAATTTTTAAACGAATACAATAAATCTTTAAAGTTTTATCCTTCTTCTGGAGACCTGCCGTTGTATATACTTTTTTTTGTAAGATTCCATATTATTTTGGAAAGGGATTTCCAGAAATCTTCTGATATTATGTACATACGGATCCAGGGACACGGGAAAATGCTCCGTTAGTGAACCTTTTTTATATACGAAGTTCTGATAAACTACGTAACACCTGTGTTCTTCTACATACTTACTCTTTATAAAGATGAGACACTGTTTCTCCCATTGTTTCAATTGACAGGTCCCTAGTGGACAGAATAATTAAATACCCCCATATTCGTCTTGGGTAGGTGGTGTTATTTCTATAAATTTGAGTTAATACTAATTTTGAGTTTGAATACATATATAATATTTACTGTCTAGTAAATAAATGCAAAATGTAATCAATTTTGACAATTATGGGTGAAGCATGTTCACTATTGTTCTTTCATACCTAATTTGTTTTAGGGCAAAACAGAATAAAATGTTTCCATCTTCTCCTCATTCAGAATATTTCTCCCTCAGGTGTTTTCGCTTTGACCTCCATTTTGATGTAATTGGATTGGCAACCAGATTATCATTTGGCAAAAAAAATTGAAAATCTACTAAGCAGCAACATTTTAACGGCCTTTTATCGTAAAATAAATATTATTTTACATCCTGGTTATTTGATGTGATTTATTTTTTCATTTCAAACACATTTAGCAGTAATATGCAGACGGCAAGCCTTCTTGCTAGGATTTTAATCATAATAATTACAGACGTTGATTTAATATGCAGACTTAATGAAAATGTAAAACCGATCTCGTTCACATTTGTATGCAGTGATCTTAATTTTTTTGAAATGTATTTTGTAATTAGTGTGATTGAGGGAAAATATACTTTATTGTGGTCTCTGTGGAATGGATGTGTTTTTTTGCATTCTATGCCATGTAATGCTATTGAGGAAATATCGGTACTTAAACCAAAGATCATCGTAACTTAAATAGACATTCAAGGGTCATTTCATGATTGGACGACTTGTTTAGTCCTTATTGATTTATATGCCCGTGACGTGTCATGGTCGGTAGAGCCGGGTTATCTGTTAGGAACCTTAGACAACAACCTTGGTGAAGCCCAACTTCAGCCACCATGCTACAGCTAAAGCTAATTGATGAGATGAAACATTTCTGGTGGAGGTGTAGATCTCAGCCTTCTTGGTGAGCAGTCAGGACGCAGATAGCCCTATGTTTTGTAGGTATACATGGATTTATAATGTGGTCTGAGGTTATAGGGGACCCTGACAACACCCCCCTTTAAACTTGACATAGAAAATTTTCCTCGAGGGACTATTCTCAGCAAAAATGAGTGCTTAGCTAATAGACCCCATGTAGATGTATGTCTTCTGTTTAGTGTCAACAATACAGTCATGTTTTTTTCCCCCATGAAGTCTAATATATGGCTTCTTTCTTCCAGCTCGGTAAAATAATGCGAGGCCCTTTCATGAAATTCGTAGCTCATGCCGCATCTTTCACCATTTTCCTGGGTCTGCTGGTTATGAATGCGGCCGACAGGTTTGAAGGCACCAAGATCCTTCCTAATGAGAGCATCACGGATCATGCAAAGCAGCTGTTTAGAATGAAAACATCCTGCTTCTCCTGGATGGAACTTCTCATTATTTCCTGGGTAATAGGTAAAGACTTTCCATTAGCAAATGGCTTGGTATACCATATCCCCTGAAACCTAGAATTTCATAGGATACAGAAAACCTCTGATCGCTCAAAGCCTAATCATTAGTTATTTTCTTAGAAAATTCCTAGAACCCGTAGTGTCAAGTGTGTGCGTGTGTTTGCGTGTTTTCTGACGAGAGATCGATTTTTTTGCTAAATCATGAAATCCTTGCTGCTTTAGATATTGTCTCCGCTGCAAGCTGCAATATATCTCTCGACTATTGATTATCGAGTTTATTTTCTCTGGTAACTGTGACCTTAAATTTTCTCATAATGGTATTTGACGCTCTATAATCAAAGATGAACAAATAAATTATAAAATATAATATTAAATAATACTAAGGGTTTAGTCTTGTATTTTGGTCAACTCAAGCAAGGTATTCTTGTGTGCTATGGTCAAAATACAGAACAAAAGTATATATTTGCAGGTTTGGGTTTGAGTGCTGTTAATAAATGATTTATTTATTATTAAGTGTGACTAAATTTCATGTAATTGTATAAACTGGGATTGAGTGCATATGGATGTGTTTTCCCTACTTCCCCATGTAATCGAAACCAAATAACAAGAGTGATAAAAACCAGATTACGTCTATTAATCCAAAATATGTGTTGGCATAGATATATTTTATTTCTCGTGTGAGGTATGTTTAATTTTAACACACACATATATATATATATATATGCAGTAAGGTAATTCAAATTTCTAAAGCAGAATACTTATGTAGATGTTACATAAGCAAATGTGAAAATTCAGATTTGATTTTTTAAAGTTTTTATATGCTCCATAGAACACCTTCATTCCTATTAGAAAGAGAAAAACAATATAATTAGAAACAGAACAGCTATTAATATGAATGAATGCAAAAATCAATACTGATTTCCAAATTAATGTGTGTAATTCAGATAAGATATATGTATTGTAAACCCAACTCATATGTATGGATGCAGCCATCTAAATTTTGGATTTGGATGATAATTCCTCCACTTTCCTAATCCATTCCTTCACTTTGGTTCTGGCCGATTGGTTCACTTTGGTTCTGGCCGATTGGATAGCAGGGAGGTCTTCAGGACAGAAATAAATACAAACTACACATAGTTTTAATAAACTAATTTTATTATGGTAGTGCATAGTTCACATTTAATAAAAGAATGATAATTATAGTGTTTTCAGTGCAGTTGGAAGAAAATTGTCAGACATACACAAGCTTTGTTTTTCTCCTTTGATGCTGCATTCCAGAAAAGCTCCATTAAAATAACTGGCAGAACACTGACAACACATAGAAGTTTATACTATGTGTCAGTAACTACTCTTCAAGATAGCAACATTAAACAGAGGGTTTGACGATGGGGTTAGCTTAAGTCAGAACTGAAACAGCTTGAAACTGCCGGAGAATCAAAGTTAAGAGAATAAAGGTTTTTGCCTATTGTGGAAAAGGTGGAAAAGCGTCCCTTATTTTTTAATTGGAAAAACCTGATTTAACAAGTTAAATACTATTACTCATATACTTTCAAATACATTTTTTTTCAAAGAGTACATTAATTGTGAAGATGTTACAAATGGATAGTGACATATATATATATATACCGTATTGGCTCGGATATAGGCCGCCCCCGTATATAGGCCGCACCCTAAAAGTTTGGTGCTTTTTTAAAGAAAAAGTTTTTTTCTTTAAAAAAGCACCAAAAAAAATGTTGCCACTCTGTCCTCTCCCCCCCCCCGAGATATGCTGCCACTCTGTCCCCCCCCGAGATATGCTGCCACTCTGTCCTCCCCCCCCGAGATATGCTGCCACTCTGTCCTCCCCCCCCGAGATATGCTGCCACTCTGTCCCCCCCCCGAGAAATGCTGCCACTCTGTCCTCCCCCCCCGAGATATGCTGCCACTCTGTCCCCCCCCCCGACTTACCTGAGCAGACTCCCGGGTGTCTTGCGGGGCCGGAGGGGGACATCTATGCACATCGTGTATACAACTCCTGGTGCCGGCACTCAGCGGAAGTGCCGGCACCGGAAGTTGTATACGCGTATTGCGTAGATGTCTTCCGCCGGCCCTGCAAGACACCCGGGAGTCTGCTCTGGTAAGTCGGGGGGGGGGTGTAAAATGCATCGTGCGGACGTTCGGCTGTCTGAGCGTATCAGACAGTAGGATGCAGGTCCCCTGCACCGCTGCGGGGGATCTGTATCCTAATCCCGCTGCCTGCCCGGGCGCTAGACCCTGAATATAGACCGCATATATAGACCGGGAAAAAAGTGCGGCCTATATTCGGGCCAATACGGTATATATAGATATATATATATATATATATATATATATATATATATATATATACAAAATCATAGAAATCCACCGTGTGTCTTTAAGAACCTTTGATGGATGACCTGAAGTTCTCAATTAGCTACACTCTTTAGCACTCAGCAACACCGCTTTGTGAGTGTGCGTGGTCTACCGCTTCATGGCTGAGCTCTTGTTACTCCTAGACACTTCCGTTTCACAATAATAGCGCTTAGAGTGGTCCAGGGCAGATCTAGCAGGGCAGAAATTTCATGAACTGACTTATGGACATCCTATAACAGCGCAATGTTTAAAGTCACTGAGCTCCTCGGTACGACTCATTCTACCGCCAATGTTTGTCTATGGAGATGGCTGCCTGTGTGCACCTAAACTCAGTAATTAGGAGGGAAGTCATCATAGTTTTGCTAATAAACCAAATCAAATCAGCAGATAAATACGTTTAATGATTTATATATTCCCCATATGACTAATGGAAGGGTTTTATTCAATAAAATACATTTCTGTTATGTAACTTATGCAGAGTGTTGCCATGATATGTTGTCCTACAAGTCTGAAACGATCACCGCTGGGAGTGTTGTAAAATACTTTAAAATTATGTGTATATATCTTTATATATATTAGAGATTTCATGAAAAAGACAAATTAGCGTGCCCCTTTGAAATAAATTGACTGATAATGATAACTCCGCATCATAACCCTACCCCTGCGTATCAATGTAACTCATTTCTTATATAGTTTGTCCATTCACAAGTCAAAATGAATTCAGTTGGTTGAAATGTTAAACTTTCCTGCAAACCCTTGTTTTAGTGAATAAACCATAATTCACAGAAATTCAAGGAAAATGCACTACCCTGAATATTAGCTTTGTATCTTATGGACAATTTTTCTCCGAACAACATAACCCCCCCCCCAGTGGTACCAAATGCTACCCATTAAAAAATATCTCAACGTCTTCAATCTAGCTTAAAAAAATTGTATTTTTGTGTGACCCCGGCCTCTATTTCATTCAAGCCAAATAACTCTTTGAGAGGCAATTTGTTTATCGGGACCTCTGTGCTGTTGTCCATTTCAAAACCGTCATTACAATATTATAACAAAGGTTAAATATTTGTGCGTCTAGAATATAAACTCCACTATCGTGCAATGGAACTAAAGTCCCCAGAGAATGAGAGTGTTGATAACTAGAAATCTGTTGCTTGGTTACAGGTATGATTTGGTCAGAATGCAAAGAGATTTGGTCACAAGGTCCCAGGGAATACATGTTTGAGCTGTGGAATATCCTTGACTTCGGAATGTTGGCAATCTTCGCTGCATCATTCATTGCCAGGTTTATGGCCTTCTGGCATGCCTCCCGGGCACAAAATTATGTTGACGATGATGAGAATATCAAGGATGTAGCAAGTGCCACCTTGCCTCCTGAAATAAAATACTACACCCTAGGTAAGTTTAGTTTTGCATATGGCTATTTTCAAATGTGGAACGTAAGGCTTTTCCTACGTTAATTTAAATTGTTAATGAATGAATCTACAAAGAGTTAAAAAAATAATAATATAAAGTATTTCTAAGATTTGAAGGAACAGTTATGTAATGTTTATTACAGACAAGTGCTCCTTTACCTCAAAAATTCTGCTCCCTACCCCCTTCAAAGATATTACGAGGACAGGTATATCATTCTAGCACCCAGACACTGGCAGAGATTGCATTGAGGATTATGAATGTGCACTTACAGCAAATGTACATGTGCTTATTCATCCTACAAGGGTCAATATTCTAAATAAAGAAGAGGTCCTGTTCCGTAATCCCTTGAGTTAACACTTGCTTTTTAGAAGTATGCTTCAAGTGCTAGTTGTAACTACAGCTACATGGGAGCTACATTGACAATCCTTTTATTATTATTCTTGAATTCAAAACACTGGTTGTCAGATTCCAATTATGTATGCCATATTTTGGTGAATATGTACCTCTATTTAATTAGTCGACTGCCTACGCAATGAAAAACAAGCTTCGAGGACAAAGAAGAGAGCAGTAATAGCGATACAGACAAACTATTCATCAAAGCTGAAAATATGTTTCGAGACCATTTTGTTGTGCTTTTTATCTCTGTAATCAACCCATTTGTGTTAAAAAGTATTTAAAGGTAGTTTGATTATTATCTGAAATATCTCCAGGAGTGGACCAAGGTTTGGATCAATAAATCAATAACCAATCTCATATTGCTCCAAAAGCAAATTAGTCGTTTTATTGCATCACAAATAACTGAAGTGCAAAGATTTGGCCTTGCTGTGACCTTTTTAGTAGAATGATATCAACCACCATGAGCCATGAATCAATGGGTTTAATTCCTAATATTTTTTATCTATCTATCTATCTATCTATCTATCTATCTATCTATCTATCTATCTATCTATCTATCTATCTATCTATCTATCTATCTATCTATCTATGGCAATGTGGCAGCTACCCAGGACCACTCATGACTTTTTCCACAAGAACCAACACTTTTGGGAGATATTTTATGTTAATGAGTGGCTTACCTTGTATTTTTATTTCTTTGACTTTAAGACATCAACCTAACTGTTTTATTAAATGTTTACATCTGTAATTATGAGTATTTTTATGTTTTTCCTTCTAGCCAGAATAAAATGGCTGCCGTCAGATCCCCAAATCATATCTGAAGGCCTCTATGCAATCGCCGTCGTTTTAAGTTTCTCCAGAATTGCCTACATTTTACCAGCTAACGAAAGCTTTGGACCTCTACAGATATCACTTGGACGGACTGTCAAAGATATCTTCAAGTTCATGGTGATATTTATCATGGTTTTTGTGGCCTTTATGATCGGAATGTTTAATCTGTATTCTTACTACCTTGGAGCCAAACAAAACGATGCCTTTACCACGTAAGTGAGAGAACTTCTTAAATGCATGCACACCCAGCAAGTACTATCTAAAAGCTATCTCCTAATGGCCAATATCCTAATGGGTCATCAGAGACTATAGACACTTAAATAGGTACCCTGCCCCCATCGCAGCAAAGCAGTAATGGGTATTATTCACAAAACATGGGACTACATTATTGATGCTAACATTTACTCACAGCTACTTCCTTCCCCTCCCCCCAAAAAGTATGGTCTAAATCAGTGATTAGCGACCACGTTCAAAGGGCACATCAACAGTCCATGTCTAATGACAATCCCTACTGTAACACAATAAGGACACCTCTAAATGTCTTGACATTGACCCCTAATATCTAATTTCTCAGTGTATCTACACAGACTGTATATACTATATATATATATATATATATATATATACTGTATATTAGGGGGGGCAGGTTTTTTTTTCTTTCAAATCGTACCCATTAATAAATACCATCATTCAGTATGAAAACAATTTTAATCTCATAATTTATTGTAGTTATTGTTATTATATATGTAGTTATTGATGTGAAACTATTATATTACATAAAATGTACATTTAGGAACTTAGTCCTTTAAACTAATAAATATATACAATGTGATTTAGAATTATATGCGGAAATGTGGGTTCGGGAATGAAAGCTGACACCTTTTATTTGGCCAACGTAGAAGATGTAAGGCATATAAGCTTTCAGGACCTCAGAGGTCTCTTCTGTGTCTTAAGAAAAGATATCCAAGGCCGCAAACTCTTTTTGGCCAATGAAAGGTGTCAACTACTGCTTGTTGGTACATTTTCACGTTTCTGAATTAACTGATCCGAGACTTTGCTGTTGATTTCCAGAGTTGAAGAAAGCTTTAAGACTTTATTCTGGGCTATTTTTGGACTTTCCGAAGTGAAATCAGTCGTAATCAATTACGGACACAAATTCATCGAGAATATCGGTTATGTGCTGTACGGCGTGTACAATGTAACCATGGTCATTGTCTTGCTGAACATGCTCATCGCAATGATTAACAGTTCGTTCCAAGAGATCGAGGTAAACAGGAGCAATTTATTTAGAATAAGTCTTTCGGAATGTATAATTGTTGTGTTCTAGTTTGATGGTAACATGGCCTAACCATACGGCAGTGTACTTAGTGTACCCAAGTCACCGGCATCCATAAGAGGGGAGACAGGCTATCCATATGGCGTCTATCCAAAAGAGGCTGAAATCGGTGCTGCCCCATTGTTTGGATTAATTTACTTGGAGACGTGAAGTGGAATGTGATGTTATACTGTAATACTCCTCGGAGTCCAGAAAGTTAAAGTAGAGGGGCTCAGAACACAAGGAAAGAGAGATATTGGCAAAGGGGTTGTCTGATGGGACAGAAGTAGACATGGACATCATACAGATATACGCAACCGAAAGAGTTCAATTCTACACTCCTGCCAAAGCTAACTGTGCTTGCGATTTCTTGTCATTCACGGTATTTTGTATAATACCTTCAATTAACTGCGGTATCGATACGCAGTTTTATAGCATCAAAAATTCCACGTTCCAGCTGAAGAGAAGCCCCCAGCCTACTTTGTTTTTTCCCAGTAGCTCTTGGTTCTTCTGATTTGTTTCCTTCATACAATATGTATGGTTTGTTTTAAGAGTCACTGTAAGTAACCGGTTATGTTTTAAGAGCAATGAGTCTGCATCCCTGGCCACTGAATGTTCTGCAGATATACGTGTCTACAGAGTATGCGTATTTATTATTTACTGGCATGCCGCGTTTAAACAGAGATTATCAATAATCCTAAAGGGAATATCGTGACATGTAGGCTTTAGAGACAAGCAGGGCCGTTTATCCCAATAATTTGAAAGCACCGAAATTCACTGCATTATTTAAGTAGAACCTTCTACTCTCTGTAGGTGTAAGAATGGGAAAGCAGATTTGTTTGCCGCCCTTTTTCTTGACTGGGAAGGAAGTAGGTGCATGAAGCCGTCGGTTCTTTTGATGATTACACAAGATAATAATTATTTTTAGAGATCCAAATAAATGCTCTAAAAAAACAGCATCAAGTTCTGCAATGAATACCGTATCTTACCAACAATGATAGGGTCTAGTTATGCAAAGCTCAGCGTCATTCCAGGCCGGCAATATTCAATATAGGCAGCTCCTACTTTACTAGGCACTAATTAGACAAACACGCTGTTCCGTCATGTATGTGAAATAAAAAACTTTCGGTAATGCATCAAAAGGCAGGTTGTCTACTTGGTTCCCATGTTTCATTTTAATGCATTCGCATTAGTTGAGCTCACTCAAGAGTTGTGCTCATGTGGGTACAGAATGCATAGCCTGCCAGACCTATTATCTAGGGTGACCCCATCATCCTTTTTTGAGGAGAGGTATACATTTTACATGTTGCTAACCAGAACAAGGTTCTGTCCCCTTCAGTATGTGGGATATATAACTGAGTAGGTCACCCTACTATTAAGTGTTAGGTGGCTGAAGATCCAACGACCTTGTTTCTCTGTAGGGTGCTAGGGATCTGCCATGGCCCGTAAACAATTCAGCGTGAGAGCTCTTTTGGGCAAAGAGAGGCGGAGGGGAACAGGGACCCCAAGTTATTTGTTTAAAAGGCAGTGTTAGTGCTTCTATCTGACATTGCGTGAAGGACGAAGACAGCAGAGCAGCCGCCTGCAATGTCCCTCCGCACAAAGAGACGGCAAAACTGTAATCAGAGAAAATGCTGCAAGGGATTAAAATACTGGAGAAAAAGCCTAAAACGACGCTGAGGATGAGATAGAGAATAAAGATAAACGCATCATAATTAATGGAGCAGAGTCTACATGAGGGGGGTAGACGGTGTCATAGTAGTCTGGAGTATTTTAAAGTTGCTGTTCCACCTACTCTGAATTTAACTGTTTTGTAACTATACACATTAAAAAGTTGATTCATAGTGTTGCTGAATGCCCAAATACTTCCTACAAATAACTATTTAATTAAATACACTGAATGACTAAAAGTACACTATATGGACAAAAGTATTGGGATACCTGACCATTACACCAACAGGGACTTTAATAACATTGCATTCTAAGTACATAGACATTAATAGGTAGTTGGTCCCCCCCTTTGCAGCTATAACAGCTTTCACTTTTTTCTGGGAAGGCTCTCCACAAGATTTTGGAGAGTTTCTGTGGTAATTTTTGCTCATTCATCCAGTAGAGCATTTGTGAGGTCAGGCACTGATGTTGGACGAGACGCCCGGCTTGCAATCTCTGTTCCAGTTCATCCCAAAGGTGTTCGATGGAGTTGAGGTCAGGGCTCTGTGCAGCCAGTGAAGTTGGACCTTGCTTAGTGAGCTGGGACGCAGTCATGCTGGAATAGAAAAGGGTCTCCTCCAAACTCTTCTCCCAAAATTGAAAGCAGAGCGTTGTCTAAAATGTCCCCTTTAGCAGAATTACTCCTGCCAAGGCATATACAGTGATGCAAACACAGACATATACACTCATGCTAACATACTCACATACATACATACATACATTCTGCCTACCTAACTTCCTTACACTCTCTTACCCCTACCTCACTCCCTTATATTCTGTTTCACTCCTTCCTCCCCCCCCTTCTCCTCACCCCTCTGATATATATTTTTGTAGTTTTCCAAGGATTTTGTCAACAAGCTTGTTAAGGCTTTATTTTACATTAGTAACTCCCATGTGCATCAGGTAATAATGTATTCAGGCCCATATGGTGTTAATTTCCCAAATCACTTAGAACCTGTGCGTTTCGCTCAACTGTTGGAACACAGATGCCTGTACATTTTTCAGAACACTGACCTCAACCAGAGAACGGTTCCAGATCCTTAGAACTGCCAGCATTGTTTAGTTAAAACAGAAGAGTAATAGACACAGGGTATCATGATACATCCCATTAATCTGACACTTAGGGGATTACCAAATAATCCCCTCAGTAGTGAATCACACCATCTTTTGACGGGAAAAAAACGTGGGGATGGAACCGTTAATCAATCGTTTAAATAGCGTGGTACCGACTCTTAAATTAACACAAACTATTAATACACATGAATGAGACTGTATCGTAACCCAGATCACATACTATATAAAATATTTACCTGTTGCCTTCTGGGTTTTTTTTTAAAAAAAATCAGCCGTTATCAGATAATATGTAATTAGCAACTGAAATTTTTCTCCGGAGTTAGTGTTTCGCCACGAGTGAGGAAGATGAAAGGCATTGCACGTATTTACAGTAGGGATGTAGCCTGACTCTAATAAGGAAAACACTTCTGATTATAGTTAGACCTCATTTAGTTCTGATACGAGGCAGCGGATGCAAGCCATGTCTGACGGGGAAAAGATCTAATGATAGCTTCCCTGCTATTTTTGTTTGGTCAAGGAAGGGGTATTTTACCGGGCTGCACGGAAATATTTGTTATAGTAAATCTAGTGAGCTCAGAATGATTTACAAGATCCATCATGTATTGCGAGAGCTAAGAGTATATGCTTTAGGGACATATTCTTTATAGGGAAGACTGTGCCCTTTGGTCAGAGGGCCACCACTTAGTGATGGACCTTAATTTTAGCTCCTTCCATGACTAAACAACAGGTGCATGCACCTGGGTGGGGAGCGGGGAAAGCAAAGCACTGCCCTCAAGGTCCAGTAATGTCATCTGATACCCAGAGATGATGTGGCATATCCAGTGGGGTATGTTTTATGGTGGGCGCCAAGTGGCTAATCAGCTAATGTGGGTAGATGACTACAAACAATTCTGGGCCAGTCACACATCCAGGACTGGCCCCGAAACCTGCCGCCTATTGCCACATCCCCCCCACATAATTTGGAGAAAAGGGTGGCTTTACTTTCATATGCCATGTGGGCTTCTATAAGTGCCCTTTAGACTGAACATAGAATACAATACATGAGAAATATATCCTATGCTCATGAACAGGTTATGCCGTACATTTTGCACCCTCTGAAAACTAGTTAAAGTACTGTTGGTGTATATATATTAAACTAAATGTAACTCTTCTCCTTTTAGGATGATGCGGATGTGGAGTGGAAATTCGCCAGGGCTAAACTTTGGTTTTCCTACTTTGAAGAGGGGAGGACTCTACCGGTTCCATTCAATTTGGTTCCAAGTCCAAAATCCTTTGTGTATATTGGACTCAGAATAAAAACAATTGTGTATAAACTGTTTTCTTGCCACACTAAGGGCTTGCAGGAAGATTCTGAGATGAATAAGGTACATTTTACTTTTACACCTTATTCTTTTTTCTATGTATATTTTACCTTGGGAATCTCTTGAGGTCAGGGCTAGCCCAAGATACTGCGCTGTCTGGGACCAAGAATCAAATGATGCCACCCCCTAAAAAAGAAAAGAATCCACCAAAACAGCACCGACCCAGTAGCCTCTCCATGACAGACCACATCTTCCTATGTCTTCTGACTCTCAGGCTACCACAGTGGCTCTTTAGGGCTCTTCCTAGCAATCTCAAGCTCACATCCGCCATAGTCCTCTGTGACAAGTGAACCAACTTACCCGTATGTTCTCGTAGCCCCTTCATTTGGGAGCTAACCTCCAGTCTAGCCACTCTCAGTGTCAGCCCTCCAGTGCGCATGTGCTTCCTGCAATCACTCTACTGGCTCCCCATACCCTCCAGAATCCAATTCACACTACTTACCCTGACCAACTGAGCCCTTAACAACTCTTTACCCGTATATCTCTCCCCTCCTATGCAAACACACCCCTTAACTTTGTCTCTCCGCTACCATCATTCCCTCTTCCCACTCCCATATTCAGGATTTCCCCCGTCAAGTCAAGAAAAGCTGTAGTCAGATGCAAGTTAGGGTTTTGTGTAGCTCATTTGATCATACCCTACTTAACGTCCAGCAGGACCGTGTTTACATCTAAGAACAGTCCCCATGGTTGTTAACTTCACTGTTGAGTTGAGGGAAAAAATGCCAAATTGTATATTTATTAACCCCCTTAATACAGTTACATTTAGAACATGGGCTGGAACATTGTTAATGTTGTGGTTAGCAATCAAGTTCATTTAACAACTTGACTTGAATGACAACGCAACACATTAGTGAGTAGAACCCTTAAGTGTTATAGAATTTCTATGTGAATTTAGGTATATTATCTCCTCAAGCCATTACACTCTTGGCAGCTCTTTTGTAATATTCAATGTGATGCAATGTCTTTAATTACACCATTTCCGCATCGTAATGAATACTAGCCAAGAAACTGCCCTCTGCAATTTCCATATGAATGATGTTTGATCACCACGTGGTCCTCCATTCTCCTCATCCTAGTCCAGTTGTGGTTGTTCTGTCTCCTATGAAACTTCTGCAATATAATTAAAATCAGAGACATTTGTGTTTTTTTGCATATAGCGTTTTTAGGGTGATTCTCCCCAGCCCAAAGAATGTGTAAATATAAATTGGACTTGATTGCTATTCACATTATAACAAGAGACTGGTTGACTTATCACGCAATGGTAGTACTGGGTGAAGATTCTGTGATTAACGTTATTGAGTTGAGATGGCCTGAAATAATAATAAATAAGTATGAAAGATTACTTGTTCGGTAATAACATTTTGGAGAAAGTATTTAAATTAACCCGTCATAGAGGCTGGGCAATACATGGATAAAGAGGAATCCTGAGCTCCGGCATTGATAATCCCACCGGTTTCCATTGTGACAAGGCTTTATTTAGAACTTTGCCCCAGAAATATCCTTTATTCATATCCCCCAAAGATAGTTCCCCGTCCCTGCTCCATTTGGGTTGCACTGTGGGTGGGAAAAGAAAAATGTATATTTTTGTATTGGCCCCATATACATAGAGTAAGAGGTGGAGTCGCATAAGGTTTGAATATCTTAGAGGTCTGTGTTCACATGTAAGAAGGGACGTAAAAAGTCGTAAAAGCTTATCTTTACTTTGAATGTTGCTCCACTATATGGTACAACAGAGTACTTTGGGCAGGATTGGACCGGAAACAGAAATAAGTTAAATGATTACATAACTTGTGCCAAAGAAAAGTTGTCCTGGCCACAGTGGCCCCTTAACTTCTTGCCAAGGATGTCCTATGGCTAGTCAAGACCTGACACAAGGTTGGAGGATTCCTAAGTGGCTTCTGTCCCAGATACTGGCATGAATGATGTAGCTAACATACAGGTGATCACTTGCAGAATTGTTACGTATAAACCACACACAGCCCAAAAATGAATTAATATAAATTATAATTAATAAATTAAAAAATAATAATATAAAATATTAATTATTAATTCATATCAAAATGATGTAGTGATGATATTCCAGAGAGCTGTTTGCTGAGTGATTCAAGTAAATATACATATTTGAAGAAAGTAAAAATTTATTTTCTGCATTCTGCGGGCTCTAGTGCAAGAATTCGTATTCAGTGTCTCCCATACTTCGATATTTTTCAATCCCACGTTGGAGAACTGTGCTAAGACATCTGCTTGCGAGGCGATTGTGACGAGTCTGCAGTGAGGCGCAAATAAAAAGTGTTTCGTAACTCAGAAAATTCAGCAACAAAGGATTCATCCAATATTGTTTGACAGCCACAATAAATACATGCTTGTTCATAAGGAGCGTTTCAATAGCCAGATTATATTTCGTCTGGTCTACCAATTCAGTAAAGCTGAGCAGAACGGCGATAACGAATAAAATATGTTAAAGCAGTTTGCCCCATTCTACAGTTCCATGATAAATAATATAATGAATATACGAATGCGTAAAACCCCTCTTCCGGGGTTTAGTGTATATCATTTCATATAGTAGCCGATTTGCATGAGATTCTATGGTTTTGACTGTTGTCTTCCAATTATACTCATTGCTAAATGTACAAATCTTATCTATTCAGCCCTTTTAGGAAAAATCACATTAATGGAGCTTTGTAGAAGTAGCAGCTGGTTCAAAATATTTTCTCATGGGTTACCACCAAAACCTTGTGGCTTTTGCCCACTTGTGAGCATTTGTTTATAGCACAAGTAGCCTGATAATCATATTTGTAGAAACCTGTTTTTTTTCCCTGCAGAAGTTGGGGTAAATAGGGATTTAAAAAAAATAAATAAATACCAATGGCGTACAGGTCTGTTCACAAATCAATAATATTTGAGATATGACATTTACATTTAGGGCGTTTAAGCTAAGCTTGGTTGAAACAACTCTAAAAGTGATTTTCTTAACAAAATCCTCCCTTGTGAGGAGAGTGAATTTGATGAATTGATGATAGTACTTGATAGGGTTCTACATTTAACATTTGTGCCAATGAATAACTAGGAAGATGACTGAAGAGTCAACCTTTGGTTAGTAAAGTCACATCATTATGTCATTTCTTGAGAAAATAACAAAATTAGCTTTAGTGAGACCCCAGAATACTGATTTTGACAGCTTTATTCCACATTTTCATACATAAAATACATTTTCATACATACATATTTTCATACATATCATATATAATATAGGTAATATAGACCAATAACAAGCCAGGCTCATTATTCCCATTTTATGGACCATGACTTATTACTGTGATCAAGGTAATTGGTGAAAATGATATTCCATAATATTTAACTAGTTTTAGATCGGCATATGGTTACATATTTAACTAGAGTATTTATTATAGTTTTCATTTATCTCAGTGACCAGACTACATTTATTTACAATACACAGCATCAGTAGACTTGGTGGAACTTCTAAAGACGTATTCCTAAAAAGTATTTTCTATATTTTTTTTCTTAATATTCATCATATTTTTATTTTGTATGTTTCTTTCTTTATTATATATGTTTTGATTATTTTGGACAGTGGAGTTTGTCTGAGGTTTTTGTTCTAGCGTTTGGGTTTTCTTCAAAACACACTTATCTGGGGTTGAAGGTACTTTATAAAAAATTGTGGTTAATATTAAATCCATGATTTTGCATTGTTGATTAGATTTTTTAGTTTGTTGCAAAAAAATTCGGGGCATACCCAACAGTTAACTATATTATTCAAAGTTCTGTTACAGAGATTGGTTTATCTAAACTTATGCAGCAACACATGATCTGAGGCTCACAATTTAATTAAATGCGGAAGCATGGACAAACTCAGCCGCATTGTGATAAAACATCATTGCCCGGGGATAGATAATTCTGTTCTATAAAAATCCGGTCAGATGGTATATGTGGCATGAATGTGAAAGAGGTTCGTTTTGTACTGTATGTATGGAATTCATGAACACATTCAACAAAAAAATATATTCTTATATAAAAATAAATGCATGTAAAAGAATTGTTTTAACCCTGCCATAAAAAAAGCAGAATACACTTTGTCTCTTTCTGCCACCTAGTGGTCGATTTAGGTTATTCAGGTAGAAACATAATACATAATTTGTTGATGTGCTATGGAGAAATTACTATAGCACAAAATAAATTACGCCATGGTATAAAATAGGTCTGGACTGTGGGTGATTATCTCTAAATTACATTCCTTGCCATGAACAGAAAGACCCTACAAAAAGATTGCTCAGTTCCTCGGGTAATATGGTGGGCTCACTACCAGTTTGGAGAAAATATAAAACATTAATAATTTGTTATGGTCATGCTCTATTTTACCTGTCGAGGGCAAAAGGTCCTGGTGGTAGAAATGTTTCGGATAGAGAAACAGTTAGTGTTTATTAATTAAATACAATTAAACATTGTTAATTTCCTTTGCAGCTTGGCCAGAGCAAACACTCAAGTATAAGGAGTTCTGAAGATGGTAACCTGAACAATATAAGTAACCCATCGCCCACAAGGTATCAGGTGAGCCATATACATAGCACTTTACAGAAGGAAAACCCTGTTTTACTGAAAAATTGCTTAACTACGACTTGTAAGTGTGTTGATGGCAGGGTAAATGCCTGCGCGTATATTTTACGGACGTACGCATTGTCTGTGTGATTTTTGCTCAAGCTGAGAAAAGTGGACATTCGCAGAACCTAGGAGGTTGACTCAGATTCCAATTATATGGGTTTATTTTTTTAAAAAAATGTTCTCATACCTCTGCGCTCCACGAATAATCTTATTTTATCTCCAGAATCTCTTCCTTGTTTTGTAGCCCTAAACTCCTCTTTCACCTTTAACACCTTCCCCCAGCGACTCGCTCCTCTTCCAACCTCTCTGCCCAACTAGAAAATGGAAAACATCATGGCTAACATCTTCCTTTCTGGTAGTTCTAACGCTGAACCTCAGCCCATCGACTTACAAACAGCCACCCTCAACTGCTTTGGTTCAGTCACCCTCAACAAAGCTTCTGATGTTCTCTTGACCTTCCATCTCCATAACTTTGCACTTGACCCTATCTCCTCCTGCCTTAAATCCTTCCTCTCCGGCCATATCTTTAGCACCTCATCTCTGGCACTCGTTCCGGTCCCCTACATCTCTCTGTTGTTGTTCCTCAGGGCTCTGATCTGGGTCCTGCACTTCTCTATCTGTGCCTCTTCTCCTAGTCTTCCTAGTAGATTCCACTACCACCCCAATGTTAACAACACACTAATCTTTTTTCCCCTCGCCTTCTCTTTTAACTTGGCTTGATAGCTGCTTTAATAATGTTTACAATATATATATAATAATATTAACTGTAGCTAGTAACATTTGCAAAGTCGCTTATTTGTTTTTGATCTTCTGTTCACAGAAAATAATGAAGCGGCTGATTAAAAGATATGTGTTAAAAGCACAGGTAGACAAGGAGAGTGACGAAGTCAACGAAGGTGAGTTAAATAAGCTTTGAAATAAACATAAAAAAACATGGATCCTCTTGAGAAAGTATTAAGGTGAAAATGTTGTACTCTGGGTTTTAGGTGATTTTCTAGTTGATCTACGCTTTCAATTATTATTATTTTTAATTATTTAAAGCCACGGTTTTAAAATTTCAAACATTTAATATGTTAACCTTCCTTTTACTGATGTGGGTTCCTATCTGGCTTGGAATTGTTACTGTTTTTCTAGATTTTTTTTCATACTAAATTACTTTAGAGTGCTTACAAAGTTTCCTGTTCAAAGAGTAAAAAATAGACCCCATAAACATCATTCGGAGTTTGAATCAGGAGGTATATTCTGGAGGGACTTCGGAAAATATGAGAAATTCAATATATTTCGCTGTGAGTCAGGACCACACTGTGGGTGACAAGATGGCCCTGGCACTTTAAGAACAGTGGCCACCAAACTACCTAAGTGCGGCCGGCGGCTGAATATGGCCGCTTGTGCCTGGGCACATCCAGCTGGTGGCCGCATACTGCAGGGTATGTATGGAGCGTTGTCGGCCAGTGGCCCAATGGGCATTTGCCCGTGTGCCAGATGACCAGTACGGGCCTGCTTCTATGCAAACTCTTCCCGGCTACACATACGCACCACATGATGTAAGCCTCTATGTAAGCGTCTTTTAATAGACATTTTGTTTTTTTTTCTCCTTTAGGGGAGTTAAAGGAAATCAAACAAGATATTTCGAGCCTGCGTTACGAGCTTCTCGAAGAAAAATCTCACAACACCGAAGACCTGGCTGAACTTATTCGAAAACTTGGAGAAAGACTGGCAATCGACCCTAAACTTTAATAAAGCAACAAATGGCTTGCATTGCAGCACAAACTTATGAGTAGCTACCGGTTTATGTACTCTCAGCTCCGTTTAATAAGTAGTACTATGCGCTGTCACATAAACAGTATGTTAATACTTCATCATATTTTAGGCCTTGTTCTTGAAGACACTTGTGGACACTCAAAATATCCCACTTAACGGTGGCAGGGTGGCAGTTACGCTTGGGAGTATTTTTCTTCATACGGCAAACAGTTTGTTAGGTCAGAATGGTCTAGAATAAGGTACAATAAGGTTCTAGAAAGAATTTTCTGGTGACAGATACTCCTTTTAGGTGCTTTGCTGGTGTAAGGCGTTAGCATGGCGGACAACCCTCTTGGGTCCACCAAACAGTAGTTCCCACTGAAGCTGGGAGATGGTATAGAATGCATATTTCAGTGACTATTTATGTAGTGGGTTAGTGGATTTGCCCGTGATTAAGGCTTTACTCAATAAGTTAAGGTGACGGCAAATATGTTTATCATCTGAAAACCGTAGATGGGTTATAATTGCATCATACTGCAAGATGTGAATAAGTATCAGTTATGGAGACCAAAGTTCCAATTAAAGACACAATAATGCTTTCCGAAAGCTCATGTTTAGAGATATTTCGATGTGTATATAGCAGCTGTGCGTCTTGGGCGTTTTGCATCTTATCACGCTGATTCACAGTAGACGCGGCGGCGCTATTAGCATAATGCGCATCTGGGCACCTTCGAATCAGTGAGCCGTGAGCTGAAATCTAGTAGCCCACTTACTGGCTAAAAATGCTAAAAAAGCCCATCAGCATTCAGCTCCGGCTTACAGCGCATTTCCTGAAATACTGATATTTACTAATATTTATTAATAACTCGAGCTTCATAAAATGGGAGCCGAATGTGATTTTAAATTACGCAGCGTCCAGGACCTTAACAGATATTTTCCCCAAACATATCTGCCCATCTAGCTACTTTCTTTTATTTGTTTTATTATCTTTATGTTCATTTTATATTTGTTCATTTGGTGTACAGCGTTTTATATGTTTACAATGGAAAGATTTACTTTGTTTATCAAGTTTATTTCTCAATGATCTTAGCTTTCAGTATAATTTATTTATCCAGACTACCTTTTAACTTCTTTTTTTTTGCTTTGCGGTGTATTTTTAGATGTTTAGTTTAATAGTTTACCTCATGGAAACAGATGTATGGAATCAGATGGCAATACTAACAATATTTAACTGTCTCGACCAGGGGTAAGGCTAGCCCCCCACCGTACATGCCCAAGGAGCAAGGAATGAGTAGATCCAAATTATACTACTTTCAAGGACAAATGTTGGTCCTGAGGCTTAGTAACTCCATGCCGTGACTCCATGAAGAATCCAAAATGTTACCTATTATGTGTAAAGTATTCTCACAAATGCCTAAATTGTTCTATCCTTGAACAAGACACAAAACAAAAGGCCATTTAAGGCAAGGTATTAAGTTCAGACTCAACACGGAAAACAAGAAGATAAGGGGTCTTAAACCTGGCTTTATTTTTATTATTATATAAAAATACAAAGAAGTGGCTGGTGATAGGAGCCCCTATAAATCATGATGTTTGAAAACGATGTGTAAATGAAATGATGTCACCTGAATTAAATTAAATTACATACCTGAGAACTCCCCCGTTTTAACGTAGATTACCCAAACTCTAGGATGTCCTTTCACGTCTGGCTGGAGGTGATATGCTCCTGTGTAGAGCAACATGATGTGGCCCTGGGGATAACTGCGTTTTTGCCTCTCTGTAGTCGCACCTCAGACTGGGCCACATTCACCATAACGCAGATTAGACATGTCCCTGGTGAGACACTTTTGAAGATATCATGGAGTGGCTAATGGTGGCCCGGCCCTTTATTGCTTTTGTTCTTCCCACAGCTGTATAGGCATTTTTAATGCATCTTTCATCCTATTGATCCTACACTTCATACTTATTTTATTTTTCAGAATGTAAGACCCACCTGAATATAATACGCACCAAACTATTTACATGAAACATTTACGAAACACTTGTCCCAAATTTGGAATTTTGTGTCTTCCAACAAATACACAACATACACATTGTGGGAACACAATTCAACAGCGAAACCCTTGTCGCATCCTACACAGGGGCTGAGAGGGGGCGCTCGTCGGCACACCAACTGGGGTTTTCTCCTTGGGGCCGGTCCTAAGGTTTCCGGGTCCTGGTGCAAGATCATTTGTGGGGGTTTAATTTTTTTTTTTTATTATTGTTTTTATTTTGTGAAAAAAAAATTGTGGACAGATCCCTAGATCTGGGGATATCCCTAGATAAATCTAAAGTATATTGGGGGAAAAAAAAGATATGTTTTAGGTTTTACTGTATTTTTTTGAATTGTGCTTTGATTACCCAATTGCCCCAATTTGGTAACATTGTTAGGGTCAATATTGGTTCTGTTAGCTGTAATGATACTGTACTAATCGTCAACATGCCTTATACAATAAAAAGACCGCCAAAGAATCTGGTCCCTCCGAAATCAAAGCCCTGATAGGGCGTGTGAAACAAAAATAAAAATCCAATATTGCTCAAAATCTTCTGGAAACAGACTCAATTTCCAGATCCTTATGTTTAAAGGCAGCAGAGCACTAACAAAGTGGCTGAACATTTGCTATTCAGTGAAAACCTTCCTAAGGGACAATCTCTGAGAGAATGCGATACAACTGAATGAATAGATCAGATGTTCAACGTTTTATTTTTAGAAAGACAAAGTAGAATTAAAAAAAATGAGGTCATTAAGTTATTTTTTTGGAGGTAGTAGTCTATCATGATATCTTCTTCGGGTAAAGCCAAGGCTAGCCTGGAATTATTTTGTTTGCCTTAGAAGACATGGCTACCTGTGCTAATAGACTTCGGCATGTGTTGTCTCCCATACAGAATGTTTTAATTCTTTTATAATAATTTTAAAATGAGAAAAATAGGAAAATTTAAAATATGTTAATCAAAAACGAGCTCCGGGGTTAACCAGATTATTGGTGTTAAATCCAAATTTTTTGTAGCTACTACTTCTTTGCTGTCACTATAATTAACATTTTTGTGCATTTATCTAGATGTCCATTTATTCTTTACATCTAGCGATGGGTGGAATCTAGATTTTGTCCATTCCCAAATTGATTGTGGTCATAAAAGCATAATTCTGCGAAACCTTCCAAAAACAAGTGGAAAACAATGTCTTCTCATATATTTCTCTGCCCTAAAGCAAAAGGGTCCCTCCAATAGAATGGATTGGCGAGAAATACTAACCGCCTTCCCGCGGTCACAACTGGCAAAGAAATTTGCATGAATTGTTTTCCTATCATAAGAGAATATTCAGTGGAAAAAAAGACAAATTCCAATGTTCCTCGTTCCCAGTTTCTAGCGACTCTGCCTACAGTCCCCTTAAATTGTAAAGTAATTATTTCCCATTCTACCACTAAATAATGAAAGTTTAAAGAAATTCACAAAAACATTTCATTTAAAATATTGAATTGGATTCCCCCCCCCAAAAAAAAACAGTTCCCAGGGTTTGATCCTGAGTCTCAGGGTTTTTGCCCCAATCTCAGGGCAAAGGGGCAGATTCTCAGGGTCTGGAGTTGACTTCCTCTTCTACTCTATTATAGTATTTATTATTCTGTATAATGTGATCATCTATAATACTTCCAAATGGCGCTACCAGTATGTTACGGTCGATATCCCTGCTTGAATTCAGGTGACTCAATAAAGTGTATCTTTCAATAATGACAAGCCAAGGCTTCCACGAGGGCCGGTATTAGAGCCATATCGTTTTTTGGCGAGTCACTGCATAGAATCTTGACAACTATTAAAGGGTTAATATTTCAAAAGTCTCAGGGTCAGCTCATTTAGAAAGTTAGAAAGTATGATTATTATTTCTATATAAACGCTTATTTTATGAAATACTTCAAATATTTGTAACGAGGCCATCCCTTTAACTGTGCGAGCATTTTAACGTGTCCCACGCATATTATTTTTGATTTATATTCTTTGTTATGTAATAATTATCATTATAATAGAATGGATGCCCGGTAGTGTAAGAGAAGCACCTTAACACCACTGATTACCGTACCAGACAGAACCGCAAACCTAAATATGTTTCAATAATATTTAATAATATAATATAATAATAATAATAGTCATCAATACGCAGCAGGATGACTGTTTATTTTAAAAGATTTTTTAAACACGTTTTAAATGTATTAACGCAAAATGATATTATTATTCGAAAACAATACTAATAACCCAAAAGCTCTGATTCTGAATAGGCAGTTTTGATGTATTACCCAGCTTTCCCTGTACATTATAATAATGGTTCTTATACCGCTCGTAATAGGGCTATTTTTATTATAATACCCTAAAGAGAAAAACATGTGAATCAATGCGGAATTAAGTCTTTTTTAGACAGTGTCTAGCAATCCCTTTCCAATTTACTATAGATAATTGTCATGAAATGAGAGCGTTATTAGTTTTTTTTCCTTTTGGAAGCATTTCCACCGCAGAGGACCATAATGTCTTTCTAATAACTGGTGGGGGCTTTCAGTAAAATGCTGTAGACTTATCAATGTTTGGCTTGTATTACATCTGTGTACGATTTCTCTGGGGTTTTTTTTTATCTCAGCTGGTAGACAAGGTTATACGGCCGATATGATAAGTATCTTAACGCGCTTGTGCATACAGATTTAGTTCTCCTAGATAAGCCATATTTTGAATTAAAAGAACAATGATGGGTATTTTTTCTTTTTTTTTTAAATAAATATATTAAAGTCCCCTTTTAATTTTTTGCATCACTACATAGGGTTTCCATGATGTAAAATAAATAACCAGAAGGTACAAGCGTGCGCAGTTAGCCAGCAATGGCTGACATGATGAGGCAGTTGAGGACAACTAACCATGCAGTGGACGGTGAAGCAAACCTGGCTTGATTCAATGGTTCTCACTCAGCCCCCCATTAAAAATGTTCATGCTTTTCCTATAAAATTATATTATTTTGAGTTGCATGTTGGCTACTTAACAGAAAAATGAAGTTTAAATATGAAATCATTTGGAACATATGGCTGATGAATATAGAGTAATATATATACCACGATGTATCGATCATGATTTTGGCAGTCATCCATCTCTAGGACAAGTTGAGTAGGGACGAGTGTTTGTAAATCTGAATGCTTTATTCTTCCCTGGCCTGGTAAATTATTATAAATTGATATATACACTTATTTTCTTTGGGACAAAGACATTGATATCCTCTAACTGCCAGCCTCGCCAGGTATTCTCTAAGGTTAATTCATTATTTAGTTGTCAACCTAATGTGACCTAACGTTATCGTGTCGAGAATCGGCCTTGATTGACTGCCAGATTCTTCAATGGAAAGTTGCCAAGTTTTAAAGCCTGGTTGATGGGACGGGATGTGCCGCGTTCAAATTAGTAAATAGCTGTAATAGACTGCAATCAGATATAGACAGAGATAGACAGATCCACCTTATAACTCTTCAGCTAGAGAGAATGGTCCATTCCCTGTGTTATGCTTTCCACTATATCCTACTCTTCTCTATGTACGTTGAAAAAGAAGCTAAATAGAACAATGGGGAATTCTTTACGATATATACATATACAATATACAATATATATATAGAGAGAGAGAGAGAGAGAGAGAGAGACATCTCATAAATGACAGATCTATTTAACCACTGCCTCCACTATGTATAATGTATTAGAGTATACATATTACGTACTTCATTTCATTGGATTCTAGCCATTTATATATTTATAGCACACACATATATATATATATATATATATATATATATATATTCCTTTCTGCCATTTATTAAAGGAATTATTTTTAACTTCAGAAAACATTTATTTCTTCTTTTTTTTTTCATTCACATAATAGCAAGGACACTGCAATAAGGCAGTCTATTTGAGCTGTATTAAAACTGTTTATTGTAGCATCTGTACTCTAAAACTCTTTGTGTGTCTTTCTGTTGGTCTCCTTCAAACGTGTATATACAGAAATATAGTTTCTTTTTCAATAAATTGATATTTTACCTATTCATTTGATTATGACTGTTCTTTCTGGTACTGCTGGATTTATAGACCATGTGACCCCCATGGGTAGATCGATGAAGCTTGATGAATTAACCTCTTCAGTAATGATAATGGAGCGATAAATATTCAGACGGAAGTATGTATATATATATATATATATATACATATATATCTTATATAGTATAATATAAATATATATATATATATATATAAAGATAGATAAATAGAGAGATCCGTACACACATTTTCTTCCTTCATAGATAATTCAGTAATCATAGTGAATGTCGACTTGATATTTTTGTTAAAGCCACAATGTGGCAGCAGGTCCTTAGTTTCTTTAAAGATTTTCTCTAACTAAATTGCCTGTCTCTCAAAAAAAAACGTGAAACCACATTTCTGTGGAAAAACAAGAAATGTTGATTTTATTAAAGTTGAAATATAGTAAAAAATGTGTTGTTTGTTTTTTTACAGCAGATAAGATCCCTTCAGCCCATTCAGACAATAACATTAACACACGTTAAGACATACTGGTACAGAAAGAGAAGACAGCCCTGCTCCTGTGAGCTTACAGTCTATAAGGAGTTGGGGGGGGGTGAGACAGAAAGAAAGGGACATACTTCTCTTTTAATATACCTCCCTCGCATGCATTGTTCAATTCTGTCATGTATTTTAATTATATTTAATATTTTTAAAACAGCAAATGTATTTTTATAGCTGGTATCTATTTCTCAATATTACTTTTAACCAAAATATTTAGGATCTACATAACAGGCAAAGTGAACTACATATCTTGTATATTGCATCACCCTGTTCCTTCTAGTGTTTAACAGTAGCAACATTATCCAAATGCATAACAGTGTTTTTATTAATGAAATTATGTTTTAAATATGACTCGTATTTGCGGTTACATGGGACTACATTGCATTGATCATTGCTTCCTAGCTGTAATTTAGCCTACTGGTCAAATGATCAATTAGGGAGTGATAAAGGGCCATTGGAACACAGGAGTGATGGGAGTGATAAAGGGCCATTGGAACACAGGAGTGATGGGAGTGATAAAGAGTCATTGGAACACAGGAGTGACAGGAGTAATAAAGGGCCATTGGAACACAGGGGTGATGGGAGTGATAAAGGCCTTCTTTACGCCTATGAAGAGATTCCATTAAAAATCAGAGCGTGTTGGTGTACTGTATATGTTAGAATGTAGGTGAGGAAAGAATGTATGTGTGTGTAAGTGTACGGTGGTAGAGTGAGTGGGTGTTAAAGCGAGTTTGTGTGTAATCACGTATATGTGTGTCAGTTACAGGAGCCCTTACAAAAAAATACTGCAGTTTTTCTGAAGTAATACTGCAGTTTTTTGGACATGAAAAAACTGCAATACTGCACTTTTACTGCAGTATTACTGCACATTTACTGCACTTTTACTGCATTTGTACTTCACTGTACTGCATATTTTTCTAAAAACACATATATTGTTGCTGCTGCCATCTGCCATCACCTAGAACATTACATCCAGATTGGGCATTTTGTACATTTTTTAAAAAAAATTCATTTTGTGCCTTTCACCTGTTTGTAATTTTCCAACCATGTGTATAGATCAAATGTCTGTTCTGTAACATGAACTCTTGTCATGTTTGCCTTAACGTCAATAGGAAAAGTTAGTTGTTTTTTTTGTTGGTATTGTTTATTCTGTTTAGTCTTATAACAAAAATATGTTTATATATAAGATGTGAGACTCTGTGTCTGAAACAATCAGATATAATCACACACCTTATTAATATCTCATTTACTTTCCAGCCTTTCTTTATCTCTGCTGTCTCCCCGTTTTCCCCATTAACTTTATCTAGCAAATCTAATTATAAGATTGTATTAACCCTTGTTATTTTTAATTGATTTATGTAATATGTTTTCAGATTTTTTTTCTCCCGGAACGTCTTGAGTGGTGTTTTTGCAAGTCTAGCGGCTTTGTAAATGTGTTGTATTTATTTTCTGCCCGAATAATCCTTGTAGCTTCAATCTCAAGTAAATGAACAAGCGAAAGATATCTGAGCGCTCCTGACTTATGGTGTCATGCTGCCCCGGCTCTAGTTGCCATGGCAACCTTTGTCAAAAATGCAGAGGTGCAGTGCTACGTCTTATTTGACATAAAAAGCCTCGTTCTTGATAGGGTTATAACACTCAATGGACCATTCAAAAAAAATTGTAGCCTTCTTAATAAGACTTATTTACTCAGTTATTACCTAAAATTATACTGATTCTTTTCATTTTACGACCAAAACAGTACTTTAGATTCATTAGTCTTAAGATTTTCCCAGTAATAATGTATGGGTGATTCAAAATTACCTTAAGAACCATCTTCGCTTTTTGAAAATGTCATTTTTGAAGAATTATTATTGTATTTCGACCACAGTGTGAATCAATACTGTACAAAAGTAATCTTCTTTCTAATAGTTTGGTCCAAAGTCAACACTATGATGTGTTATCTTACATTACTTTCTTTGGATAGCATCGCCATACTCTGCAGTAGATATAGATTGTTTAAGTACTCAATAACTAGACAGAGACAAAATAATATGGTGGGTTGTGATGACCTTGACAGCTTACCGCCACAAGGCAATAGGTCTAGTGGGATATTCTGTGTTGGCTGACAGCTCCCGGGGGGGGGGGGCAGTATCCCCTCTGCGGCATAACAGGGAACCAGTAACTCCAGAGATCAGGCTAGCTGTAGCATCACTACTCCAGTAATTTGGAGACCCTTGATCTCCATAACTGGCCCATTAACACTATAAAGGACTGTGCCGAGCTCTCACAGCCCCCCATAGTTTACGACTGCCTGGCAGAGTGATGCGATATGATGTCATATCCTGGCGCTCAGCAATATAGAAGCTGGAGCGGAGGGCAGCACTGAAGATAAATACAGCACTGATAGGGACAAGCTAAAACCATGGCACTGAGAAGAGAAAATACTTTAGGGTTTATTCATTAACCCAGGAGCTTGTAGGAGAGTTAAACATTATGAGATCCCAATGTGCTTTCCCTACAAGAAGGACTGAGCTGGCTCTACGTCAGACATATGTAAATCTGTGAGTTGACTTTCATGAAAGCCCTAAGTTGTTACCATGTTTTTATATGGCTTCAGCTCAACCATACTTACAGTAGAAGTACGCCGGGGGCGACCCTTTATAAAAGCGGATCTGCCACTGAATAAAACTATGTTTACAGGTAAAAAACAACAATATATACAGTAACACCCACCTAATGTGTATACCATAAGGAAAAAGATCTTATCTTCCTGTGTTCAGAATCACATTATTCTACCCATTACATTATCTCTCTGCTATTGTTAAGTTGCTGTTTGTTGTTGATTGGTTCAGGCAGCCATTGAAGGGGAACAGCAAAAAGAGCAAGAACTACAGTACAAGAAATTGATTTTGAGTTTTGTAACCTTGTTTCACAAATTTCAGCATCACAGACATAAAACAGTCCGTTCTCTCAAATGTCTCATTACATTTATGGATAGTTTTAATAAGTTATGTGAATGATGCTAAAGCCGCATGCACGGCAATGTATATTTAATATTAAACTTCCAGATGACTCCATCTTTCATAATTAAAGTTAAATACAAAAATGGATTTGGTTGTTGCTTAATTAAACATCTAGTCCAATTCAAAAACAGATTATTTTGAATAATTACAGTAAATTACCATTTTGCAGCATGGCTGAAATGCATATCGGAATTTGTAAGTTTATGACGGCAATTTGGGTAAACTATGTTTGCTGTTAGGCTTCTTCTATTCATCATAGTAAACTATGTATATAAACCTTCAATCCACACTGCGGCGAGGAAAAATATATAAAGCAGATTTAATTAGTTGTGTTGACAGCATATTAAAGATTATCCGTACTTTGAAAAAGCTTGGAGAATTTTAATGAGCTCTTATACATTTCTTGCGATGCAGGCAGGCGGTGGGGTCACAGGACCCTGGTTGTGGGTCTTTGTTATTTTCTGGACCGTTTTTTTTGTTTTCTGTGACTTCGCTGTCTACCTTCATCCAACTGTTTCTTTGTGAAGTTATACGGCTGAGACACCGATGGCTGACAGCCCCAGGACAGGGGTAAGCCGACCCGGTCACTGTACCTATCAGTACCTATAATAATAATAATAAAGTGTATTAGGTGGGTATTAGCTGGCACAGAATGGGTTATATTACTTCATGCCACTTCTGAAAGTCAGTGGTACATATAGAATCTGCTTCTAAAGGATATTCAAATTCAGCTTTATAGTCATAATGCGTTATCCTATGGGCAGTGCTGTATTATATGGTTTGGCAGTATGGAAACCTATGGCAGCTAGGACTGTGTTTAGATTTTTACCCAGGACCTCTGTGTCCGGGCTGCTCCCATGATACAATGTTGCACAAGCAGCCATGCTGATGTAGGCTTTCGCATCAGAAATAAGATGTTGGTTGCACAGTTCTATTGTTATTACTCTTTGACAGAGCACCTGTGCAATCTACATGATGTGAACAATAACACCAGCAGGCAGTGGTACAGAAGAACAGGGCCTTGCTCTTATACATATCTATATTCGGTGATGTAGGTCTGATCCAGGGTAGGAACCTGAGCTGCCCAAGACCTGGATCCCACTCCGCTGCCCAAGACCTGGGCCCCCCTCCGCTGCCATCGTCTTGTGTTGTCCTTTCCCAAGACTATCACACAGAAACAATACTATGGAAATCTTCACAGACCTCCTTAGGACAACTAAACGAGATTCCTGGGGGATCTCTGATCTCCCAAACTGGCCCATTGAGGACTGTAGAGCTCTTATGTGGCCAGTTGCCCAACTGGGTGATTCGCCCCTAATGAAGTATTGCAGGGGTTATTGCCTTCCCTGGTATCTGACACCCTAGGCCATATGTCTATTATCTCACCCTAATACATGTGCAGCTCAGCCTTTGTTGGTTGTTTTTACATTCTGCAAGAAGCAGAACTATGATACAATGCCAGGGATGTCAGTTGATATTACGCAAAAAAAGTGTTAATGATTTAGAAAGAACATTTAAACGATGCAGCTGCTTATGGATCATCTTGGACCAAATAAATCCAATCTCTGTGTTTGCAAACCACATGGTTATTGGCTAATGAGGCTGTATTGTCTGTACTGCTCTCATCACATGCTACATGATGATGCATTCATTTAGTTTCACCTCGAAATCTCTAAGGCGCAGCAGGATTGAATAAATTCATATTGGTGTTTGCCCATAGGATATAAACAAAATGTTATGGTTTTCATTCAAAATTTGGTGAGACTTTTTTTAGTTAGGGAAGCAATTAAAATGTAGCACATACTTTCCTGATATTAATTATCTTCCAGGTCAAGTTGCACTGAAGCACTCATTCTTCAAAATATAGATGTACAGACTAATGACCAAGTGGGAACAGTGATCTCCAGAGAGTATAAACATTAATAAACAAGTTTTGGTTATACAAACATTCGGAAAAACACAGAAAACCCAACATTTACAGAAGGGCCTCGACTCTTCTCCATCTATACCACTTCCATTCGATGACTATTATCTTTCTTTGGTTTCCAGCATCACCTGTATGTGGATGACACTGTAATCTGTCTCTCTGGTATTGCATCAGCATCACCAAGGGTGTCTCATTACCTGAAGCTCAACATCTCCAAGTGTCACACTGGACCCTGCTCTCTCCTTCACCCCTTACATTCAGTCACTAATCCCACAGCCTTTACTTGAGAAACATCAACTAAATCTCTTCTTTCCTCGCACAAGAAACAACCAAAATCCCATCTGGATTATTGCAACTACCTACTAGCTGGTTTATCCCTCTCCTGCCTTTTGCTGATCCAATCCATCCTACCAGACAATTTTCCTTTCCCATCGTTCATCTACTGCCTCGCTCAATCACTTGATTGGATCCCGATACACTCAAGAAGTAAAATCAAACTTCTGACCTATAAAGCCCTTAACAGCTCTGCACCCCCTATATATCTGCTCTCATTTGGGAGTATGTTCCTAACCATCCCGTATATTCCTCCAATGACTTGTGTCTCTTCTTCTATTATCACCTCTTCCCATTCCAGTATTCAGGATTTCACACCTAATGTACCCTCTGGAATTCCCTACACTGTTCCATCAGAAGAAGCAGAAGCAGCTGCCATTTTCAATGAAACATATGCATCTAACCAATGAAGACAGACAGGATTCTAGTAACTAGTAAATAAATGTAACATTATCAGCCCCCTGTCTAATATTGTGTAGGTCCCCCTTTTGCCACCAAAACAGCCCTGACCCCTCGAGGCATGGACTCCACTAGACCTCTGAAGGTGTGCTGTGGTATCTGCACCAAGACGTTAGCGGCAGATCCTTTAAGTCCTGTAAGTTGTGAGGTGCGGCCTCCATGGATGCATCCTGGTGCCATGTGTTTTCCAGGTAAGCGACTCACCCAGCCATCCACGCAGGGCCGGCCGAAGACTTAACGCCGCCTGGGGCGAAGTTTAAAACGCCGCCCACCCCCGCCGACGCCGGGGGGCGGCATTTTAAACTTCGCCGACGCCATAATCTACGATCCCCCCCGGTACTTACCTTTAAACAGTCCTGCGGCGAGTCTCCCTGCTCTGCCACGGTGCCGGCTTATAATGCTGAGCGCCGGAAATTGACATCACTTCCGGCGCTCTGCATTACAAGCCGGCACCGGACCGAACAGGGAGACTCGCCGCAGAGGAGAGAGAGAGAGAGAGGGGCGCCGAGCGGGTAAGCGAAAACCACTCGGTGCCCCTCTCTCTCTCTCTCCTCCGCTTCAAAAAAAATAAAAAAAAAAAAGCGCTTGGGGCGGCAAAGTGCCGCCCCTTCTAAAGTGCCGCCTGGGGCAATTGCCCCAGTCTGCCCCATTATAGGGCCGGCCCTGCATCCACGTGATGTTAAAGAAAACGTGATTCATCAGACCGCCCACCTTCTTCCATTGCTCGGTGGTCCAGTTCTTATGCTCACGTGCCCATTGTATGCACCTTTCGCAGTGGACATGGGTCAGCATGAGCACCCTGGATATGCGGCCCAATACGCAACAAACTGGGATGGCCTCTGGTATGGTATGGTCAATGACCTTGGATGTGCCCACCAAGCTTAAGGTTGGCTGGTGGTTAACATGATTTGGGGAAGTAGAGGGACTTGTCTATATTGTTGGACGAGGGGGGAGGCGAGTTCCCTCTTCTTGTGTTGGTGGTAACCAGAGTTAGAAGAGGTCGTCAAGGAAGATGCTAGCTTGTACTGTGTTAGGCAAGTTGTTATTACTTGGTGTGTGCTTTATATTGTATTTATATTGTTTATATTTGTTATTTATTATTCATGTATTGTTGTTTGATAAAGGTTTTTATATATTTTAAGTTATAGGCCTGTTTTATATCCAAGAAAGTTGTTGCATGGTTATTGGTGGGTTTCTAGTTATGGGGGGTTAACAGGTAGGTTAATTGAAGTTCAGCACAGTCCCCACAACCTCTATACAAGCCATCACAACTTGGCCCTTGTCAAAGTCACTTAGATCTTTACACTTGCCCATTTTTCCTGCTTCTAACACATCAGCCATGATGATGAAATGTTTACTTGCTGCCTAATATATCCCACTCACTGTTATTATCTTCACCTGTCAGTGGTCAGAATGTTATGGCTGATTGGTGTGTGTGTATATATATATATGCTCACTGGCCACTTTATTAGGTATACCTGTTCAATTGCTTGTTAACACAAATAGCTAATCAACCAATCACATGGCATGTAGACGTGGTTGCTGAAGTTCAATCTGAGCAGCAAAATTGGAAGAAAGGGGATTTAAGTGACTTTGGAATGGTTGTTGGTGCCAGTCGGGATGGTCTGAGTATTTCAGAAACTGCTGATCTACTGAGATTTTCATGCATAACCATCTCTAGGGTTTACAGAGAATGGTCCAAGAAAGAGAAAATATCCAGTGAGCGGCAGTTGTGTGACGAAAATGCCTTGTTTATGTCAGAGGAGAATGGGTCGAGATGATAGAAAGGTAACAGTAACTCAAATAACCCCTCGTTACAACCAAGGTATGCAGAATACATCTCTGAACGCACAACACATCAAACCTTGAAGCAGATGGGCTACAGCAGCAGAAGACCACACCGCGTGCCACTCCTGTCAGCTAAGAACAGGAAACTGAGGCTACAATTCGCACAGGATCACCAAAATTGGACAATGGAAGACTGGAAGAACGTTGCCTGGTCTGATGAGTCTCGATTCCAGCTGCGACATTCAGATGGCAGGGCCAGACTTTGGCGTAAACAGCATGAAAGCATGGATCCACCCTGCCTTCTATCAATAGTTCAGGCTGGTGGTGCTGGTGTAATGGTGTGGGGGACATTTTCTTGACACATTTTGGGCCCCTTAGTACCAATTGAGCAACAGCCTACCTGAGTATTGTTGCTGACCATGTCCATCCCTTTATGACCACAGTGTACCCATGTTATGATGGTACATCAAGCAGGATAATGCACCATGTCACAAAGCTCACATCATCTCAAACTGGTTTCTTGAACATGACAATGAGTTCGCTGAACTCCAACGGCCTCCACAGTCACCAGATCTCAATCCAATAGAGCACCTTTGGGATGTGGTGGAACGGGAGATTCACATCATCAGGCCCGGACTGGGACAAAAAATAGGCCCGGGCATTTAAGCCTGAGCAGCCCATATTTATTTATTTATTTATTTATTGTTAAAGCCCACCCGTACCATCTTTGCATTTAATCATTCAGACAAATCATTAACACATTCATTAATGCAGTCTCACAAATCAAGCAATTCATCCTCACATGAATTCATTAATTGTCATACGCATTCACACAATTCATCCACACATGTATTCATTAATTCTCATACGCATTCACACTACCCCCTCTCTTCATCTTATCTGCCCCTTCTCACTATGTAACCCCCTTCCCCACTTCTCAATATGTACCGCCTCTATCTATCCCCTCTCCCCCTTTCTCACTATCTAACCCCCCTCTGCCCCTTCTCACTGCACCCCCCTACCTCACCCTACTTACCTTGTTGCCGGAGCAAGCAGCAACTGCGACCGGGCCCGCGGCAGGGCAGGATTGACTTAGGGGCTGATGGAGCTGCAGCTCCAGGCCCCCACCTTAAAATAGGCCCAGTCAGGACCGGACTGACTGGTCCTATATGGCCGCATTAACGCAGAGCCCCTTAAGCCCGCCGCAACTACCCCCTCCTAACTATCTACCCTCTCCCTCTTTAAAGTTCACTTACCTTTCAGGAGTCCTGTGGTGGGGGTGCAAGGCCTCTGCCTCCCTGCTCTGCCACTGTATGGAACAGTATAGAGTGATGGGAGTTATGATGTACTTTTAGAGCATAATTAGATCATGAAAAAGACATTGGAAATGGTACAGCATAACACCCATACACTCTCACACACTTACCAATCCACACATATACCAATCCACACACATATACCAATCCACACACATATACCAATCCACACACATATACCAATCCACACACATATACCAATCCACACATATATACCAATCCACACATATATACCAATCCACACATATATACCAATCCACACGTATACCAATCCACACATATATACCAATCCACACATATATACCAATCCACACGTATACCAATCCACACATATATACCAATCCACACATATATACCAATCCACACGTATACCAATCCACACATATATACCAATCCACACATATATACCAATCCACACATATATACCAATCCACACATATATACCAAACCACACATATATACCAATCCACACATATATATACCAATCCACACATATATACCAATCCACACATATATACCAATCCACACACATATACCAATCCACACATATATACCAATCCACACATATATACCAATCCACACATATATACCAATCCACACATATATACCAATCCACACATATATACCAATCCACACATATATACCAATCCACACATATATACCAATCCACACATACACCAATCCACACACATACACCAATCCACACATATATACTAATCCACACATATATACCAAATCCACACACATATACCAATCCACACATATATACTGATCCACACACATACCAATCCACTCTCACTTAATGCTTTCCTACCTTTCCTTTCTTCTTTCAGCTTCTTTTCCTCTTCTTCAGTTCTTCTGTCTTCTCTGTCTTCTTCCGGGTCAGAGGGCACGGACAGCGGTGGGCGCGGCTTCAGTGTTGTGCGCCGGGATCTGAAAACAAACTCCGGCGCACAACAGCTGTTGCCGCGCGGATCACAAGGGAGCGGTATCGGAGGTCTTTAACAGACCTCCGGCTCCCTTGAGTGATTTTAAGCCGGGTTGAACCCGGCTTAAAATCACTCAAGGGAACCGGAGGTCTGTTAAAGACCTCCGATACCGCTCCCTTGCGAGCCTGCTCCTCCAGCGGCGGACATTACTGTCCGTCTCTGGAGGGGTGCCGGGTGCCGCAGGTTGGCACCCCCTGATGAGCGGCCGCCCCCTGGAGTGTGGCGGCCGCCCCCTGGAGTGTGGCGGCCGCCCCCTGGAGTGTGGCGCCCTGTGCGGTCGCACACCCCAAAGGTCGGCCCTGCCCTAAGGGGCCGGGAAGCCCCCACCAGGGCCGTCCTTAGGGGTCTGCGGCCGCACAGGGTTTAAATTAAAACATCGGGGTTTTTTTTTTTCAACTTTATTTAACATCCTCCATGTTAAATAAAGTAAAAAAAAACCCCGATGTTTTAATTTAAACCCTGTGCGGCCGCAGACCTGTAAGGCCGGCCTTGGTGGGGACTTCCCGGCCCCTTAGAGTGGCGGACCCGGTCGCAGTTGGTAGGGTAGGGGCCTGGAGCTGCAGCTCCATCAGCCCCTAAGTCAATGCGGCCCTGCCGTGGCCCGGCCCACCGGGCAAATGCCCGGTGTGCCCGATGGCCAGTCCGGGCCTGCACATCATAGATGTGCAGCCGACAAATCTGCAGCAACTGCGTGATGCCATCATGTCCATATGGACAAAAATCTCGGAGGCATATTTCCAGCACCTTGTAGAAAGTATGCCATGAAGAATGAAGGCAGTTCTGAAGGCGAAAGGGGATCCAGCCCGGTACCAGCAAGGTGAACCTTGTGAGAAGTGGCCAGTGAGTGTATATGCAAGCAACACAACAGTCATAGATCACTTGGCATTAAAAATTAAGACAATTAAATTTATTCTTGTGAAATTGTCTTTTTTAAGAGCCGTCTCTTTACCAAATCCCCTTTGAAGTTTTATTTGTTTCATTAAAGAGCATTATCACCTAGAGTTCAAATGTTTAACTTCTTGAATGTTTTTGAAATTCCATTCTCTGATTTTTTATTTGAAGGTCATTTAACAGAACATTCACAGTTTCAAAATGAAATCACGAAGATGACTAGAGCTGATATAGACAACCAGATCATTTTAGTCCAGCCTCTATTTGCTGGACATAATAAGACTTGCAGCCAGCAAACGGAAAGATATTTGAAATAAACCATTGTTTTAAAAAAATAAATGGTTCTGGACAATTGAACACATAAAGACATACGACTTTTAAATAGTGAGTTGAGATGTGAATATAGGATTCCTCTTAAGGTATAGTAGACGTGCTTACAAAGGTACTATATGATGGTATTTGTAGGAGATAAAGTGGAAAGGCTTAACAACAAGCTCCTCAGGCTTGTCTTGCTTACTTCCAGACATGGACCAACCAAAAAAAAATATTAAAATGAATTTGATGTGGAGGCAGTAGTCTTTGTGTGTTGCAAGTGCAACCAGTAGTAAACTTATTTGCCTTACAACATACAGTATGTAACTCCAATGATGTCCAATGCATTCTTTGGTAAAAAATGATGTCCTTCAAGAAGCTAAGTTACCTTTACAATGCTGTCCCCAAAAAGAACCACATCCTTAATATGTCATGACCTTCCTAGCCAGCACAAAATCTCCTTCGACATATCAGTCTAATCCTGCCACGAGGAAACCAACAACCCTAGATGTAGGTTTTGGCCTTCATGGGCCTCATCAGTGGAGTCCAGTTGGTATCCATCTAGGCACAAGAGAACAAGGAGGTCCATGTATAGACTAGATCGTCGAAGGGCAAAATACCATAGAAAAAAGTTGGATGAACTCACCGAGTAGTTTCTGATTCTTTCAGGAAACCCTCATAAGGATGGAATAAGAGGATGGGAGAGTACTTTAGGACAGAAAGTCAATCAGATAATGCTACACTGAGACATAGATCTCAGGTTCAATGAGGTTAAAGTTTGAACTACATATGAAACAATTATACTGACTGTCAAACAAAAGCACAGGCTGCAGGTACTTTTAATTGATGCATTTATTCATGCCTTAATTTTGTAGCTTGCATGAAATACAATGAATATATGAAGCTATATGACTCTAAGTGTTACCAAGCTATTATACAACTCTCCAGAAGGATTACAAAAAAAAAATGGATTAAAAAATATTTGGCATTATGGCTAGAAAACATCATTTTAAGAGACAGAAGATTCACTCATGAATAAAACACATGTTCATTATGGTACAGAGGTGCTCACAAGACTGCAGCGTCTTATATCAAGTGATCCCTGAACACAGAGCCTGACTGAATCCCCTTCCCAGATAAGGGTTCGCAGGGTGTGGAGAGAACTCAGAAGAAGCAGAGACTGTCCCTGTGTGAGACAGCAGTCCCATATTATCTGCTCTGAAGGAGTGTGAGGCTAGCAGAAGAGACAGGATCCAGTCTCAGCCTAAGCAAAGTGACAAGAGACTGCCTTCCAGCAAAGAGGAGATTCACAGCAAAGATCCAGGGCCAGCTGCTCCTTGAAAGGTCACAGATATCAGGAGCACATATTTCCATATAGAACGCACAAAAGGGGTAGCGCTACTTCCCATCACTCTGGACTCCATAAAGTACACCAGCCTTTTCCTCAGGGACTTTTGGGCATTCCTTTATGGTGGGAAATATATCTGGTTTGGGTGGTTATAATTGGAATTTGAGTTTATGTTATGTTGTTGTTGATATTTACAATTGCATTACATTTATTATAATATATTTTTCACAAGGAGATAAAGCCGTTTGTTCTACATTCATATCCGTGTGATGTCATCATCCAGGTCATAGCTGAGTATCTGTAGCGAGGCGGATCACTGTATGTAAATGTAAAGCCCGGCACTCTGTATGACATCCCCATTAGACAGCCAGCTAGGTGGAGGTGCTGCCAGTCTCTGAGTCCCCCGATCTCTCAGCGTCTAGATAAGAGGTAGCCGTGGAGGAGTATAGTGACCGAGTCACGTACTGCCCTGCGAAACAACTGTACAAAACCGCCAAGCGACTGTCTGGAATGCTCAGCAAACAAAAACAAGCCAGGAAAGACAACAACAGGAATAGAACAACAGATGAACAGATGGGCGAAGCCATTTGAGGAACTCCTAAACAGATCAGCACCACCAAATCTACCAGAAATCGTCCCAGCCTACGAGGACCTCCTTATCAGCTGAGACAAGCCAACCAGAGATCAAGAAAGCCATCATAGATTCCGCTATTCAACTCCAATGTGATGTCTGTCCTACTGTATGGAGCTAAACCTGGAGGACAACCAAAACAACCATCAGGAAGTTCCAGACCTTCATCAATAGCTGCCTTAGAAGGATTCTCCAGATCCGCTGGCCAGGCACCATCAGCAACACCAATCTTTGGGAGAGAACTTGCCAACTTCCAGCAGAGGAAGAAGTCACGCAGAGAAGTGCATAAGGCACATTCAATGCAAGCAGTCAATCAACATCTCCAGGCAGCCACTGGGGATGGAACAAGCTTAAAAGAGGCTGTCCATGAAGCACCCGATGATGGAACCTCAAGGCTGACACCAAGCGATGGGCTGCACCGGGAGCTAGAGAAAATGACCAGGACAGAGATGACGGGAATAATATGTAACTCTTTAAAGTATTTTTTTTCAGTAAAAGTATGAAAAGCAAGTTATAAAGGAAAAAACAGTATTCTGTATCTACAGAGATAATTCTATCTTAAAAAATATTTTTGCCATTTATAAATAGCAGATTTCAAATAGCAGATTCCAAACAAAGATGAAATAAACTACAAGCATCTGTAGTAAATCTATGTTTAATTGCCCCCGAAGGAACATTAGCTATTGCTCTATAGATCAACATTAAGGCATTCCCTGAGGATCTGGATTCCAATGCGATTAGGTCAGAATGAGATTACCTACAATGTGTCTGCAGCAGCGGGCAGCAAGAGAAAACCATTTATATAAAGTAATTTAATAATTAATACGCACACTCTACAAATAGTGCTTAATATCAGTGCAAGCACATGAGGGTGGGATGTTAACCCTCTGAGTGTCACTGCGGCGGTACCGGCTGTGGATCCTCTCTGCAGAAATTGGTGCTCCCTAGCGGAGATGGAGGGCTCAGCTACCAGTGCAATGGAGAGGTTGGCAGAGAACAGCAGAATCCGCAACATAGAAGGGTTCAGTTAGTACAGGAACAAAAATAATAAATTCCAAGTGTCAGGCAAAAGAGTAGTCGGGGGCACAAGGAAAGGTCAGGGCAGGCAGCAAACAACGGTGGTCAGGAACAAGCCGAATTCAAAGAACCAATAGATATAAGCAGGTCAAAATGCTAATGTAGGCAATAAGGCACTATCATAGGCAAAGGTGTAATGCCAACTGAGGGTTTCAATATCCCTCCACACTACTAGATCCTCCTACCCACCTAATTAGGGAGAGGAGGAAAAAAGATAAATGTCAATTTAAGAAGCAACATGAATATTCATTAGCATGCGCGAACGTTCTGGGAGACACGGCCAAAGTGACTTTCCTGGTTGCATGAGCCTAGAACATAGAACATTGCTCATGGTTCCTCCGTAACATCATTATGTTGGTGTGGGGGAGAACAAACATTTAAATATTGTGATGCGGCAGACAGACAGCACCTATTTCGTTATTACTTATTCAAAACTGGGATTTTGTTTCTCGTACTCCCCAACTGTTACTCCCTAGAAGCTCTACCGAAAGGCAGTGCCATATAAACACAACTCTGCTGCTTAAAATGTTTCCGTTCACCAAACAGTTCGACCTCTTACATTTTCCCATCATTTGGTAATCCAGTCATTCAAATTCTAAGAAAACGCTTAATTTAAGACATTAATAAAACAGATGGATGACATTTGTTTCAAACGTAGTTACTTTATCCAAACACTTAAAAGTGTTTTTGCGGTTTTTCGTGGCAGTTTTATGACTTGTGTGGTTTACAGAGTGATGTCACACTGTCCTTTTCACTGCACATATTGTTACAGGACATCCCCAAGAGCTGTTTGGAAGACCAAACCTAAAATTAAACTTTCGGCAAACAAATAACATGGAATGAATTTATTTCAAAGAAGGACAAATGTCAGGATAGAAGGCCTTTGCCTAGATCATAGGGTCAGAGGCCAAGGATGTGGTTGATAAGTGGAACAGTCTTCCAGCAGAGGTGTTAGAGGCTAACACAGCAAGGGGATTTAAGCATACATGGGATAGGCATATGGCTCCTAAATCTAAAAATAAAACAGGACCGATTAAGGCCAGAGTCTTGACAAAAATGTGCAGACTAGGTGGGTCAAAACTCTAAAAATCTGCTATAACTCTATAATCTGCTCTGGGTATGAGTCATGGACCATTTTAAGTGACAATTACTAGAAAATGAAGAAAAATGTTATTTCCAAGCACTACCAAGAAAAGTCCCCTATTTTTTGGGTGCCCGTGAGATCCGAGTGTTCAGATTTCTTTGTATATGAAATATGTACATAATTAAAGAGTTAGTTCTGGAAGCCAAGTTAGACTGTCTCAACTGTTAGAACATTATTTAAATATTTAAAGGATTTTGGCAACATTTTACATTAGCGACAAATGCAGATTTTTAACAAAGTTACATTTATTTCCAACTGTCCATATAGAGATGCCAAAGTATTAAACTATTTTTAAAGCAAAGGCAACAATATATCATCAATTATCCAACGCCTCTACCATACACCAGCAGCACTGAATATCAATCACACAACCAATAAATACATAAAAAGAAAGAAAAAAGTGATATTGTGATATTTTGTACATTGGGATTTTTTAGTTGGAGTGCCACTGACACTTCTATATCATCTCTTGGGACTTCCCCCCCCCCCAAACCTCTGGAAAGTCCACCAGTCTCAGGGGTAAGAAAATTATTTTATCTGCAAATAATATAGTATAAAAATATTTTTAACCCCTTGAGGACAATGGGCGGTCCCAAAACCCATTGAAAACAATGCATTTTGAGCCCGTACATGTACAGGCTTTGTCATTAAGGGGTTAAATAAATACTCTAACATTTATGTCTTGAGTCTTCCGTGTTTACATAGGGTTACGGGGTTGTGAGATATTTTCTAACTTATATTTTATTTTTGTCTTTATATATAGAAAAAACTGGATGCTTTCGGACAATTGTTTGCTGATAAAATAATTTTCTTACCCCTGAGCCTGATGGACTTTCTGGAGGTTTGAAAAAAAAAAACTCTCCTGTCAAATCCCATTTTAGTGAATAAACACCAAGGAGCTGAATCATCTGGATACATATGATATTTCATGCACAACATCCTAAGCGACCGAATCGTGTCCATAAATTTTGTTTATAGATACCATTATACAAAAATACTTGATTTTAGGTATTGTGTCTACTGTGCTGTAGCAACACTCCTTCACCTAGCCCTCATAGACTAAATTAGCTCATAAAGAACTGCCAGTGCGTGTATTGCTTAATCCTCTGACATTCAAAGGGTTAATCAATTTAAAAGACAAATAAAAATACCCTGTTCTGATTTACAGGTTCAGCTCTTAGTGCAGAGAAAAGAAAATGCATTATGTATACTTCTGAATGCAAAGGGTTAAGCCTCTGAGTTCCAGTTGCAAACAAGTGCATATAATAATTATTGTTGTTTTTTGATATTATTATTATTTTATTTATTGTTTTATTTAACAATGAATGCAAAGCTTATAGAGTTCCATTGAGGTTGCTGCCACAATCTACACCCCTATAATGACATGTCTGTGTAGTAGTGGGATAACTGAACACACCTTTAATATAATCAGATATGGAAAGTGTTCTCTGTGCCAAGTGTAAAGCTGTACATGGTCATAATAGTCATATCTCTTTAATAAACACTTTTCATGCAAGCTGCAGCTGCGGCCACTAGGGGGCAATAGAGGACACATCCCGTCTTAATCCAGAGCGCAGTGAGCTGAACAGAGTGAGGTTAGATATTAGGAGAGGGCTTCTAAAGGGGGCAGTAAAACTCCTTGCCCAGCAATGGGCATGCAGATCGGCTTCTGCAACAGGGAGGACCCCGCTACACTATAATCCTGTAGATAAAATAAAATACAAAAAAGGAAAAATTACACAAAAATAAGAGCTAGAAAACCCCCACTAAGATATGAAAGACAGAAGAAGCAGCTAAGACTCATCAGTGACACTACAGCTTTACAGAGCCAAGTAGTAAGCAGCTGGCATTAAGAGGGGCACTGCCTGCTGTGCCCACCCAGTAACCTCGCCTCTAAACCGACAGGAGCATCGACTGCCCCCCCCCCCCAGCACTGGGTGAGGAGGTCCCTGGCACTGCGCTTGGCAGCACCTATCAGTGGGACAGAAGAGCTGTGCTAGTTAGCCTGGCATCATCACGGAGACAAGGAGGCTGTGCCAGTCCACCTAATGGGCAGAGGTTACCCGCATAGGAATATAGCCCTGGCTTCATAGGAAGAAAGCTGGATTTGTATCGTGTGGATAACAGGAGAGAAAATGAGGTTTGCATGAAGATCCTGTACCCAGTGTAAGAGGATTGCTTGTACTACAGGAGCAGCACAGTCTGGAGCTCACACTTGTTGCTCTCTTGTATAGAGAAGAATTGGCTGGGAGAGTCTTATTACCACTGTCCCCAATGATACCAGTTGGATGTAGCCTGCCCTCAGACACAAACCATGGAAAATAAAAAAGGAACAAGCTCCAGTTCACCACAGCCCTGCCCAGGAGCAGAAACCAGCAGATACCCATCTTCTCCTGGAAACCAGATGGACCTCTTTGAACATGTCGCAGAGAGCTCAGCCATTTCATTGGACAGTCTGCTTTATCAGAGATCCGAGGATGAATACTCCTATCAGAAAGGGGAAGGACCAGGGAATTCTGATAACAATGAGTTCCAAAGTGTCCTGGATTCCATCCTGGAATCTTCTTCAGGTCACCTCCTGCCATGGTCCGATTTCATGGGCTCTGAAATAACCTCTATCTTTGGATCCTCTCCTAAAGTTAGGACACCGTCTGGCCAGGGAGAGGTAGGAGCCACCCAAGATGCAGCACCCCCTAAAGGAACGACCAAAACCAGTGTAGAAACGGATCCCTACGAAGCTTCAAGCACTAACTGTCCTTCACTTACACAAGAGCTAAAGACAATTAACATGTCAGTATTGCCACTAAATCCTGTGTATTCAGCAACACAGTCACGACAGATCTTGGAATTGGAAGGAGACAACCAAAAGTCTTTATCTCCAAACACAAGTCAGCATTTGGCTGGATCCACCAGTCCCCAGTCTAACACCAAACAAGGTTCTTATTTTCATCATGAAATTCAGCCTGAATCCAAAGTTAAAAAAGAAGGAGATGGGGTTCCTCCATTAAAGTCCCCATCAGGAAATGCAATGTGTCAGGATTATGGGTTACCACCCAAGCAAGCAAATACTAGTGATTCTGAACAACCCTTGGATTTCATTCTGTATAAAAGTACCTCTGATGCTGTGTATGACTCTTATAGATCAGCCCCAGGGAGTGCAGCTCAATCCCCAACTCATGTTCTACCATCCACTTCAATTGCACCCCAGAATCCATACCAAACATTTTGCCTAAATGACCATCAGCATCTTGACTACCAGACAACAATCCTGAAGGAAAATTGCCTTTCCCAGATGCATCTACCATACCTTCAGTTTATCAGGTAATGTGATCACTAAAGTGAATTATACTAAGGTCAGGGACCTAGTACAGAGGTGTATTAATAAGTATTTAATGATCATACAAAATATAATTATCTTATTTGCAACTTACAATCCGTAAATTTCATTGAGAGACACAAGGTGGTATTATCAAAGCTTTGCAGCCATGTTCAGTAATTTAACAATTTCCATTTTGGGGCATAAAAAGAAATTAAATACCTTGAATATACATTTAATTTAAAATCCTTTATGTTTGTTTAATTGATTTTACATGCCCTTGGTATTGAATTCAGTTCCTATATTTCTTGAAAATAATGTTTCTTTTGAAAGTTTTACTGTAATATATCTGTGCTGGGTAACATTTACAAAAATATCATAATAGAATGCATATTTGAAAGTATATAACTATATAATAATAATAATGGCTATGATACTATTTGTAATTATAAAATATAATAATAGAATGAATATTTGAAAGTATATAACTATATAATAATAATGACTATGATACTATTTATAATTATAAAATATAATAATAGAATGAATATTTGAAAGTATATAACTATATAATAATAATGACTATGATACTATTTATAATTATAAAATATAATAATAGAATGAATATTTGAAAGTATATAACTATGTAATAATAATGACTATGATACTATTTATAATTATAAAATATAATAATAGAATGAATATTTGAAAGTATATAACTATATAATAATAATGACTATGATACTATTTATAATTATAAAATATCATAATAGAATAAAAAATCTATCTATTTAGATATCTATCTAGCAAACAATATATATTTTTCTACCCAGTCTTTAAATGACCCAGTCTCCTTCCATTGAATTATATCAGAAGTCTTATTCTTTGCATAAAGTGCCCTTGGGTCACTCTACCCCTGGCAGCATTGATTCCAAGTATGCATTAGGAGTTCTAGTGTAAGATAACAATCGCTGAGCGGAAAGCTCAGAACAATTGATTGGACTATTAAAGGAAATACATAGAATTTTTTTCAACTTTCATCATGAGATCTAAAATAAAATTCTCTAACACAAGCCAAAATGTCCGCATATCAGAACAAATTGGCCCATCCAGTCTGCCTATTTTTTTCTGCAGTAAAATACCCAATCCTTAATCAGTCCTTGTTCTTGTCTTAGATTCGGGATAATCGTATGCCTGCCTCAAGCGTGTTTAAATTCCCTCCATTTATTAACCTCTACCACTTCTGCTGGAAGACTGTCCCACCTATCTACCTCCCTCTCAGTGAAGTCCATTTTCTGTATAACAAAGAGGGTATGATATATTTACCTAATATCCTAAATTCACTTTTAAACTAACACACATTTTGAAACTGTACCAAATTACCATTTTATTAAGAGGGGGTGACCAAGAAAGGTGAATGGCTTAAAACGGCAAAACAGAAACTAAAACATTAAAAAACTTTCTTTGCTGGTAGTGTATAGAAGTATAGCGCATAAAGGGTTAACAAAGACAGACATGATTTTCACTCAATTAAATTTGTATTAATTATCATTTATTATTATAATTTATAGTTTATAAAGCACTGTCATATTCCGTAGCGCTGTACAATGGGTACATAGGACATAACAAGTAGTATATAACATAATAATTTGACTTAAAGAAACAGGTGAGGAGGGCCCTGCTCAAAGAGCTTACAATCTAAACATTTATAACAAACAATAAACACTAAATGTTTACTTTTAAAAAACACATAAAAACATGACAAAAAAATACTAAAGGAAAAACCTGTTGCAATCCTTACAGTAAAGAGGGAGAGTAACACAACATTGGGGAGAAATAACTCGATGGGGAGGAAAATCCGTGCGGATGAAGTCAAAGGGGTGTTAAGATGTTTCTAACACATATTTACTGCTTTACATACTTCCCAACAGTCCCGATTGTCATGAAAAAGTCCCGATCTTTGTGCATTGTCTCATGTAGCTGCCCCACTGTACCGCAGAGCTGTAATATTTGGGCAAAGTGACAGATCTGCTTTAAAATACATTATTTGTTGTGTGATCTCTTTTATCCGCAGGGCCGATAGTGATCCGGAGCACGGTTCCCCATACAGCTTTGAGTCGTTACCGCAGAAGATCTGTTTGATCTGTGGAGATGAGGCCTCAGGATGTCACTACGGCGTGGTCACATGCGGAAGCTGCAAAGTGTTCTTCAAACGAGCTGTAGAAGGTGAGAGGTTCATTCACAATGGTGCAAATCGGTGCGTTCTTTTTGTGTCACATGACTGCAGCACAAAATTAAGCATTCCCTGAAAAAATATTTATGTCGAAGAATCTAGTGGGGTTAGATAATTATTTCTGTCTCCGGTTTTCACCTTTCAGTAACCACAACGTTCATAATTGGTTCAAAAAGGAAAGTCATTTCTGAAATGTTTATTAAACATTTTTAGATTGTAAGCTCACAAGACCAGGGCCCTCTTCTCCTTCTGTACAATCTTATTACAAATTGTATATTGCCGGTTTTGACGGCATTGTTAATTTGCTCTTGTACGCTTATTCAGTCTATTGGCATATTATTAGCTTTTTTAATTCCTAGTATGGGTTAAAAATACATTTATAAACGACATTTGTATGTGTTTTAGTTTTGTTATCTTAGCCCAATCTACTAGACACACCCTGACTCCCTATCGTACTGCCTGTGGTAAACAATAGAATGGCCCAGTCTTAATCACCTAGACAGACCCTCTGACTGATGAAAGTCTATGGAGGAAAGGACTTCATTAGCATTGGCGTATAGAATGATCTAAATGTGGCGTATAAGGAGAGAAAGTCATCCAAAATATCACATGACTGACACCCATGACAGTAAGAAATCTAACGTAGACAAGTGGTATACTCTTTCCATAAGGGACAGCGATACCAGATACGAGATTGAGCAGCTGCTTAGGACCCCCATTGGTCTAAGCCCCTCAGAGGATGAGGGAAGGTAAAATACTGATTATTCTTCATTGACAAACTTGTGATTCCTTCCTTTATGTGTAATTATCCATTTTCATCAATTGCAATTAACGTCGTGCCCACCAAATCCCCCCCCCCCCCCGGAGCCATCCCTGCCTGTTACACGGGAAATCTGGTTACCCTAAACACACAGTAATGCCGTTAATACAGTAATACGTTATTAATAGTAATAAGTTAATCATTAACCAGTTAAAACTTAATACATTAACAGGTAATACATTAATAGTTACATTATTATTATTATTATTATTATTATTCAATTATTATGTTTATTAATACATGTATAAAAAAGCACCTTCTTCACGACCGACCACCAACGCTGGATCTTCTCCTAAGCTACAACTACAAGTTCCATGATGGTCTGAAGAGTTTTAAATATCGTGTATAACGGTCCTTCCTTCATGATCATTATGCATGATATCATAATAATAAATAATTGGTTAATTACGCTTAAATGTCCCATGTCTATGAATAAATACGTATTAGATTAATAATCATACGCAGAGGGACTGTATTGTGTAGTTTACTTCCGCATCTTAAAATATATACTACCCAGAACTGTCTGAGTGACACCCAACTGCGACCCCAAACATCTCCCAACAAAGGTATTCCACGGAACACAAAACCAAGAAGTCTGTTCTTTGAATAAACTCTTTTCTTTACTTACTTTGTATCCGGCGCACAAACCCAAGCTCTATTCTCCAGTGTTCTTGGATTTTTAGTACAAAGCTTATTATTTTTTTAGGAGTAATTGTAACATTTGGCTTCCCAAATGTGCGGCGTATAATCACAGCCTTAAATATTTTATGCTCTGTCTATTGTGCAATCTTATGGAAAAGCCTTGGATTTCTTTAATAGATTTTCATAGAGCTATATGAATAAAAAAACCCCACCTGACAGAGCTTTTCACAATATATATATACCGTATTGGCTCGGATATAGGCCGCCCCCGTATATAGGCCGCACCCTAAAAGTTTGGTGCTTTTTTAAAGAAAACGTTTTTTTCTTTAAAAAAGCACCAAAAAACATGCTGCCACTCTGTCCTCTCCCCCCCCGAGATATGCTGCCACTCTGTCCTCTCCCCCCCGAGATATGCTGCCACTCTGTCTTCTCCCCCCCGAGATATGCTGCCACTCTGTCCCCCCCCCGAGATATGCTGCCACTCTGTCCTCCCCCCCCGAGATATGCTGCCACTCTGTCCTCCCCCCCGAGATATGCTGCCACTCTGTCCTCCCCCCCCCCGAGATATGCTGCCACTCTGTCCTCTCCCCCCCCTGAGATATGCTGCCACTCTGTCCCCCCCCCGAGATATGCTGCCACTCTGTCCCCCCCCCGAGATATGCTGCCACTCTGTCCCCCCCCCCCCGACTTACCATAGCAGACTCCCGGGTGTCTTGCGGGGCCGGAGGGGGACATCTATGCACATCGTGTATACAACTCCCGGTGCCGGCACTCAGCGGAAGTGCCGGAACCGGAAGTTGTATACGCGTATTGCGTAGATGTCTTCCGCCGGCCCTGCAAGACACCCGGGAGTCTGCTCTGGTAAGTCGGGGGGGGGGGTGTAAAATGCATCGTGCGGACGTTCGGACGATGCGCTTAGACAACCTCCCGTGCCGGACCCCCCCATGGGAAGTGCTGGCAGGGGAGGCTGTCTGAGCGTATCAGACAGTAGGATACAGGTCCCCTGCACCGCTGCGGGGGATCTGTATCCTAACCCCGCTGCCTGCCCGGCGCCCGGGACTGCATGTCCCGGGCGTCGGGCGCTAGACCCCGAATATAGGCCGCACCCCCACTTTAAAGACTTAAAGTGGGGAAAAAAAGTGAGGCCTATATTCGGGCCAATACGGTATATATATATCACAATATATATGGCTCAATTAAAATCCTAGCAGGGGTAACAACCCTCCCTTCGGCTTTTTTTAAATCCCTTACGAAAAAATTACTGCAGTTTTTTCCGAAGTAATACTGCAGTTTTCTGGACATGAAAAAACTGCAATACTGCACATTTACTGCAGTATTACTGCATTTGTACTTCACTGTACTGCAGTTTTACTGCAGTTATTTTTGTACGGAAGTACAAATGCAATAAAGCTGCAGTACATTGAAGTACAACTGTAGGTTTGCAATCTAAAAAAAAGTGCAGTAAATGTGCAGTAATAATGCAGTAAAAGTGCAGTATTGCAGTTTTTGCATGTCCAAAAAACTGCAGTATTACTTCAGAAAAACTGCAGTAATTGTTTTGTAAGGGAAAACCTGCCCCAAACCCTTTCCAGCGTTATATTTATTTGTTATTCCTACATAATAATCCATCCGCCCATCCAAATCGATATTCCACTTAAAAGTGTCATAAACTTATTGTTGTGATTTGCAATAAACTATTCTTTCGTTTAACTTTTGTGGGGGGAAAAAGGGCAGAAAAGTGTCAAAGTGTGCAGCACGTGTTCCGCGCTCATGTCATTTATCAGCCTCTGGCCTTAAAGGGCCAGGACCGATTTTCATCTCCAGGTAGTTCCTCATCTCTATCCCTTTTAAAGGGAAACTGCCATATTATTAAAGTTTACCCCCCAATTCTAATTATTACACCTATATTCAATACATATATGTATGCATGTACAATCATGTTTTCTTTTCACCCTAGTATTATAAAAATTTTGAGATTTTGAGGTATCGTCCTGCAGATACTTAATTAACCGAATGTTAATGCAATTCAAGTGGGGCCCAGGAGTCACGTTATAACACCCTGCTTGGGCTGCCGGTAGGATTTATATACATTCCTAACTGTGGGTTTGGGAACAGGAGTGAGCTGGCCCCTGGAGCCAGGCCTGGTCAAACTTGGGCCGGCAGGCTTTGGGAGGGGGTAACTCAGTGGGGCCACATAGCATTATATTATATGACCCGGCTGTGGTATCCCGGCAGCTTGCACAGTTTGCGAGCAGGGCTGTAGTCTGGCTGTAGGTAAAGGTGAGTGTGCGTGTGTGTGTATGGAGGAGAGGCCGAGGTGCCACTTGGTCTTACTTGCCCCTCTGGACCAAGAGATTGTCAGAGGCAGAAGTGATGTTAAAGCTAGATTTTTCTAAAATGGCCCTTTAACTGAATTAACTGTACCTGTGAGAAAATGATTTACATCGCTGCCTAAAAACATGTTTCTGTCTTGCCAAAAAGCTACTAAGTCTTAATAATCCTTTTCAAACCCATGCCTCCTCAGCCTTTCATTCCTGGCAGTTTACCTCCAGCCACCTGGATACTTTGCATTTTAAATCAGTTTTTCAAAGTGCTGCAGGGTGCAGGCAAACGTTCAAACTTTTCCGGTGACCCGTTTCCCCCATGTGTGCTTTTATTCAGGAGGCTTGTGAAGCAGCACTTTAAAGGAGGCGCTCGGGGCCCCCCAAAAATTAGTTGCTTTTTTCGTTACGCCATTGTGCTTTCTGTTGAGCTATGTGCTAGAGCGGAACCCACTAAATACATGGGGCTCTGGGATTTTGCCCATGAATTAATCCATTACAAATCTGGCAACAGTTACTAAACGTTTCCAAGAAGACTTTGACACAGAACAGTTACATCACTGTGTCAAAAGTTGTTTACAGAATTATATTACATGGAGCCAGCAGAGTACCTTGAACAGCAGATAAAGAGCTATGATGCTATAACAATGCAGAGACTATCCGTGTAAGTATTATACAACATTATCTGGTGTGTACTAAAAGGACATCAAGCTATTCTGTATGTGTGTGTGTGCATGAATGTATATATGCATGAATGTATGTATATATATATATATATATATATATATATTATAATCATATTTAAGATAAGACCCTCTTTAAAGCACAGTAGGTTAGGCATTCATGACTAAGTATGCGCGTCCTTGACTTTATTAACTCAATTCTCTGTTTTGCGGGTCAGTTTGTGGAAATTAAACATTTATTTACTGCAATCTGCACTTCCAGTCCTGCAGAGAAAGAACTACTTGTAATGTTCAAGGATGGACTATTAGAAAAACAAATTCCTTTGAAAATAAAAAAAGCAGATACTCTTTGGCTAGCGCCGGACGGTTTAAATGTCCAGAACAACACTGCGATTTGCATTATTCACGGCCGATATGCTGTGGTTTTTTATACTTTTATACATGGTACTTCCCATTTTAAACTCATGTAGGTAATCTACAATGACAAGTATTGTAATTACTTTGTAGATAAAAAAACAACAAGCAGTATGATGTAGTAAACCCAACAAGAATCCAGTATCAGGACCAGATTACAGCTGCTGAAAAAACTGTTTTTTTTGGTGTATTTTCTTTTTTTCTTCTTTTTATGTTTTGTATATTTTTTTTTTGGGGGGGGGTAGTTATTTGTAATTCTATAATTACCCCACTTCAATATTAATAATTTTTTGGATTCTATTATATAATTCTTTGATGGTATTAGAGTTATTTTTACTTCATTTTCACTAATTTATCACATTTTAATCACAGATACTATTGGAAGTATAATTAACACACATTTCATATATTTACTATCAACATATATATATGAAGTGTTTGGTTTATTATAACACTTTTTTTCAATTTCACATTACATATTTACTTTCATTATTCATAAGAGTGCACTGGTTCTTGTCTAGTTTTGCCTAATTATTACTAGGCAGGTGATGCCGGTAATGAATTTCTAGCAGCACGTTGTGATATTTGACACAAGCTCGCTCTTTTTCTGATAATTTTTTTGTATTACTGTTCTCTGGATGGAAATAAATTTGCCACCTTAGATCTTGTATGCTGTTCATGGATCCCCATTTGCAGAATGTACCCTTTTAAACTATAAACTGTAGATTCAAGCCTAGAACTAGCATGTGATATACACCATCGGTGCTGCTACTGGGGAACTCATGCTATTATTCAGTAGAGAAGTAATTAGTAAATTCATAACGGTTTAAAGGAGCCACATGTGTTTTTTTCCTAATATAGAAGGTGGAAAACATTAGAAAATATTAAAGAGAAATTATTTGTGTTCTTATGTTTCCTTACACCTTTTAGGTGTATATTTGATTCTATTCAGCAAGAATGTTTTAATACTCTACATGTTTTACCCTCTTACGAGTTGAAATAGATGCGTTTATTATCCTTCCCCTTTACCAAACAGGAGAATCCAGCCAGGCATTTGTTGGCTAGAAGTCTTTCAGCCTTCAGCCGTGTCACCAATTCCAGAGTCATGATGCTAGCTGTCAAACTCTTCCCCCGGGGAAGAACAACACTAGGGGTATATATATATATATATATATATATATATATATATATGGGTATATATACTCACAAACCCATGAGTTTGCAGGAGAGCTGAATCTTTCATCTCTCTTATATTACAATGCATTATGGAGGAACATCACAGGCTCTACAGTGGAAGGCTGGCACCATTCAGCCCAGGGAGGCAATCCCAAGCAAAAGTCCCTAGAATATAGTGTCTGAAAACAAAGGACAGAACAACAATACTCAATGTGCACAAGTCAGTCCTGTCTAATACATTTTTTGTCAAATGGACAATATAAAAGCAACACAGAAAAGACCAGGGGAGCCGAAGACGTAGTCTATTAATGGACCTTGAAACTCTAAAGCTGGTCCAGTTGATAAGACCTCCTTTGAAACTTTGCGTCAGGATTATCCTTATATTTAGAGGATAACCCACATTGTGTTATTGGGGGTTTCTGCTTGCTTCTGGACTCCTCCTGCTACTCTTAATCAACACCTAAATGCCACATTTGGAAAAAATAAATGACCCTGACCCCTATGTTCATGTGGTAAGTGCATTAATAGTGTGCTATATAGGCTGTCTTTTGTCTCATATAGATGTTCATGGGAACTATTTTGGATTTTCTTGAGTGGCTTGGCAAGGAATTATAATGATTTGGGGGATACCATGGTCACTTGTTGGCCATGGTTCTGCATTCATTCTCCCTGTTTGATATCCGGGCTTTACACTTTAAGGATATTGTTATTTCTGAATGTTCCCGTTGATCTAAATGTGAATGCTTATTTAGGAAGGTATATAAACACAAAAAACAACTATTCAACTTTTTTTATGGATTTTTGAAAAAAGAAAACTTTAAATGCAGTATTGAGATTTAGTATTTCCTGATAAAGACTAATTAGATTTTTACTTATCTAGGCTGTCAGGTGTAACACAATACAACATTCATAATCCATTTTTAAGAAAAACCTCTCACTGAAGTCATTAGAGGAATATACCTGAAAATATCCTGGATTATCACTTCAGAGTTTGTAAATCCTGTAATCTTTCCTTTTAAGATACCAGAAACTAGACGGAAAGGCATTCTCGTAGAAAATACCTATTTCAAACATTACATGTGAAATTATTAAAAAAGAATATGGTGTCACTGGAATTCTACAAGGCAGTCATAAGATATCACAGAGAGATTCCGACCATTCCGTAAAGTCAATATTTGTATTCTTGTGCTAGACCTAGAATCTCAAATATTAGTCCAGCAAAAGAATTTAATAACACAAACAGCGATACTCACCTTTTGCATTTATACAATTGGACACATTATCCTCAATAACATAACCTTGTGCTACCAAACACAACATATCCCATAAAAAAATTTGTATATTGAGTTTAATTATTGTGTGATTTGATTTGTTTTAAATCTTTTATCACAATTGTGAACAAAACAAGCTTTTGGGAATTTCGGAATTTGGAATACGGTACATACACGACAAATACGTTGAAAAGCCATGAATCGCACTATTCATATTAAAACATAGCCAATCATAGGAAAGTATGGCGCATTCAAAATTAATACATTTTTTGTTTTAAAAAACTATAACAAAGCAGCTAGAATAGTACTGCAGATAGGTAACTAAACCGTCTTCTGTAAAATGCAAGTTGCTGATTGCTAATGAATACTTTTTTAAGGAAATTTGGGTAGGTTGCATACGTAGACATAAGAGGCTCAATTTAATGAGTCACCTAAGATCCAGGCTTTTATAATTAAACTGCCAGTGCAAGGCAACTATTATAAACAAGTAATGAACAATAACTTCTGAGACTCATGTACTGATGTCTCTTGGTCTTCTCCGATGTCAATGGCCTTGTAGAGAACACTGTTGTCAATTAAGCAGATCAACCTCTGGGCTGTCACACGAGATCAAAGTAGTTGAAGAATTACATTTAAGTAAGGCAAACTAGATGTAAAACTGTGTCCAGATCCCCTTGATAGAAAATGAAATAAATACAAGTATAACCTTTACACTGAAATTTAAGACCTTAGAAACTATCATCATATTTATGTGTACAGAATGAGTAACTACTGTAAATCTATACATATATATGTGCGTCAATAAAGGATAAAAAAGAGAGGAGTATCGATGATGTTCTCAAAGAACCTTTGGTTAAAAATTAGATATTGAAGACCTAGATCCTAAAGGCAGATATATAATAATGGTTTGCGAGCCAAACAATAAACTGGTCACACTGGTGTATGCTCCAAATTAATCACCGATTAAATGTATAACAACAATATTAGAGACAATGCTTTGGTTAACTGCGTATTAGACCCCTCCCTTGATAAATCTAGTAGCAAAAGTAATAAATTCACAAATATAAAAAAATTAGTCTGCTGGTTTCAAAATCTTTTAAGAGGTTAGTTCAGTAGTATTGTGTGTGTGTGGGGGGGGGTTTGTGTGGGGGACTAAAGCCCCCGAATATCAACTACATAGCCCCCAATGGAGACTAGCAGCTAAAGCATGATTTAGCCCCAAAATCTCTTTTCGGGGGCATGGGCTAGTTGTGGAGATCATGGATCTCCCTCTAACGGCCCCAAATAATGGGAGTGCACTGGCTATTAAAGGATATGGGGATCAGCACCGGTGGCGTACGTAAGAGCGTGGGTGGTGCCACAATTGCCCTCCGGACCGGTCCAAAATTGTTCTTAACCACTGTTCTGAGCCAGTCCATGTCGGACCAGCCCTTTGTGAGCAATTTTGGAATAGTCCAGGCAGACAGGAACAGGGCTGGGTCACATAATGTGAGGTTACGTGACCCTGCGGTCAAACGTGAGGCTGCTCGCACAGTGTGCCAGAGGCAAAGAAGATTTGCAGCTGAACTAAGCGGGGTAAGTGAGGGAACGAGGGAGAGGGTAAGCAGGGAAAGCGTATAAGTGTTTGTGAGCATGAATGTATGCTTGTGTGTGAGAATTCCCCCCTGACCCAGTCTCCCTTGCCTCCAGGTCTGTCCAGAGTTGACCGTGTTGGTTTGATATCAATGGGGGCTCAACTTGTATTCAGGTTTTTCCAAAATGGGGGACCCTCCAGTCTAATGCAGTGACCCTAAAAAAGGACCTTCATATTCTTTCAAATAACAAACATATAAGTCTCATATTCTTGGAACAACCCAGCAGAGCATAGACCTTTTTAATCAGCTTCTAATTTAATTTCATGAATTTTTTTCAGACTAAATATTCAAAACATAAGTGATACATAATAAGCGACTATAAATTACTTTAAATATTGTTTCTTGCTTGTTTCAGGACAGCACAATTATTTATGTGCGGGAAGAAATGACTGCATTATCGATAAAATCCGGAGAAAGAACTGTCCTTCCTGCCGTCTGAGGAAATGTTGTCAGGCGGGTATGGTCCTTGGAGGTAAGAAGCGTTTTATATACTTTTTTAGGTACACCTGGAATTTTTTTTGCTTTTTGTTGTCTCGAAGGTGTTGTCTCGAAGGTGTTCAATGGGTACATCTGGTACACCAGTACATCTGGTATGTGTACATTTTTCTTTGCATCCTTCACCGCGGCTTATACGTACAGAAACATTTTGTGTCCATTTTTAAAGGAATTTATGTATACTTTTACAATTAATAAAACATTTTATATTCAATCCTTACATATAGGCAGGGGGGTCCAAAAGTCGGCCCCCTCTATCCAGTGCATGGCAAAAGTATGTTTGTATGACTTTTTGGTGGTTGCAACTATAACCGCACATAAATATTTGTATGTAAAGTGTAATAAATTGTTGTATTAATACTAAAACAATGTAGTGCCTCTTTAGTTTTACTATTTATTTAAATACATCCATAGGAAAATATTTAGGTTTTTGCAATTTCAATTTTGTTTGGTTTTTTTTTGTAAAAATTGCAGATTTAGTAAATTTTCCTTTATGTCACTTCTCATGGCTATTGAATATTTTCAATACTTCATAATTGGTAATAAAAGGGCCGTACAGGTAATAACAAGGCAGCCCTGACACTTTAAGGCCAGTGGACCCCTGATAATGAAGTATGGAGTGCCGATGGCCAGTGGCCTACCTAGCATTTGCCAGGTGTGCCAGATGGCCAGTCCAGGGCTGAGTAATAATTATTTTATGATAAGTGGTGTGATGCACAATATTATATTTGATGCAAAAATTAATCAAGGCATCTACAGGGTTTGTGCCAAAAGCAACCCTAATTTATACTCAGCAACATTCCCAGAGTACAATAATAGCCGACATGCATAGTTTTTTATGATTTAGAAGGGAATAAAGGGTGAAAGCACTCCCATAACCTGCTGTATATTTTACTTTTTTCAGTATGTTTGGGTAGATCGGTAATGCAGGTTTTTTTTTAACGTTTATATTTTTACTGAGGTGGTTTGAGTGGTTTTGGGGAGTATTTTATTGATTTTTTAAATATTTTTTTGTATTTTATTTTCCTCTTTTTTTTCTTGCAAAGTAAAGCATTTAAAACCATTCTGTGCTCTGGTCTGCCAGGGCGCAGACTGGAGATCTCCTTGCGGTCTTTGCATATTATTATTATTTTTATTATTAAAATTATTATCTTTTATGTATATAGCGCGTCTTGCAAAACATATATTCAAGGGTTATGACAAAACTAGAACTGTCAGACTGAGACAAACTTATACATTACTAAAGAGGGCCCTGCTTTTGCCATTATGACATTACTGAGGTGCCATTATTTTATTTCTTTTGCTACTTTTTATTTCTATTAATTTTTTATATTTTTATATTTACTTTTAAATGAGGAGAAACTCACATGGTATTAAGGGGTCTTAGATCACCTCCAATGGGATCATTTATATGATCCCTAATGAGAAGCACTGCTGTAACAAATTGCCTTTGTAAATATGTCTGTAACTGTGCATGTGATTGTTGATGAGTTAAAACTTAAACTGTCCAACAGGGCCATCATCACAATTTTGGGCCCATTGTATGAACATAGGGCCCAAGCCACCAAGCGGGACTTTTGTCTCTGTCAGCGTTAAAGGGTTAACATGAGGTGCTGAGCGTAAAGGGGGTAGGTTATTTTAATATAGAGGATGAACTTGAGATAGGGTGGGGGCCTGGGCCCTAGGTTCATACTTTGTAATGAAGGCCCTGCTAGACAGTTTGGTTTTAAGTCTTGACTTTAATAATAATAATAATAATATAGTAATGTGTAATAGTAATGTGTGGCTTATTGAAAATGTTGAAGACTTATTGTACTGGCTAGAAGAAACATAATTTTGTTCTCAACAATTCTATATTGATATGGGCCTGCAAGTGCAATTTCCATTTATCTTTATTGACCATTATAGATGCTATTACACTCCATATAGCTTTACCCGTGTGCTTTACGTTCCCATTCATCCGGTTAGTCATCCCATACACTGCATGTATCTGGCTCCGTTTTTGCATTCTGCTGCTATTTTCTCTCAGGAGAAAAGCTTTTCATCATTCTCCTTATCGGCTTTACTCCCCTGCACTCCACATACTTCAAGCACTCTCTGTTCCTATCCTTGAAAAGGAAACTGACGCCAACATCAACATTTAGGCGATCCTCATATTTACGTATAAATCCAGGCCTTATTAGCATGTTATAATAGTTTATTTTAATTGCGTGTTTATTTGTTTTAATCCTTAAGTTCACAAAAATTAATATTAAAAAGCAGTTTCCTTGTATTTAAAGGATATTTTATAGCCAGATACATTTTGCACACCAAGCTATGCATATTGAGTTCCTTCCAGCATAGGGTGTTAGAATGAGTGTGTGTTGCTGTATGAGCGTAGAGTATGGTGTTAGTGTGTGTGTATGAGAGTATTGTGTTAGCATGTGTGAGCATATTCTGTCTGTGTGTTTGTGTTTGTTCAAGTTACGGGGGAAGCAACAAAGAAATACTGCACCCAGGCGCCACTAACCTAAAGCTAACCCCTGGTAGTTGGCAAGTATTACCACAGGTGCATTATGGGAGGCAGGGATACAGTTCTCACATTTCTAGTCAACTTGAAAGCACTCAAACTTTAGTGCCGTAAATTATATCAAAAATCTGGCAGCGTTGGCATTTGGAGAATAGACAATGTTCCCATTTTTGTTTGAACTGGTGATTATCCACGTCTACTTTTAACTGAAATGTGCACCGCTACATAAAATGTGAAAGAAACAAATTATTTTGCATGATTTAGTATCAATCAATTATAAACACACAAAGGAAAGCCTCCCAGAGTCCAAGAAAAGGAAATTCTGCCTGCTTGCTGATTATATGTTATTAGCGCGTTTTGTGCCAGGGTTTATGAAATAATAGCAGGAAAAGCAAACTGTATGGGAGCACCAGCAGAAGCACATATACCTTTTCAGTTTCAAAAGTATATGTTCGCTTCATAGTCTTCATAGTCTGTAATGGCTTCTTCAATGAAATTGGTCAGCAGGGCTGGACTGGATACTGAAAAAATCTCGGTGGGCTGCCAACCCCAGGGCAAGACTAAAAGCCTACGTCACAGTGCTATGGGTGGCCATAACATAATGTGACCCTGTAGGTCTGGAGACCTAAGAGAAGGTTTGCAGAATATTATTTTAGGAGAAAAGGGGGTATGTGTGTGGCTGTTTAACCTCTTTAATGATGGAGTGCAAAACTAACCTTAAACATAAGTTAATCATTGGCAGTACCTAGGTGACCTGGACAGTGGACTACATCTTAATGTCTATGTATTTAGAATGTGATGTCATAAAAGTCAAAGGTGATGTAATGGGCAGATGTCCCAATACTTTTTTCCATATAGTGTAAAAATGTGCACATGTGGGCAGTTTCTCTACAAGCACTACATAACACATATATATTATTTACAAGGGCTGCAACTAACTATTATTTACATAATCGATTAGTTGGCTGATTATTTTTTCGATTAGTCGGATCAAAAAACAATATGCAAATTTTGGGTTTATTTAAAATAATTTAATGAACAAACTGGGTGTTAAAAACATACAGCGGAATAAGAAACTTAAAATTTACATTAACGTGTCATTTGTCTAATCGCCTTCTAATTTTACTATGACATAATAATAAAAGCACAACAATTCTCAAACTAGGTTTTAATACCTAATAAAGTTTAACTAGTAAAAAGTAATTTTTCAGATTTTTTTCATATTTAATAAAAACTAGCAGACATTGTGTGCGCGGATTGCGCAGATGTTCACCGGCTTCCAGAGAGCAGGATCCGGGTCCCCTGCAGCGCTGTGGAGGATCTGGATCTTAGTGTTATAGTCTGACCTCTATTTGAGGTCGGATTATAAAATGAGGGGTATTTTTCAGAGCATTTTTTCAGAGCATCTGGAAAAAAACCTCATCTTATATTCTAGAAAATCGATTCAACTAATCGATAATGAAAATCGTTGACAACGGTTTTCATTATCGATTATTATCGATTTTATCGATTAGCTGTTACAGCCTTAATATTTACAATATAATTGCATCCCATAGCGTCAAAAGCTGCCAGTTATTGTCCGCTCTTTTGTGGAGCCAACAGCAGAAAGTAACACTTAAGAAGTAGAATCTTGTATTGTTTGTTTTGTTCCCTTGGTCACAGGTTCACATCGCTCACTCGGCTATACAAATATGTCAGCTTGTACTGAGAAATATTTCTGCAGAATTGGCCATACAAAGTCAAAACAATGTTATCACCTTTGAATGATGCTACATAAACAAAACGTGTAACTTGTGTGTTCTATAATACATAATTGGGGAAGCACGCGTATTTGACCCCCCCCCACTAAACCCAACAAAATGGAGGCATAGGAGTAGTAAATAGGCCAAAAGGGTTTATTAAACACAATGACAAAGCAAAACACACAAATCAGTAACATTATGCCTAACAAAAGTTATTTTAACAGAAAAGTCTGGTCGGCTGAGGATGCAATTATCTTCTTTATGTATTGGTCATGCATTGTTTGAAGCAGTAGAAATGTTTTTTATTTCTCTGTGTTCAGCAGACAGGGCACTACAGCACCGTTTTTCTAATCCCAATGTCTGTGATCATCAGTCAAGGGGATCTTCATCTCTTAAAGATGTGCAGCACCAGGCACTGCATGCACTACCAAGACGGTGCAGCCCAACAGGGTGATCTGCAGCTGGTTTTGCTGCTGAAGAACTGCTGTCCTGCTCCAGTGGCAGATCAGGGGCTGCAGCGTGCAGCCAGCTGCTGGATATGCCCAGCCGCATGCTACGTTAGCAGAAAAAAATGTAGTGTGTGGACTCGCATATCCAGCCGTCGGCCATACTGTCACTAGGCCGCTGGCTGCCTTGCCGTCCCCATTCCGGCCCTGCTCGCAAATATACATATTCAGATTTTCTACCCTTTTGCATATATATGGGCAATTTTTTTTCAACCAGCCCATCATTATTATATATTTTTTGTATAGCGCCAACTTTTTTCACAGCGTTTCATACAAGTATATATTCAAGAGGAATGACATAACTAGGACTAACAGATAAATTAGTAAAGAGGTCCCGGCTCACAAGCTTACAATCTAGAAGTAATAGGGTGAGGAGAAGATTAAGCTGTGGGGAAACTGCTGCTTGTAATTAAACAGCTTTAAGCGGCATGAAATAAATAGCATTTTAAGGAATATACTTATTTAATGCAAATGTTAAAGAAAATTGCTTTTGATTTTGTACTAATTTGGATTCTCTGATATCTCTGCCTTATTAGCTCAGTGCTGCATCATTAACCTTTAACATTTAACATTTACTGGCTTTTTGGTTCAGATCCAAAGTGGTGAATAAAAACAGAATATAGACATAAAACACTCGAATGAGTTTTCATATTAAAGCACGGCACGAAGTTTTTTGCATTTGTTTTTTACACGGCACGAAGTTCCTTGCATTTGGCTCAAGGAAATACACTTGATAATTTGGTGTTTTCGATGCTTTTCTCAAATTATGAGAAACTGTAACTACAAAGCAAGATAAAAGGGGCTTTCATTTTACCAAACCTTGCTTTGTACAGCTCCTTACACTTAATTAAACTGTCAGCATTATGACATCACATTTGAAATGTAAATATATTAGAAGCCCGTGTTATTTGTGGATTTTAAATCCATCATAACTTCTTGCTCAGGACAGCGCAATTGCCCCAGAATTCTGGGCCACTACCGGAAACATATCCTTTTACCTGCAGTTCCACATACACCACCATTCAAAAGTTTGGGGAAATAATGAAATTGCTGGCTGTAACAAAAGGGTTTTCTAACGATCAATTAGCCTTTTAAACTTAAACTTGGATCAGCGAACACAACGTGCCATTGGAACACAGGAGTGATGGGAGTGATAAAGGGCCATTGGAACACAGGAGTGATGGGAGTGATAAAGGGCCATTGGAACACAGGAGTGATGGGAGTGATAAAGGGCCATTGGAGCACAGGAGTGATGGGAGTGATAAAGGCCCATTGGAGCACAGGAGTGATGGGAGTGATAAAGGGTCACTGTACGCCTGTGAAGATATTCCATTAAAAATCAGCTGTTCCAAGCTACAATGTAATTTACAACATTAACCCCGTCTGCGCTGGATTTCTGATCCATGTCATGTTATTTTAATGGACAAAATGTGCTTTTCTTTCAAAAATAAGGACATTTCTATGTGACCCCAAACTTTTGAATGGTAGTGTGTATCCAACAGGGATAAAAAAAATAAGGACCTTAGACAGCCTTTACATCTTGACTGGATCCGTTCTGTGCTTGTTTTATGGGCTTTCAATGCATTCTCTTTCTGTAAATATGTTTTAGACGTGACTGGACAGTGCACATTGAGCCTGTTGTCTGACAAATGTGTTCTGCTGTTTATTACTGGGCTACTTGGCTGGATTTGCCCCTTTGGCTTAATGGTGCCAGCCCTCCCGTGGCCCATACTTGAAAACCTCATTATTCCAAACATTTAAACTTATTTAAAAAACACGTAATAGACAGCTTAAATAATCGACTATCCTAGTTAATATTTTCCAAGAAACCATAAATTTCCCTAAAACACCAAGACTGAATTATCTTGTGCTCTCTATCCATCGATCTATCCGTTATACGTCTCTGATTATCCTACACTTTTCAAAGACAGCAAAACCTCCACATCTTACTAAATGTGTGGGAAAGAGGGTATATCGGGTAAAATCATGGGCAGATACAGGGGAAAACAACGAGGCAAAAAAAGACTCCCCCTCCCAAAAAAGACAACAGCATGCTCCAGGGTAGGGATAAAGATGTAAATGTCCTAAATTTAACTCTTTATGTCCCTAATTTCCAGAAGAAGACAGGAATCAGGGAGGTCACCTGACATTGTGTTACGTGACCTCAGGGTGGTAGGCTGAGGCTTCACCAGGGCAGGTGAGTTTTGCGTGTGTTTGGGTATGTTAGTCTTTATGTGTTTTTGGTATGTTTGTGTCTGTGTATGTTAGTGTGTGTAAGTGTGAGTTTCTGGTTGTGTTAGTGTGAGTGTCTGTGTTAATTTAGGGGGAATAATTAGCAGTATAACTGTTTTGATTTGGGACTGTTTGGTTATTTCTCAGGGGGTTACTGATGCCCTGAGCGCGAGACTTCCTATGAGTAATCATTTAGTGAATGTTTCACACTCTGCTCCTGCCCGGATGGTTATATGATACGTGTCTTGCTACAAGTTTGGGCTGTGACGTTCTTACCTGCACTATTCTTCACTGTACGAAAGCTGATTGTTCTGCTGCATTGAACCGTGCACTGAATGTATGGCAGGGGTTCTTGGCAAACATCAGAGGCATTTTTCAGGACATTTTTATTGCAATTCACTTGGATTTACAGATTCATTTTAGAAGAAATATTTTGCTGATAAAGGAGACAACAGCTGGCATTATACTAAACGCTGAGCATAGATCGCTTTCATACGTCTGCTTTTACAACACTTAATATTGTGGTTCTTAAATAGGGATGTTTGCTAATACACACATTTATGCATGGCCGCACTTAACCCCTTAATGACAAAGGGCTCAAAATGCATTGTTTTCAATGGGTTTAGTGACCGCCCATTGTCCTTAAGAGGTTAAATTAGTATGTATACTCATTGTTTTTATTAAATGCCAACTGCTGGATGTATGCCCGGACATTACAAGTGGTTGGCTAAGGCAAATAAAGCCCTTGGCTTGAGTTAAGAGCTGGTCTGGGGATATGAGAAAACAGATCAGGTAGAGAGTAGGGTTATAATGTAAATTTAATTAGTGTTATATATATTTATATATATATATATATATATATATATATATATACCGAGATATAGTTACCAGGTCTCTTTATTTAGTGCCTTTTTTATCCAAATCTCTGTCCTTCTTTCCTTGCTGGGTATGGGTATATCACAGCATTCGTTGGAACTATTATATAGAATTACTAAATGGTACCAATCCATCCCAAAAGTTGAATCCCAATATAAATCTTTCTTTTGTTGAACTTGGGGGTAAGTGAATCAGACCTGTAAAGACTATCAGACTCTGCGTATCGGGAAAGCACATCAACCCATGGATTCTTAGTCATTCCATGTGCCTTAGTTCACAGATCCTCCAATTACATTAAGAATAGAGGAATCTTGGGGGGGGTGTTTGTTTTTGAATTACACCCGTCTGGGTGAAAGTTACCAAAAAGCTTTATTTCAGGATTGGAAATGTTTTTTTTCCATTACAATGAAGGGAGTTTACGACTTCTGCCTCACAGAAGCAATGTAACGGGGCAGGGTGACCTTCATATCCTGGCTGCATTATTTGTTTTCTCTTTCACAAGGATTTTGAAGGAAGGAATGTTGAAAAAGAAGTCTTTGGTTTCGAGAAAAAAACAAGAACGATATATAAAGCGTGTGTCACTAATATATAAAGAAACCCCTGATTTATTTTTTAAAAATTTAAACCTTACCCCCGCCAAAATTTAACACATAATATATTAATATTTGGTATTAAAATCAGAGCAGAAGTTAGCTAGATTGGCTTGAATTTGTTAATCAGGTTGATTTGGTTTGAAGGAATGCTTTTGTGTGATATTATTCTATTTGAAACGGAAATGACAGTGGAGTATTTATTGGGGTCATTGCCCTAGGCCTGACCCCTCGTTTTACCCCATGCGCTGCCACCTAGGGGAAACTGGGTGTTGCAGCCAGCACTGGGGACGCAGCCAGCACTTCCTGATGACATCACACTGACATCGGTGGGTGTTTCCGCTGACACCCCGGGCAGTCCCGCTGGTGTCAGTGGGTGTTCCCGCCGTCGTCACAGGACACGTCTCCATTTAGGGGAGAAATGGGCGGGGAGTGGGGCGTGTCGGGACCAGAGAAGCAAGGTGTCTAACTGGAGAAGCTGTGCCCGGTTATGGTACAATGATACATCGGATAATAACTATTTGGCCCATCTAGTCTACCCATGTATCCTGATGTAGAGACTCAGGCCTGAATCAAATATATTCAAAGGTTATACAAAGAGAGAAAAAAAAGTTACCTACCTCCAAAAATCAGCATTGATGCACTCCACTCCGAATTATTAATAGGTTAATCTGGGTGAAGCTAAAAGCCTGAAACATTAATATGAATTAGAGTGTCATTATGTTCAAGTTAATCATTAGACACAGCTGGGTCTGAAACATTTGCGGCAATTACCGAAGGGAAGACAAAAACAAAACCAAGCTGTATGACTGGATTATCTTGTTGCGGTACATCGTGACCGATGGATTTAGCTATGTCGATAGCAAAAGTGGATGGTCTGACTTGATAAATCAAATTTTCCTAGGGGTGTATTCACTAAAGCGTGTGGTGTTTGCTGGAGATCTCTTTTCATTATGAACACACGTTTCTCCGGCAAGAAGGACTGAGCCGACCCTAAATAATGTATAGCCATATAGCTTATATGACAGGACGGGGTATATATGCCTTACATAGGACCAGAACCAACACAGTTAACCCTTTATACTAGTCTCCACTTTTTATATATATATTTTTACTTTAATAGGGCTGCAGAATGGTCATGTAACTACCTCCCCCGGGTTAGCCCCCCCATATTAAATTTTTTTACAAAAGATCATGGCATTTGTTAGATCTTTGTTAGATCAGGTTTGATCAACTGTTTTTTTCGTTAGATCTACTCTAAAATAGGCAATATTAACAATCTTTTTCAGGGGGGGCTAACCCGTAGCCAGCCCCCCCTCAACAAAAATTTCAACAAAATGTTACTGATTATGATAGCTCCGCGTTAGATCAGGTTTGATCAGACAAAATTTTTGTTAGATCTAGTCTAATTACTGAGATATTGCATATTTAATGAGGGGGGCTGGCCCCCCTCAACTGAAATTTGGATTTTTTTTAATGGATCTTGGTAGATATTCGTTAGATCAGGTTAGATCAACAGTTTTTTTCGTTAGATCTATCACGCAGGAGGCGGTATTCACAATCCTATTTTGTGTGCGGGTGATGGGTACACATACGGTCTGGCCCCCCCCCTCAACCGAAATTTGGATTTTTTTTAATGGATCTTGGTAGATATTCGTTAGATCAGGTTAGATCAACTGTTATTTTCGTTAGATCTACCACGCAGGAGGCGGTATTCACAATCCTATTTGGTGTGCGGGGGATGGGTACACATACGGTCTGGCCCCCCCTCAACTGAAATTTGGATTTTTTTAAATGGATCTTGGTAGATATTCGTTAGATCAGGTTAGATCAACTGTTTTTTTCGTTAGATCTACCACGCAGGAGGCGGTATTCACAATCCTATTTTGTGTGCGGGTGATGGGTATACATAGGGGCTGGCCCCCCCTCAACTAAAATTTGGATTTTTTTTAATGGATCTTGGTAGATATTCGTTAGATCAGGTTAGATCAACAGCTTTTTTCGTTAGATCTACCACGCAGGAGGCGGTATTCACAATCCTATTTTGTGTGCGGGGGATGGGTACACATACGGTCTGGCCCCCCCTAAACTGAAATTTGGATTTTTTTTAATGGATCTTGGTAGATATTCGTTAGATCAGGTTAGATCAACAGCTTTTTTCGTTAGATCTACCACGCAGGAGGCGGTATTCACAATCCTATTTTGTGTGCGGGGGATGGGTACACATACGGTCTGGCCCCCCCTAAACTGAAATTTGGATTTTTTTTAATGGATCTTGGTAGATATTCGTTAGATCAGGTTAGATCAACTGTTTTTTCTGTTAGATCTACCACGCAGGAGGCGGTATTCACAATCCTATTTGGTGTGCGGGGGATGGGTACACATACAGTCTGGCCCCCCCTCAACTGAAATTTGGATTTTTTTTAATGGATCTTGGTAGATATTCGTTAGATCAGGTTAGATCAACTGTTTTTTTCGTTAGATCTACCACGCAGGAGGCGGTATTCACAATCCTATTTTGTGTGCGGGGGATGGGTACACATACGGTCTGGCCCCCCCTCAACTGAAATTTGGATTTTTTTAAATGGATCTTGGTAGATATTCGTTAGATCAGGTTAGATCAACTGTTTTTTTCGTTAGATCTACCACGCAGGAGGCGGTATTCACAATCCTATTTTGTGTGCGGGGGATGGGTACACATACTGTGAATGCAGAGAATAAAAAATATTGAAAGTTATCTATACATTGTGTTAGGCAAACTGCAAGAAAATGCCTAAATTCGGAGAAAAATGTGTTTTAAATGTGTCTGTGGAGTCTGTTATTTATGACATCACCTCATACCTCCCAACATCTCGGCAAATTGGGACGCTGGCGCGCATGTGCATTGCTGCCATCACTCTTCCTAAACTGTGAAGATCAGAGTGTCAGCGCTACCGCGCATGCGCGCTAGTGCTGTCACTGAAGCTGGCAGTGTTACTGCGCATGCGTACAATGCTGAGCATGTCCAGTAGTCGTTTTCTGGTGACCCGGGCACCAGAGAACACGATCAGGACCCGCAGGATTCTGAATCCCGAATTCCATGGAACAGAGGTAAAGCTCAGCGGGACAGAGCCTCCAAATCGTGACTGTACTGCATTAATCGAGACAGTTGAGAGGTATGCACCTGTGGCTTGATGTGCAAATGAACAGGCATGGATATGTAAAATCAAAAGAAGATTGTGAGTAGATAGATCTAACGAAAAAACAGTTGATCTAACCTGATCTAACGAATATCTACCAAGATCCATAAAAAAAAATCCAAATTTCAGTTGAGGGGGGGCCAGACCGTATGTGTACCCATCCCCCGCACACAAAATAGGATTGTGAATTCCGCCTCCTGCGTGGTAGATCTAACGAAAAAAACAGTTGATCTAACCTGATCTAACGAATATCTACCAAGATCCATTAAAAAAAATCCAAATTTCAGTTGAGGGGGGGCCAGCCCCCCCTCATTAAATATGCAATATCTCAGTAATTAGACTAGATCTAACAAAAATTTTGTCTGATCAAACCTGATCTAACGTAGAGCTATCATAATCAGTAACATTTTGTTGAAATTTTTGTTGAGGGGGGGCTGGCTACGGGTTAGCCCCCCCTGAAAAAGATTGTTAATATTGCCTATTTTAGAGTTGATCTAACGAAAAAAACAGTTGATCAAACCTGATCTAACAAAGATCTAACAAATGCCATGATCTTTTGTAAAAAAATTTAATATGGGGGGGCTAACCCGGGGGAGGTCATGTAACTCAGGTTCTGTCTTTATAATCTATATTTCTGTCTATCATCTCTCTACCTTTTTGGTACGGGCAGCATTAAAACCGATTTCCATTACAAAAGACCACTTATACCTTGCATATAAAGATGGAGATACATTTGGAATGTCTGCAGATCCAGGAAAGCGAAATTAAAATTTCATAGCCAGTAAAATAAAATACCAACTTGTTATAATGACAGCATATAGTATACGAACATTTAGATGGACAATATGACATCCCCCGAAAATAATGCATGTTAAAGTACTTTATTGCATTGATTAAAAAAAAAACGAATAATGAGACCCGGCTTCCCTTCTCCTCCATGCTTGAAGCAGCCAATCAGTGCCAGAAAAAACTCCCATTGAAATCAACATGATAGATTTCTGCCTTGGAAATTTAAAGATGTATTTAACTATAATATTGCGTATGATGGCTAGAGTGTCTCTTTAATTGGGACTCCTAAAATCAGTAATAGAGTTTTTCTTTGAACGGCTGTTAAGTAGTTACGCTACTTACGTATACTGTAAGTGTTTGTCTTCTTCCGATTACCTGATACATTTTGTCCTTGCAATCTGCTGAGGGCGGAATATGTGATGGACCGATAATGTGCCGATAATCTTGTAATGTCATTCACTGAGCTCTGCTGATGCTGCGCCTCTGGAAACATGTTAACAGGGTAACAATGATATGTACGCTGCTGTAAAGCTTTTCAAACTTTGTTACTAGTTTCTTCTGCATGTTGAATTACCGTATTTGCTCGATTATAAGACGACCCTGATTATAAGACGACCCCCCAAAATCTGAATATTAACTTAGGAAAAAAAGAAAAAGCCTGAATATAAGACGACCCCCAAAGGAAAAACGTTTTACCAGTAAATGTTAATTCATGTAAACTATTTTTTTTTAATAAAAGCTATAATTGAGAAAAATATTTTTTTTGTTTTTATTTCTTGTATTTTCCAACCTGTCCCCCAGTTACGCACATCTGCCCCCAGGCTTGCCACTCCAATATGGCACTGTGGCCCATGATATGCCTTTTAACCCTCTATATGCCACTGTGCCCCATGGTATGCCTTTTGACTCCCTATGTGCCACTCTGCCTCCAGAAATGCCTTATACCCCTATATCCCATTCTGGCATTTAGGGGGTTAAAATGCATATTATGGGGCAGAGTGGCATATAGGGAGGTATAAGGCATTTCAGGAGGCAGAGTGGCATTAAGGGAGTTAAAAGGCATTGTATAGAGCACTCTGCCTCCAGAAATGCCTTATACCCCTATATGCCACTCTGGCATTTAGGGGGTTAAAAGGCATATTATGGGGCAGAGTGCCATATAGGGAGGTATAAGGCATTTCAGGAGGCAGAGTGCTCTATTAAATGCCCCCTTAACGCCACTCCAGAAATGCCCTATGCCCCCATTTAACACACACACACCCTATACCCCCATTTAACTAACACACACACACACACACACGCTCTCTCTCTCACCCCTCTCAGCCCTCTCTTACCGGTGCTTCCAGCCGGGGCAGCGGGTTGACGTCGCCTTCCACTGCAGCCGGAAGGAGGTGGAGTTGGCAGCGGCGGTTTGTATGCGTCCGTCGCGTATGCTTTCCCCGGCTGTCAGAGATCAGAGTTCCCCGCACCGGTGCATGGAGCTCTGATCTCTGACAGTCGGGGAAGGTCTACGCGACGGACGCAGATAACCCCCGCTGCTAGCCACACCTCCTTCCGGCTGCAGCGGACGTTGTCTACGCAGATCGCGTAGACGTCAACCCGCTGCCCCGGCAACACAGCAGGAAGCACCGGTAAGTGTGTGTATGATGGGGGGGGGTGAGACAGGAGGATCCAGGTCCCCTGCAGCGGTGCGGGGGATCTGGATCTTAGTCTCCTAATCAGACCTCTGTTTGAGGTCTGATTAGAAGACGACCCCGATAAGAAGACGAGGGGTATTTTTCAGAGCTCTGAAAAAACCTCGTCTTATAATCGAGCAAATACGGTATATATGTTTTGGACTATTCTATTCCAACCATCAGCCTCTGTGTACTGTGTGGGTACCATATTCCCCCTTTTCAGTTTATTAATCTAGTTCTAAACTATTTTTACGTTTTCCAATAAGAAGCAGCATGTCCTTTAAAGGTGTTCTTCGACAAAACATTAACTGCGGTCTCTAATATTCTAAACAAACCTCTGAAGGTTACCTCACATCACAAACATGTTTAAGAGACGTTCTATAGGTTCCAGCTTTTGCGTCAAATGGCAGTTACGCGTTCCTAAAAAATTATAAAATTATAAATCAATGAGGCATTCAACATTACTAGGATTGTTGTTTCTAATGTGCATTTAGTTTTAAAAGGGTTACATTTTACGTTGAGTAGGTGGATTATGAGCCTGACCAAGGGAACAGAGGTATGGATTTAGTGGACCAGTTACAACATTCCCTAGAATTTTATTTGGTTTGAGGAAATAGACTTGGTTCTTCTATACTTCGGAGACATGTATGACCTCAGAAGAGGGTTTGCTAATCTATATCTCACAACAAAGCATCCCCCCTATTGTGGATACCATTGTTGGAATGGAGTAATGGGAATGGAGGATTCTGCTGTGACAAGTAGCCATTCCAATGCCCCTTTGCCTCTGAAAATCTTTGTACACCGTATTTCTGGGCATTATTCCCTTTGAAATTAGGTACATGGGTGGGATATCAAATTTGGGATCTTTTGGTCACCAGTGGACACACCGAACCACATCGGTGGAGCAGAATAAGTAAGATCTAAGCCACTGGGGAAATCACCAGAAACTGTATAATGCGACCATCTTTTCATTCACTGGAATAGGTGCACGTGGAAACGTGATGGGAGTCAGGACACACGTGGTACCTGCCCAAAACATTCCAAAGTCATCTGATGGATATTTGTTGGATCCAACTGGGGCTCAAAATTAGAGACCTTAAAACATAGGCTTAGTTTATTTCGGCTTATTTGGTGTTTGGTTTTATTTAACGGTGCTAGTATTTTTTTCTTATTACTTTTTATTATTTTTAAGACTAAACAACTGAAAAAAGAGATGAGGCCAATTGCATCTTGTCTTCCTTTCCATCACTTAGAGCAATTTATAAAAGATCCCCTATCTGTTAAAACAATGTTTTTTCCACTTTTTTTTTTTTAGGTCGAAAGTTTAAAAAGTTTAGCAAAATGAAAACTGGGAGAGAGACAGATGCTGTTGTCCTTCAACAACCAATGGTTATTCCGGTGGAATGTCAACAAATCCTGGCAAGGAGAATATCAGCTCAAGAAATTCAGTATGTTCCAGAGCTACTCCAGATCCTACAAAGCATAGAACCGGAGGTTGTGTATGCCGGTTATGATAATACACAACCAGAAACCCCAAGCACATTACTGAGTAGACTCAACCAGCTATGTGAACGACAACTTTTATGTGTTGTTAAATGGTCCAAATCTCTCCCAGGTAAGGATATCCTTATGAAATAAGCTACACTCGGTATATAAATACTTGGAATGGCTATTAAAGCATAATGGTGCGGGAGAAAAAAATATTAAATATAAGACAGATAGATAAACAGATAGATACAGATTTTGGGTACGGCTGATGTCCAGAGTCTTTTGTAAGCTAGAGACAGAGAAATGTCCCGGTGTATCTGATACTGCATCGATATAGCATTTGGGTCCTGAAGCTGTCTGCAATCTATGTAGCAAAATGTATGGAACCAATAAGGAGCTACGTAGAGGTTTAAGGCTACCGAAGCAGATCGCACCCAAGAAGCAGAGAAGACTAGGCTGACTCGAATGTTCTTCGGTAGACACAAAATAGTTTTGATAATAAAACCTCTCTGAGATTTACATCACAGAGTCTGTACCTTTGTACATGTAAAGCATCTATGTAGAACACTGTATGCTATCGGAGTCAAAGCAATAAAGCTCTTCTTAAATTCAGTCGCTTAACCGATGATCTTGAATAATGTCGAGTGGATGTCCAGCCTCAACCATGTGAGCCGTTACTGTGAAAGGGTGTAACTGTTGTGTATGTCAATAGACAAAGAGAGTTAGTCCCTAGAGAGTTTGTGGGAGAGTTTAGTTTTTCACTTCATCATTCATTATAAAAGGCCACCTTTTGCAGCTTTCCCCAGTAAGAAGGGCTTAGGTGGCCCTGTATAATTCATAATTCTAATTAATGGAGAAGTTCAAAGGAGCTGGACCTTCATAATGTCTAGTGAAGTCAATGAGTTATCACCTACAAACTTTCCTGATAACTGCTAGTTACCTGAATAGACTCCAGAGTGTGTGTGTGTGTGTGTGTGGATATAATCGTATGATGCCTGGGCTGCAGTTAAGACGCCATTCATGAGGACTGAGGCAAAGGGACACAATGGGAGCATCGATGACTGGAACACCCAATTAGCATGCAACCCCAAAAATATGACAATAGCCCTTTTGTGTTGAATAACCCCCTTACTGCAGAATCATTTAAAGGTGTGAAACAATTTAGGTTGTATAGAAAAAAAATCTTATCACCATATCTTATCAGCATAGGAAGCATTGTAATGATCCTGCTTGTTGGGCCATTCCATTGCTCCCTATGGTAATAGCGATAGAGATGAGCAAAAACATTTTTCCGTCTCAGAAAATGAGTGAAAAGTAGCACCTTTTCCAGCTCGGAAACAAAGAGCCACGTCTGAGTTTAAATTTGGCTGTGATACACCATGTATCAGCCGATATCGGGAGTACAAGATGTATCAACAGCATTATGGGGAATTTTCACTCCAGTGTAAGATTTTATGGTGGATATAGTCAAATACAGTAAGATTTATAGAATTTTGAGGGCTCCTCGTTTCTAACATAAGCAGATCACGTGTAGACACCACATCGGTTATGTTGGCTGCACCAGTAAGTTAGTTCCTAATGTTTGTGGTTTTCCGGAACTTCCAAATAAACTCCTTTTCTTCTCTGTTCTTCTGAGATTCGTCTTTTTTCTTTAGGGTTCAGAACGTTACACATTGATGATCAGATTACTCTTTTGCAATACTCGTGGATGAGCCTGATGGTCTTTGCCATGGGATGGAGGTCATACAAACATGTCAGCGGGCAGATGCTCTACTTTGCACCGGATTTAATACTGAACGAGTAAGTATTCTAAATGATGCATTACTACTGAAAACCACATCATCAACATCTGTAAAAGCCTTCGTCATGTCCCTGCATTTATCTTCTGCCTCTTCCTGTAGTAACCTTAAGATGTTATATCACACAAATGCTGAAATGCAATAAAAAAGTCAAGGTTTTAATGGAAACGAGGGTCGCGAGTGTGTGAAGATAAGTGGAGCCTGGTCGAAGTGATACTTTTAGTGGCTGAGTAGTATTAGAGTGCAAGCTTTTAAGGCAAGAGATTGGAAAAGGTGATGTGCACCTTATTGCTCGGTTATTTGTAAAATAGATGAAAATCCCGTGGGGTTATTTTTTAAATAAAATATATAATTAAATAATAAATTGTGGTTAATTTTCTTCAGCTGATGTAGTTGTATGCACATTATTATATGTGGAAAATGTTTTATTTTCTTATATTTTATTCAGGCTAAATGATGGGCTAATTAAATTAATATACAACAAACACATAGCAAATGTCAATAAGCTGGTCATGATGGTGTATCTAATATTAATAATAATAATATTTCTTGCCCCTTTTACCATAGATCTAAGCTCAAATGAAAAAAAAACAAAAAAACCCCTTGGTCTTAAACCAAGTATTGTGAAAACAATTAACATAAAAAAAACTAAAATCTGTAGGTAGTTTTCATAAATTAAGTTAATAAAGGTAAAAGCAATGTAGGTCACAGTCTCCCTCACAGTCTCACGGATTTTGTAAAAGTGGGGCCTAAGATGAAGGTCCCGTCAGACTGCAGAAGGTGGAGTGCGATTGAGGCCTAGCCCAACGTTATTTTATTTTCTGCTGTTCTTCTTAGACAAAGAATGAAAGATTCGTCGTTCTATACCCTTTGCCTCTCCATGTGGCAGCTGCCGCAGGAGTTCGTAAAATTACAAGTTACCCACGAAGAATTTCTTTGCATGAAAGCTCTGTTACTCTTGAATACAAGTAAGTGAAACAATGTATCCTCGTTAACAACTGATGTTACAGTATAAGCATGGATGGATTTAGTTTTTTGGGGGGTCCTAAGTAAAATGTAGGATTCTCATCTTAAACATAAGTGATGCATATACATACAGTATATATGGGACCACCCCGACGTTAGTTGGTGGTCCTGGCCGCGTCCCACCAGGGTAGGCAGAGTTCCCAGGTATGTGAGCAGGTGATGTGTTCAATGAAGTTAACCTTTTCAATATTAACTATTTTTTATTCTCTTTTTAAGCACATATTATTCTTTGTATGTTTCATTTTGGATCCTTTAGATACTCCCTTGGCTGGGTTGACAGCCACAAGAGCAATTATTTTCGTTTTGTTTTGGAAGCTTACGTCAGCTCGTAATTTACGAAAGCACGAAACATGTTTCTAATTATTGAAGATTTTTCCTAAACTGTTTATATTAAAAAGGCTACCTAATTTACTTTATGACAGAGTAATTCAAAAGAATAAAATATTTTAAATGCAAAAGAATAGGAATAGAACGTTGAAATGGCCTTCCTAAAATCAGCAAAATGTTTTTATTAAGTTATAAAACATCATTAAATGACTGCCTTGAAATTAGTGAACCGTTGATGCATTAATCTTCATTTGACACACTTAGCCCTTTCTTTTGCTAAATTAAAGAATAGTCGATAAAGACCGTTTCTGAGATTAGCAGGATTCATTCATCACAGCAGCTGTAAGAATAACCATAGACGCCGTTAAAGGGCCTTGATTTTCTGTCATAGGAAATAGATCAGATCACATTTTGACGATGAAACTGGCTCAGTTTCAAAACTTTAAGAATAATTATTAAGAACGATTTGTTTAAAGAAATATACAGCTACCCACGTGCCTTACGGTTTAATGCAAAAGCTTTAAGCAGCTGTAAAGTAAGAATGTTTTCAAAAATACAGGTTAATGGTTTATTTTTATCATTTAAAAAATGCAAAGTGAGTGAACAGAAGAAAAATCTAAATCAAATCATTATTTGACGTGACCACCCTTTAGGTACGCTCTCACACAGATTTTTAAAGGAACTCAGCAGGTAGGTTGCTCCAAATATCTTGGAGAACTAACCAAAGTTCTTGTGTGGATTTAGGCGCCTCAGTTACTTCTCTCTCTTCACGTAATCCGAGGCAGACTCAATGATGTTGAGATCAGTGCCATGTGAGGGCCATACCATGACTTCCAGGAGTTATTGTTCTTCTTTATATCGAAGATAATTTTTAGTGACTTTGGCTGTATGTTTAGTGTTGCTGTCATGCTGCAGAAAAAATGACGGGCAAGTCAGAAGCCTCCCTGATGGTCCTGCGTGATGGATAAGTATCTGCATGGACTTCTCAGCATTGAGGAGACCATTCATTCTGACCAAATGCCCAACTTAATTTCCAGAAACATGCAAGGAACCTCCACCATGTTTCACCGTGAACCTGCAAACACTCATTCTTGTAACGCTCTCCAGCAGACAAACTTCCTTCAGCTACAGCTAAATATTTACATATTTTACTCATCTGTCCAGAGCACCTGCTGCCATTTTTCTACAACCCAGTTTCTGTGTTGGTGAAAAGTGACCTAGCCATGTTTCCACATCAGAAGTATGGCTTTTTGGTCGCAAGTCTTCCATGAAGGCCACTTCTGACCAGACTTCTCTGGATAGTAGATGGGTGTACCAGGGTGCTACTGTCTTCTGCCAATGCTGAGCTGATGGCACTGCTGGACGTCTTAAGTTTGCGAAGGAAAGTAAACATCATGTCACACCTGTCCCTGAGTCCCCGGCACTCTGATCCTACTCACTGGGGTACTAACCTGCCGGTTGTTCTTACCTTGCCTCGCTATACAACTGATACATGGTGGGGAATTCTCATTCTGCAGCAGTCAAGTGACCTTGTAGTACAAATGCGCTCACTTCTCAGCAAATATAAGAAAAGAGGGGTAACGCCTGCCCTATATTTTCAAAGGTGAATATGTGCCCAGTTATATTTGCTGGGTGTACACTTCATTCCCCTTATACTGTGCCTATATATATGCCCTCACTCTCCTTGTAGCCCTTGCCCATGCTAGAGCTACCATTTGTCCTGAGTCCTGCAGCAGTTTTCAGGTTTATTCCTCATACACAGCTGTTTCTGTTTCAGTTAATGATTGTGCTTCAACCTACATATTAAATTCATGATCACTAGCACCTGTTTGGTATCATTATTTAATCATGCACCTAACTATATGCTTACAAAATCCCTGACTTTGTTTAAGTCTACCTAAAAGAACTGATGCTGTTTTGAAGGCAACGGGTGGCCACATCAAATATTGACTTGATTTACATTTTTCTTCTGTTTAGATTGTTCTTCTTTATGCTCACTACTGTACTTTTTTCCATTCCTTGGTTCCTCCGCAGTTATTTTGTAGTAGACTATTATTTTATTGATGGAAGGAATAGTTTACAATATGAATAAAAAAAATGTGTGTGCGTAATGCGCCTCTTAATTTTAACTGCGTGCAAGATCCTTCAGAAATAATCTAAAAAAGGTTTATGGAATGTTAGCAGTTAGGCTCTTGCATTTATGTCATAAATAACTGCTTGTTATTTCAGTTCCTTTGGAAGGTCTTAAAAGTCAAAGTCATTTTGATGAGATGAGGTCAAATTACATAAGAGAATTGGCGAAAGCTATTGGCTTAAGACATAAAGGAGTAGTTGCAAGTTCACAGAGATTCTATCACCTTACTAAAGTAATGGACTCCATGCATGAAGTAAGTACATGTCCGTCTACTTTCATATCTGTGCAGCTAAAGCCTTTAGAGGAAGTTGATGTTGGGCCAGAAAGTTATGGAATAAGCGTTTGAGACTTCAGAAGTCTCTTCTTCAACTGGAAAGATAGGAATGGGCATTAAAGTTGTACGCTCATAGACGTTTGCAGCTTGTGGACGTGTGTGTTAAACCAGCAGTCTCACACTAAAGGACAGGATCTGTTGTGTGAGCAGCAATAAAGGTACATGAGACCGGACCAACGGGAATGTGCCCAGTTTTCCCGATCATCAGTCAAAGCTTGATTATAATACTCCCTGAATGAAGCTACAATTACAATATTGTAAGATTATATATAACCACACACAGAATCCAATTGCTCTGAAGACTTTGCAGTCATTTTCATTTTGTGATGTTTGACGTCTATGTTGTGTATTATTTATACAGCTAGTGAAGCAGCTCCATCTTTACTGTCTGAATACGTTCCTTCAGTCTCGAGCCCTCAGTGTGGAATTTCCAGAAATGATGTCTGAAGTGATATCTGCGCAGTTACCCAAAATCCTGGCCGGGATGGTGAAGCCACTTGTGTTCCACAAAAAGTGAATGTCTTTTTTTTATTTTGCCCAAAATCCATTATTTTCATTTTTATTTATTGGATAACAATGTTTGAGCAGATATTTATTGTAATTTTTTTTTTTTTACTTCATGTTTTTTGCTCTTTGGTTTATTGTATACGTGTGAAAACGTTTTCATACATGTAAAAGACCAGCCTGGTTTCATTTAAAGAGGTACTAATTCTTTAAAATAGCCTACTTTAAATAAGTCATTTCTACCTTTCATTTAGAATAGTTGGCATACTTTTGGGGATACATAGACTTTACTCTGTCTGATTTCAGATCTTGGTTGGTGGGGAAACCTCCATGTGACCTTAATAACAACATTCTAATATAGCTAGGATAATTGGTTGTCATTCCACCACATAGTCCATCTCAAAGCATGTTTTATGAGGCACAGATATTAAGCACATACCCACACTATAGACACCTTACTATTACACCAACAGGGACTTTTATGACGTTACATTCTAAATACATAGACATAGACATTGATATGTAGTTGTCCCCCCGATTGCAGCTATCACAGCTTCCATTCTTCTGCAAAGGGTTTACACAAAATTTTTGAATGTTTCTGTGGGAATTTTTGCCCATTCATCAAGAGGATTTGTGAGATCAGACACTGATGTTAGACGAGAAGGCCTGGCTCGCAATCTCCGTTCCAGTTCATCCCAAAAGTGTTTGATGGGGTTGAGGTCAGGGCTCTGTGCGGCCGGTCAAGTTCTTCCACACCAGACTCATCAAACCATGTCTTTATGGACCTTGCTTTGTGCTCTGGAGCGCAGTCATGCTTGAATAGAAAAGGGCCTTCCCCAAACTGTTCCCACACAGTTGGAAGCATAGAGGTAGTTGTGCATGCGGAGGGATAGCCACGCATAGGGACGGGTCTACCTACAGTAGAGTGGTGCCTGCCTCATGCATCCTGAAGCAGGCAGGAAGTAAGAATGGCAGTAGGCAGGGAGTGGGTGTGGCCAAACACAGCTTCGCTGTCCATAGAAAGAGGAAAGTGACCTAGGCAAGCAGCACTTCATCCAAAGATTCCGGGTTCCCAGGGATTCTCATATATTGCATTATTTATTGGGATTTATATAATAAAGCTATTATTAATAAGTATCTTAGCATGTGCCATTATTTTCCAATCGGCTTGGTGTTAAGTCCTGTACTGACACAGAAACATAACTTCATATCCCCACTGCTCATTAAAGATACTGTTCTGTGCCATAAACCTCTTTTGTTTTATCAAAAAACTTTGGATAATAGTAAAAAAAAAAAAATCAATGCCCTCCTCTTCTATGGCACAACTTAATTCTAGATTTAGATATTGCAAAAACAAGAAAAAAATCTGACACCATTAAATGATGATTTTTTGTTTATGATGTTCCTGATGCCATGAAAGTCTCCTTTAAATAACAATAGAAGGAACACTCCTAGTTCACTAAATAAAACCTAATAGTTAAATCAATGCATGTACTAGAAACTCACATTATGTGTATACAATGGAAGCAGCCAGGGGATCGCTGCCAAGGGGGGCAGGGAGGCAGTTGAACCCTTTGGGTTTTCTGAGTTGAAGATTTGAGGCCACTGCAATTCCACATACAGCCACCAGTGTTACATAGACTAGAGGCAGCAATTGCCCACTGACTGGATTCTTTCTAAGCTACTGTATGTGCTTTATATTGTCTCCAAAATTTTGTTTGGGACACAATTTTACTCAGCTTGTCCTCTTGGTTAAATGATATCATCTCTCTCTCCCCTGGAAACAGCTATCTTAGTTGTCTTAACTATCTTGGATGAGAACATGTCCCCATGGAGTTTTTTTTCTCCCCTTTTGTTAAGTTATTGTCCTTCTATGCTTCTTGAGCTGTTGTCTTACGTAAGATAAGGTGAAGGTCATCATATGCTAGTTTTGCTACTACAAATCACAGTCTTCTAGAGGTAAAATAGTAATTTACTATAAAAATAGAAATCTTCAAATACGTACTCTCACTGTAACATACTCTCACTGTAACATACTCTCACTGTAACATACATACATTCATACTCGTCCTTCCCTTACCCTCTCATTCACTCCATGTCCATGGTAAAACCGATTAGAATAACCAAACCACCTTTTTATCAAACATATAAAATGTATATTTAGTCGATAATATTTGCATTGCCAATGAACACCCAGCCAGTGATTGTGCCTGAATTACTGTTCTTTCTTGTTTTAAGTCTGGATTAACATCAGTGTTTAGGCTACATTTTCTTCTTCATTTTGAAGTGTTGATTCAGTACTAGAGCAGAGATAAGAATCAGTTTGTCTTTCTCAGAATTCATTTTTATTTAAACTTTGATCCAATTTTTATTTAAACTACTCATGATCCAATTACTGAACTAAGAATTTGTTCTTTGGGTTTATTCCTTTGTTCTTTCTTTCTTATAGAAATATACTTTTGAAATATAACCTTTCAATTACCTGCAAACTTTGGAGTTGTGTTTTAATGGAATGTCTTTCAATTTCAAATCCACATTTCATTTCCTAATCCATCAAAGTATTTTTTTTGTATAAGGTTTTCCCTAATATGCAGTTTTTCGATTTATAAAGACCCTAGTTTATATATATATAGTGTGTATATATATATATATATATATATATATATATATATATATATACATATATATACATACATACATATATATATATATATTGTATAGACAGTGTTTATATATATATATATATATATATATATATATTATTGTTTTATTAAAATATATACAATTATCAAAACAATAATGTAATCTATGATCATTGTAAGGGAGCTAAATTAATTTGCTTTTTCTTTTTCCAGATCTGGAGATGGTCTGCCTGCAGACAAAGGGTAACACCATCCAAAAATGAACAAGCATCGCTCATTCTTCAGAAAATTCACACACAAATCTGGTACTAAACCAGTGCCGTGTAAACTGTAGAAACGAAACAAATTAAAAGCAGCTTTCTTTGCCGTCATTGTTCTTATGGTCTGTTTGTTTTATTCGTTTGATAATCATGTGAAGAGATATTAACAAAACGGAAAGTAAATGATAATCATGTTGTAAATGTCACAAACTATCACCCCTGTGCTGCCGACTGCACATTCTCCATTAGTTTCTTGTAGAATGTGAATAATGGACATTTTTGCTTTTTAGCAGCAGGGGATCTGTTCACAAAATGCTGACTTTTCCTGTAGAGCTGAACTGGGAAAAATACAGAATTGGACAATATTAAAGACCAGCCCCAAATGCCATGGTGCCATTGTTGTGCCGCGCCTATTCTTCACACTTTTCTAGCTTGGCGTACAGTCTGTTCTCTTTGAGGGATTGCAAAACCCTTTACACATGCTCACGGTAATAGTACTGTTTTATTGTGCAATACAAAGTTATATTCACGTTACTTCTGTGTGAGTGTTTAGTGCTAGTTTAGATATATTCCCAACTAGACCCCTCGGAATGTTGGGGGTGAATTAGAATTTGTCTCTAAATCACTTTTTTACATACTAGTCCCTAAAGCACTTATTTACAAACTCCCTAGCGAATTCTGAATCAGTCGAAGATCTAATTGAGTGAAGATGTGGGAACCTCAGAGTTTGTCAAACAACTCTGGAATCAACAGAATAGGGTATTTTTTTATGGTAATAAGATTAAGGTCTCAAGGTGCTATCCTTTTTGGTCACAGCAGGAGAGGTGGAATGGCGGATGAATTTTCCGTGAAGTACAAAATCACATTTAATGTTAGTAGTTTCAAGTGAAGAGCCCTCACGTGGGTGCGCAAGGGCAAAGTCTTTTAAGTAATGGTGGCAAGATGCAGAGGTCGTCCATCAACGGCCTCCACGCACAGGGGATTAACCTTGGTGGACAATGTTACACTGTGAAAGAGACAAAGGGTATAAAAGTCTGATGGAAAAAGGTGAGGAGACTTTTCAAATGGTTTGGAGCACTGGTTCAGGCGATCCTCGGCACCCGATCAGATCCCTTTCATACCGGGGCAGAAGGAGGTAGACATATAGACTGCACCTGGCTGTACTGGAGGAGCGGTGGCAATGGACGCCAGGGCATGTACTAGACCGAAAAGTCTGCAGGACCTGGGTGAACTGGTCCATGTGATGGTCCAAATTTTCAGTTTGTGCCTCACAGGCAGACGTCATTTTCTGTCCAACCTCTGCAGGATAGGACTTTTATTTTCCCATCGTTTTAATCATCGTTTCAGTGGATTATTTTTGTGTTACCAAAATTTCCCCTTCTGGGATAACTAACTTCTGCTGCTTACCTGCAGCTATCATGTAGTAACCAGTAGATGGTGAACCTCTAAGCACATAGCTGGATATATTCAAGACTGCATTTAGTTTGTTTTTTTGAGTTCAGTTCTAGATGTGAAAGGTCAAGGACTCCTCATCAGCAGTGATTGAGGTCTGTAGATCGAGTGTGTAGAGTCGTGCCTGAGCATTTTGGAAGAAGCATCCCAGCAGACAGCTGTAACCCGAACAAGATACAGAATCATTCTGGCGGAGATTGCCCATTTCTTCTGTTTCAGGTTGAGGTGCCAGTAAGCGGTGGTACAGCAGACGGAAGTCTTTGAAGATTGGATGGCTGTATGATGTGACAGGTAAATATCCATAACTGATGGAAGGAGCTGGATTGGTGAAGATATTTGTTGTGGTCAGGATGTTTCTTACACATTGCGGTAGTAATTTAGTAACTTTGCCATCATTACTACATGGTGTAAAACCCCCATACCTAATAACCTAGTCGCCTAATGTTTCAAATACTCACCAAGCTGCTCTCCTAGTTCATGAGACATGGAAGCCTTCTGGACTCCAGAAAACGTATTGTATTTGCAACAATGTATTTGCGTAAATAAAGATGATAAAAATGGCGCCCAATTTCCTTACACAAGCCACGAATATCGAAAAAGCTGTAAAATGTAACTTTAATCTCAAAGTAAGGAATACCCGTGATTTAAGCACCGTATTTCCCCATGTATAAGACGCACCTTTTTAGAAAAAATTAGGGTCTTATACAGTCTTGGTAGATATATTTTTTTTCTTAATTTTTTTTTAACTAACTGCTGCTTACCTTCATCCACCGCAGCTGCATAGGAACCCAGTGGAGTCACGTGAATGCACATCGCATCACATGACTCCGCTCAGTTCCTGTTCCTGTGCAGCTGCATCGAACAAGGCAGAGGGGAAACAGCGTCCCCCACGGAAGTTGGCGAGTGGCAGCTGAAGATCTGCAGTTCAGGAAAGGTTGGGGAGTAAATGTATGTATGTATGTTAGCATGGATCCGTGTGTAGGGGGAGCAGGGAGGCTGAAAGTGATGTGCATGTACTGGCTGCCTGAGCATGATAGGAGTTTGATTGCTAACAGTTGCTAGCAGCCAACATCAATCACGCTCATATGGACTCATGCCCGGCAGCCAGCCCAATAACTTTATGTAATATTTTTTTATATTTTTTTACATTTTGGCCCCCAAAAATACGGGTGCGTCTTATACATGGGGAAATACAGTAATAACTATGTACTCGGCCCACATCAACTCTTCCATCCATATGGAGCAGGAGAGCTCCAGGCTAAGGCAGCCCTGGGAAGTTTGGAGAGAAACTGCCTCTTCCATATAATAAGTTAATACGACATCTAGGCAGCTTTTACGCTCTGTCGGTGAATGTGTAGTTTTTGGAGGAGCCGAAAAAAATATGATATTGTATAAAAACTGGAGATAGATATAACAAAAATGTATTTACTGCCAAAAACCACAATTTTTATAGCCTTCTTGCCTTGCTTTGTTTGCAATAAAAATCAACTATAATGCCTTTTTCCATGACGATGTTCATAAAGCTGAGCTGTCGAGTATAATAATCTGGCATATAAATTACACATTAATGGGAGACCCCCAGGACAATCACAAGTTCTGCTTGCGTTCTTCTGCCTATAGCTGCTTGTATTGCAGGCACCAATGCTATGAAAAGGATACCAGGCTTGATTTTCAGAAAACAGTCCTTACAAGGAAACACTTTACACCAAGAGAATTTTTTGGAATTTCAGGACTTTGGAATGCTCGTGGTCATCCCGGCGAATGCTGTCTATATTGTCCAACGTGTATTGTATAAAAAAAACACATAAAACATACACAACGTAGGTTTTCGTGAACTAGAATGATGTTTTCCTACCAACAAAATCGAGAACATATCTAAATGCCTTTTGAAAAAACAATCATACCAAACTACATTGTACCAAACGCAAGAGAATTGAAACATTACCACACATTACTTTAAGGATAAAAAGACAAGTTTTGGGTCCCTTACAAAATAGTGAAGTGTATTGAAATCACATGTATTCAGCTAGAAAGCTAATTATTTATCAAGTGCTGGAAGATTCAACGGAACTACGCAACCTTGTATCCGTTACAGTCGATATTATGGTTCCTACATAAGTGGAAAATATTGAATAACGTTGAACAACCTTTCTTAATCTGTAATTACACGAGATGTACGAAAAGAAGCTCTGACTGTGGTATATTATGACTTTATTATTAGTATATAAATCTAACATGAATTCATCATAATAATAAAATTAAGGTTAGAGCGAAGCAAACAAACTCTTCTCCAATACATACGGGAGCGTGGGGGCTGTGAACCCCAAATATCCAGGAAACAGATATGGAAGATGCTAACTCAAGGTACGTTTCTACATTTTCAAGGTAATTTATACCCGATTTCTCAATGAAGCATGTGCTTTGTGTGTTTTAGGTTCGCCATTAGGGAGACGTGATCTTCATTGAAGCGGGGTGCCTGGTTTGGGGAGCTGTTCATATTATTCCATTAAATATACTGCATTTTAGGACAATGTTCCTATTCAATGCATAGATTGAAGTCGTGTCTTAGCCTTGGCATGCATGCCGAATGTAATGTTTTATTGAGTTTGTAATTAAGACCTTGGTACCTTTGCTGAAAATGAGGATTCCAAGGTCACTGGTTAATAATGATGGACAGCAGCCAACCAGTGACAGGAACAGGGGTCCCGTTGTACCCCCTCTGGGAAAACCGAGTGAGTGGGGGCAAATGCATGTAAGGGGAGTCTGAAGAATTCTCTATAAGTTTGCTATGAGGACCACATGGAAAGTTAAAGGCACCACTGAGCTATCATACGGAGTGTCCCTTTAACCCTTTGAGTTGCAGATGACAGAATATGGTTTCATCATAATTGGGGTGCGAAAACATGTGAGGTGCCCTTGACATATCCCAGTGTTGGATATTTTTATCATGACCCAGCAAGAGGGAGACTGGGGTATTTATTGATTTACTTTAAACCATAATGCCCCCCATTTGCACTATACATTGTGTGAGGGAAGTGATGCTCTATACTGGCCATGTCCCAAGACTGGATAATTTAACCTTGCCCGCAGAATATTGGGCGGGGGAAGTTGCGGAGTAGTAGGTCTACTTGGGTATTAGCGAACACTCAGTGTACTCGTCTTTCAACCTGGGTTAAAATTAAGTTGTTCCAAAAACCTTTTTCACCTGGAAATCAGCTACATTGGACATTTTACAAAATTTTATTATTTTTCCTGTTTCTTTGACATCTTTATTTATTGTATGAGGATTTTCTATTAAAAATGAACAATCGTTTACAATTGATTACATTTACCCCAAATTAACTTTACTCTGCATATAAATTAGTTATCTCATCTAATTATAAAAAAAATGTCTTCCATTAGATTATTTTCATTATTTTAGGGTTTTTCTACAATTTAAGTGGGGTAGAAAGCAAAAATAAATGTGTATATTTTATTACAACCAAAAGATTTTATTAACAAATAAAATAACACGATAAGAAGTAAAAGAAACAAACATTTCTCTTTGCCACTTTATTATAATAGGTAAATTCCTTCAATGTTCATGACATAACAGTGTAAATAACAGCAAGTATGCTGTAATAAACAGTCTATGATAAATGAATCCGTAATTTACAGGTATATCTGCATATATGTACAGAGTGCGTATAAATATTAGAAAAATACTAATTTGCACACAATACATTAAACCACATTGAAGAAAAAAATTCTATATCAGATTAAAAAAATTCTCCCGTACATGTGAAGGCAATTAGTGCCAATAGGTGACTTCATTTGTCCGCCGAGTGTTGCAGTACAAAATAAAATAGATATTGATGAATTTAACATAAAATATAACCTAAGAACGTTGATATTCAATTCTATTTATAATGGATTTAAGTATGTCCTACAAAACCCCTAAGGTTTTTCACGTTTAAATTATCTACAGTATATCTACAGTAAAAGAAGCATATTGTTCAATTATTATTATTAACTGCTGAGGGAACTAACATTCAGTCATGAAAACAAGGAAAATATTATTTATAAAAGTCTATACCTAGGAACTCTTTGGGTTTGACCCGGAGTCTCCAGGAGAAGCCCTGCTTCCTCGAGTCTCCAGGCAATTTCATCTTTCAGCTGGCCGGTGAACCACGCCCACTCCCCGCCCACTTTCTCTGCTCCTCACCCACAAAAAGCAGTCCCACTCCATACATGGTCATTTCCGCACCTACATAAATACAGGTTCATATATATATATATATATATATATATATATATATATATATATATCACACATGCAAATTACAAACATATTTCATATATGTAAAATGTACACGTAAAGATTTTATATACATGTAGTTCATTCTAAGGGTAGTTACCCTAGGGAGAAGCTGCAGAGCTGCAGCTTCTCACCACTGATCAGTGGCAGGAAAGCGCATGCTAAGCCACCACAGGCACATCACGTGTGTTTGGCTGAACATATTTGGGGGGGAAACCACAACAATGTAGAAGGGCCACACGGCTATCATATGCATTAAAGTAGTTTCAACAAAATGAAAATGGATTAAAATATTTGAAAAAATAATTATTTTCTTTTATTTCCTTTTTAGGGCATGGTTACTGAATATCCGCAATAATTTACCATAATCGTGATTTACCAAAAAGTGCAATTTTATGCTAACATTACTTAGCCATGAGCTCTAACTGTTCTGAAGTTGGCAACTTAACATAAAAGAAAGTCCAGGGCCGTAGATCCTGCAGAATTTGGCATCTTATGGGGAACTGTAGGGTCAGCTGAACGATGAAAAACAATTCAACCTCAAAAAGGAACGTGGTGTATCTAAGTAATAGTGTCAGTTCTATTCCAAATTGCCCTGAATTGCCCAAATAACCCTCTTATTACTTGGTAGCGAAGACATGGGTTGTCAACACTGTGAGAATTCTTAAAAAATGGCATTTAAATTGAATGGAAAATTACTTTATACTATTTATGGGGAAAATTAGGTAATAATTCATTAATGATGATGTCATATTTTTGAATAACTAAAGTCCAGCTGGTTAGATGCCTGAAGGCATTTCACTAAAAAAAGGAAAATTATCCTCACTGACTATAAATATTGCTTTGTGGACAATTCTCCAGCCACAAAGATTTATAATATTTCTCTCGGAATGACACAGTCGCATAAATGCCGGTTATTTAAGTAATGGTCTTTTTAGGAAAATCCCAATTTATTTAAGTGCTACGGCCAGGTCAGATTAACCTTGTCCTGAATTTGATTTATTTCAAATAGCTTGCGGGTTTTATTTTTACAGGTAAACTTACATGGAACCAGAAGCAGCCAGTGACCTATTTTTAGTGTATTTAACTCTCTGTTTACCAGAGAGGTGCATGTAGGACACAGGTAAATTACAGGTAAGCTCAAAATAATTTTAACCTGAAGAAACTAATTTTTGTTTTATTCCTTTCTCTGAAGCTCAATGTCAATAAAACAACACAATGTTTTAGGACATTTTTATTTTTTAAGTTTTATTACTGATTTTTTTTTTTCAATTATGGGCTGACGGTGGGATTTTAATGCAAGCGGAGGGATTGTGGGAAATAATGGAAAATTAGGGGAATTTTTAGGTAAAAAAACCCCAGAAATATGAATGTATAGTTTACAGACCTGGGGTTTATAAGATAAGATAAGGTGAGATCCAGCCTATTACACTTGACCAATGAACGACTATTTCTGCTAATAACAAAATCCTCAAGCCCTTTAGCTGGGTTTTGGTTTCTCGACACCAATAGGTGACACTATGAATTGCAATTCTTTCTTTTTTAAAGTAAAGTTAGAAAATGACAGAATAACTACCGTAATATCCTCTGCATCATATGCACTTGTGTATAATATTTCATTTAGAACAAAGTTTTTAGGAAAATTTCACATGACGCTCACATTATTTTGCCCTCTATAATGCGCATTCTATCTAAGCATCCTATCTAAGCATATACGAGTATTATATTATAAATGAGATTTTACATTCTTAATTAGATTGTTCTGCATTATATAACAGTTAAGCTGCAGTCAGTTTTATTCCGGTGGGATGTGGTCCTCGGGTGGTCCAATGCCTTTTGAAAGCGGTTCCTTAATTAAATAAACTTTGAGAGCCATTTGTATAAATAGTTATTCTGTTGTCCAATTTTATTGCATTGTATGTTACAGTCTAAGCATTTTCTATTTTTACATGAAAATATGATTTGATTGAGAGCGCCACCTAGTGGAAAATCTGCCAATATGCTGGACAATGTCCCTTACATTTTTGTACTTTAAAAAGTTTAACGTATAGATACTATATACTTTTTTTTTGATTATTCAGACAGAATAAGCATTAAACAAATTACAAGAGGGAAGTGTATTTTGAAGAAATGAGACTAGTTTTAGTAAAGATGTTGCATTCCTTACGTAGAATGTATATTTTTTATATTGATACCTTTTAATTCTTTTTTGCAGTACCATAGTTACACACATCATAAAGTGAAATACTGATCGATATACCTGAAAAAGATGGATATTCCTTCTCTTATCTATCACCAATAGTATGCGCTAGCTGCATAGTTGATTATCCAGTTAATATTTATTGATTTATATAGCGCCAACATATTCTGCAGCGCTGCACAATTGGTATCACTTAACTCTGACCTGATTTAATCTCAATAAAGCCAAACAATGTCTTTGATGTGCTGTATTTTATAAATTAGGTTACAGTTCAAAATAAATTCTGACTACACATTTCTTGCTATTAACTCTTTGATTGACACCCCCCAATAAATACAGAAAATACATCATTTTTGTTGCGATAAATTACTTCTGTTAATACAGGAAATAATTATACAGGGACAATCATAGTACATTTTTCAAGTATAACACAAACGGGTAAAATCCATAGATGTAATTTAGATACAATTTCATTTCACACTACATTCCAAGTGTCCTAAAAGAAGGAAAAATATAGGTTTTATACTAAATAGCAAAGTGATTTGTGATTAAAATCGGGAATCTAGATAACAATGAGGGATTGTCTTGCGTCTAGCTGTGGAACTATATATATATATATATATATATATATATATATATATATAAATATACAGCGTTTCTTTCAATAATATGGGATTGTTTTAATCCGATCTAAATAGGCTGTAATAGGCAACAGATGATGACCTTTCTTGACCACATGGGTCTAACTAATAACTAAATTAGACCAGGACACCTGGGTTCCATAACTTACAATATTTTAGCACCCATAGGTCTGACAAAGCTAAAGCAAAACATGTAGAAAGAATCACAGTTTGTAAAGGCATGGCAAGGAAGAGACCGTTGAGGTTGTCTTTGGTTCTTTAATTCAATGTAACACTATATGGATAGGAGACGGGCGCATTTCTCCAGGTAAGAGATAACTTTGAAACACTGAACCTTTATAAAAGCCATTTTAAATGGATCTTTTCATATTCCTTTGGTTCAGCATGAGCCCAATTCTTAATTCTTTTTTGGGGAAACGTATTACCCCCTTTTTGCAGATGGACTTATTTCAAAATGGATAACTGAACCTATGAGCTTTTATTATATGTATATTAACTTTAAAATCACGCACGTAATATGTACATATGACTTATGTTAATCTGTGAACATCAATCAATATATAGGTTAGTGTTCAGAAGTGTAAAACATATGAATTGGGGAAGTGACGGTTATTATTGATTATTGCTTTATATAGCGCCATCATAATCCGCAGCGCTGTACAATAGTACTGGCAACCATGTCTCATGCAGGAATCTGAATAGCAATCGATGCTTAATTGAGAGTACATCTATATCGATATTTCCAATGAAATACACGATTCCTTAAAGGAACAATAGAAAAAAAAACTAACCACGAAACATATATTTTGATTAAATTAAAATATTTAATTTCTGTTTTTTTCTATACAGCTTGAAGGATTTTTGCAAAAGTTGTGAAAAAGCGAATTGAAGAAATGTAACTTTCTGATGACTTTTCAAACTAAAACAATCAGAATTCTCATGAGTTTGCAGTCTGATGGATCCTGAACATCTACGCAAAGGAATATATTTTTCTTTAAGTAAAAAAAAAAAAAAACAGGTTGCCATTAATTTTGTAGAAGTCATCCGGCCAGCCGGCACACACTTTGTCGTAAAAAAAAATCCCCATTCTTTCCTTAAAAAACACATAGCGCCTTTATAGAGCGCAATAGAAGTGGATTTTGGAACCGAAAATAATCCCATTGGGCAGCTGGGACATTAACCCCTTAAGGACAATGGGCGGTTCCTAAACACGTACAGGCTTTGTCATTAAGGGGTTAACCATCTTATAACAGTTATCAATCAGGACCACATTTCCAATTAAAAAAACACATAAAGGGCTTATCTGTCTTTGTTATTTGCGAATCTGGTGATAACACTCCATCTAGAAGTTAAAAAAAAATATTTTTAAAATGTGTGTGAAGCTTCATAAATCCATAGAACTGTAAATCTTAAATTCTACGATAAAAAAAACATGATCATATATGGATGATGAGGAGCCACCAAGATCCTAAGAGGAGGAGCACATGAAACATGAAGCCCGCCATTAAGGACAGCCTAACATATCGATGGCGCTCATGGCAACCAAGGATCTCTGCGATGGCCGGGTACGACTGGACGGAGTTGGGTTGCTACACTAGTTGCCCGAGTTTAGTGCATCTTGCATAGGAACAGTACCGACTTTCTTACTGCACGGGTTATTAATCGTACGCGCTACCTGTGCAAATAGCACCGCAAAGTAAACTTCCATACTATATACAGCGTCCATCATGTGCTATGCAAACGTCCTTCATAAGAAGCCTTGAGCTTACGCTAAAGCCATGAATGACCGGGCGCCCAGTCCTGCACGACGATTGTCGCGATAGAACGTGCCTCACAAAAGGAACGTCGGTCATTCAACGGGCTGGCGGGACCCCCGTATGTGATCTGCCATTTGTCACCATGGATACCATGAAGATACAGCTGTCCTTGAACACCATCAAAGGAAGGCAACGTAATTTTCTGGAACTAATCCCGTTTTGCCTTCATATGTTGCCTTGAGCCAGCCTGGTTCCACAGATCGGTACACTGCATAAAACAGAATATTTCTTTAGCAACAGCAAAGTATGGGTTAAATTCTAGATTGCTATTATCGAAGTGCCTAGAAGCTCTGTGAGCTCGTACGCGTGAGCTCATAACATAAAATAAAGCATACCGTTGGTAAATATCGCCCCCTGGGGGAAGGATAGTTCGTGGCTGTGCTCGGCTTTACAGGAATACATTGCTTTAGCGTAGCTGAAAGGAACGAAAAAGGGTTATTATCGTGTGCCATAAAACATCATCGATTAGTTTCATATAAAGGATATCCAGGAACTTTAACTTGCATGTGCTCACAATTTAGTGAAAAGTCCCAGGTAAAATGAATCAGAGAGATCCTGCAAAGGATCCAGTTATTACAGGGACTGCATTCTACATTGGGAAGGCACCAATACACGTTTCCACAATACATAATAAGGGTTGTAACTGGTAGGCATATTTGGCTACAAGGTCCAATTAACCCTATATCGGAATTCTATAAAAAATGTATATACTGGGAAATTAATAGTTTCATTTCCCTCTATGTAGCTAACCCCTCTACAACTCCCATGAAACTCAGCCAACGCTCAGCCAACAAAACTTAACAAGCGTTACCATAAGATTTATACAGCGAGATTTGCAAGCAGAGGCTGGCGCCCGTATACAAAGAGCAAACAGCCGGCTAGCGTCATAGGAGTAGGGGGCTACTAGTTACCCGGCCCCCAACGGACACACAATATACAATAGCCAAATATATTTGTAAAGATGTTCTCAATTTGTTTCCTATTTCACTTGAGATTAAAATGATTTATTGTAAATAACCATTCATTACGGGGAAAAACAAACATTATTGAGACATTGTGGAATATTCGCTCTCTTTAAAAATATTTTCCCATGACTTTTGACTTATTGCTGTTAGTAATATTTTGTTTGTTTGGTGGATGAAACTTCCTGTTAAAAAAATGTAACCTTTACCCTCCAGCTATACAGATGTGTTTTGCCCAAAGTACACAAAATAACAAAAAAGCCTGCATCGCTGATTTTACTAAATGCATCCAAGTGTGCCAAATGCACTCAGTTACCTTTGCAATTCATTCATTCACAATTCATTCTTTATCCGTACTAGATTCCTGGACTGTGGATCATTATCTACCTGGCACTTTAAAGGGCCACTCCGGCCATCACATGCACTCTAATGCAAACAATAGCTGGCTGAGAAGTGTCTTTAAACGTCGTGTAAAATATTAGGGGGGGGGGGGGTTTGCAGAATCTCCTCCATATGCATTTGCTTCTTTTCTCACCCTCCAGCTATTTGCCTTGTATGGCCAAACACATCCCTTCCGCACGTGATATACTTACCGCCAGTCAGCTCCAGCGCTGGCTCGGGGGACGCTGCAGACGAGGGTCTGTTCAGAACATTAAACTGTCCCTTTCAGGCAAGCAGTTGTACAGCAGTACAGCCAGAGGCGGCACACTAAAGGACTGGATCTAACTAACCTTAACTGCGGCACCATCGGCCACCAGCCCACCCGGCAGGTTGTCCCGTTTGCCAGTCCAGGCATGGATCTTGTGATAACCGATCACAGATCCATTAGCAGCAGTTCTTAGTGCCGCAGGGGCCAACGCAACGCCTCTACATAATTGTGTTTCACACTTACCGCCCGGAAGGTGACTGTTTCAATGATCCGGCATTTTCAAAAAGCTGAGCTTTGGCTGCAACCCTGAAGAAAATGAACCCAGATATTATTATTAATTATTATTCTTATTTATCTTAAATATATAGTGTGTTAGGTTCAATAAAAAGGAATAGTGTGTAACTCTTACACTGATCCCGGTCTCTGGTAGCCATTACTGGAACCCGTATCCAGTCTGTGCCTTATTTTGGGAGGTAAATCAGGATAAACCTTTGTAATGTCCTTAAGGTCAAGAGGCGTCAAGCTTTGAGAAGATGTACTCCGGCTTTTCATACCTGTAATAAATCATACATCAAGAAAAATGACTTAGGACTTTCAAGTATTCGGTATTTTCTTTTTCAATCGACCAAAAATATTTGTCAATAGAGAAGTCCTTTAAAGTCACAGGGTCAGTTAGAGTAATTATAGAATTATCAGAATTAGAGATCTGCCCTGTACGACTTTAAAAAGTATGTGGCTATCGCGTAGTTAATGTGGAATGATTGCCCAAAAGTATGCATTATGCAGGGGTAGATCAACCCTTCTTTCAAGGTAAGATCAAATGGGTTAGCCCCCTAGTATGCATGAATACATAAATTTACCAGTAATACGTGAATGGTATTGATGTTGAAACCATCCTAGCCCAAAAAGTGAAAGAAATCTAACCAAAATTTCAATCAGTTCGTCAACCTATTCTAGCTCAGACAATGAGAACTTTAAACAAATTCCCTTCCTTCTGACAAATTATGCATTAGTTGTTTTCAAAAGAGAAAAAATATTGTTACCTTCTGAGGAGGGTAAAGAGCGAAGAGAAGATGCAGCTGAGCGTTTTAGTCCACAGAATTCATAAGGACCTTTCTTGGCCAGGTCAATGGGAGGCGACGAGTTCCCAGGACTAGTGACAGATGATACACTCTGACAATCCGATTCGACGTCGGTCTTTGTAGCATCTTCTTTTGAGCTGGATTCGGGGCTTGCCGTCCACAGGCTTGAGCTTTTCTGGCCATTAGAAGAGGGTGTAGAGGTCATCCAAGGAATTCCGCCTCCTTTCTTCTCCCTTTGTGGGGAAGAGGCAGATTTGGATGTGCTATTTTGTTCCGAGGAATGTGAAGAAAGTGACTCGATGCTTCCCATTGGGGTGCTTGTCGGGCTACTGCTATATGAGTCGCCTAAATTAAAAAAAGAAATAGGTAAAACTTATTTTTGGGGTTTCTATACATATAGAGTTTCTAAAACACTAATTTCATTTATATGAATACAATGGCATAGCTGTGATGGGGCACGTGCCTCTAAGGGGTCTCCGGGCGACCCTTTGTGTCTATCTCCTTGTACCAGTTAAAAATAGTTAAGAAAGGACCCTTCTGGCCGGCACTGCACTGGTGGAGGTCATAAGGGCCCTTTCTAAACGAGTTTGAACTGGGATGGGGAGACAGGAGCGTATCGGGGGCACCTTGACTCTGTGCTGAAACCGAGGCTGCTTGCACACAGACAGAAAGCAGCTGGGATGGTGAGAGATAAGTGGAGGTGGGTGAGTATGTATGTACTTTTGTTTGTATGTATGTATGTGAGCATGGATGTGTAATTGTGTGTGTGAGCATGGATGTGTAATTATTTGTGTGTGAGCATGGGTGTGTAAGTGGGGTGAGATGGAGTGTGTGGTAAAATTAATGTGTACGTGTGTGTTAGTGAGTATGAGTAAGTGTGTGTAATTTGTGTGTGTTTACATATGTGTGCCAGAGTGTATGTTGGTAGGGGGGCAAGGGCAAAAGAAGGCACAGACAGGATGTTTGGGGGCAATGATGGCACAGACAAGCTGTGTGAGGCAATGATGGCACAGACAAGCAGTTGGGGGCACCGACAAGCTGGGGAAAAGGCACTCACAAGCTGTTTGGGGCAAAGGTAGCACTGTGGGGCAGGCTGATATGCCAGGTTGGTATGAGATGAGAGATATGATAAGGTTAATTAGCTTAACGTACTAGGGTTTGCAAATAATGTTTGGTGGAATGACACGTTTAATATACCTTGAAAACATAAATGAATTTCTTTTCTTTTAGTTAAAAATTTTATTTTAGTATTAATTTTTTTTTATCTTAGGATGCCTAAATCATGTAATGCCCTTTTCCCCTGCAACAAACAAACAATACAACACAATAACCAGTGAATTTAGGTTGTTTTCTTTTTAAATACATACTGTCTGGATCAGCCAGGCATGGAGTATATCTCCCTTTAGGTTTCCTGGGTCCTGTTGAAAGACAAATTGCCCTCGTCCGTCGGGAACTAGAACGAGGTTGAGCTTGAGGAAGAGGCACATTAGGATCTGGAGCAGTATGAAATATCTGTAAACCAAAAAATACAGAAAAAGGAAAATACTTCTAAAATACCTTCATTTAATACAAAAAAAAAAAAAAAAAGAGACAATACATTACTAAATAAAAATATATATATATATATGAAGTCTTCCATTTTTAAATAAAGAACATCTCCTCCTCCCACTTTGTCTCATTACGTAAATAATTTAAAGAATGAAACAATAACTACCTTTTCATAATGTTCTATTAAAATTTCTACCACTATGTTCTGGAACTTTATGTTCATCATTGCTGCCACCGTTTCTTCCTGAGCTCTCATAAGAGTCGGCCCGAAAATGACGCCCAGATTCGAAACAGTCATAAGATTCTGTTGGCTGTGCATTGATACCCTGCAAAATGGGTGAAAATAATAAAAAAATACATGCAAATACATTGATTATACCGGTATGTTACATGTATGTGAGCCATGACCTGGAGGGATTTAACAAACTTCTAACTAAATGCAGAATTTGAAGCAAATCCTTCCCATAAACGTTTTTTAACCACGTAAAATTGGCTTCATTCATCATTTTTGGCCGGAGTCTTTTAATTGTCATGTGACAAAAAAGAAGGCACTGATAGGCTGTTGACATTAAAACGGTTCTTAAAAGTTTCCATACACTTCGATGCTCAGGACTGAGGATCCACGGCTTGAGCCAGGTCCGGAATGGGTGGGAGCTGCCCTGGGCCAGGACTGGGGCAACAAGCCGCATAACTACCCCACTAGTTACCAATTCTACCTCCAGTACTCCAAACTTTACAGCACTTTTACATTGTGTCAATTATTTATTGCAACTGAAAGATTTCGTACTGTGCTCGGAGCCACCATCATATTGGCATCAATGCCCCCCCTCTGCTTGATCAGATCATGTGGGGTATTAACACTTACTTGACTAGGTGCTTGATTAAGATGTCCAGCATCTCACGATTTTTCTCTGGTAGCTTGTGAACAAGGGCATGGACAGCTTCAACTCTGTAGTTCTGGTCATCTGATTCTGTGTGGAAAAATATACATAATTAAAAAAAAAAAGGCAAATAATAAATAATAAGAAGAAAAAAATATGTACAAAAAAAAAAACCAAGCATTTATGAAATACACCATAAGACCCGGGTGCTCAGCAAAGCTCTATTCAGTCAAATGCGGTAAAGGAAGAAAAATGTACAGTAAATGCCATTATATAATAATATCTATTTATACAATAAATATATATATAATAAAATTCTGTCATATATATTTATTATATGTGTTTACAATTTACAAGTAACTGCTTTAAAACTATAAAATTCATAATCATTTCATCAAAACAGGTTCTGTAGGTAATACATGCTTGTAAATATATCGTAGATCGATAAAATAAAATGAAAAAAATGAAAAACAGATAAAATAACCTTTTTGATCCATCTTTTAAATACCTACGATTACAGAATAATAATAATGTTTAAATATATTGTAGCAATACATGCTATTATCTTTATTCCCGATATCCCCCAGTATAACAATAACACTAGATCCACGTCAGCGGGTGGTCACGCCAATGTTGCAGGCGGACCCCTGAAGTTGCGGGATATGTACAGTTAATACTAATTTTAAAACGAAAACAATTCTAATAGTAGATAAAAATGTATTTTCTCATAATGGGAAAATGTCAAAATCAAAGAGGCAGGCATGTTACCCGTGTACTCAAACTGCGGGAATCATGTATGTAAAATGTACTCACTGACAGCAAGTATAAAATCTTTGTGCAGTTTATAAGTCATCAAAGGTTCAGAAAGGCATCTGAAAAAAAAGATAATACGTTTAGTATTCACATAAAGGTTTGGTATATGAACAGAAAAGAGAAACATGGGTGCATTTTCATGTTACTTTTTAAAAAAATTATATAAATAAACAAAAAATAATACTCTATAAATAATAAAAAAAAATTACAGGGTTCTAAATATTAATGTTGTGTAGCACGTAATAAAATCGATTTCATTTCATATTGTTCCTATAAGCTTCCTAGAACAGGTCTTTATAAATAATACAAAAAAATAATAATAATAGTATAAACAGTATAAAAAATGAGTTCTCTAAGATTAACAGGATCAACGTAAAAAAATTAAACAGCATGATCTAAACAATGAAAATATCAGGATTTTAGCCAATAAATTTGAATTATATTTTTCAGCGATCAAAATGTCAAATATTCAGTCAAAATAAATAGATAAAAGGAATTTCTTTTAGACAAAAAATGTTGTTACCTGAGGTAGTTTTTAAGTGCGCTTGTTATTGTCTTATTATCCCACAGTTCCAGATCTATGTCCATATCGGGGGGTGATTTAGGCGCTAAAGAATAAACAGAAATATCATACGTTAACCGCACGTATACTATACGCCACAATACAGAAATTCCAAAGACAACCAACCAATCAGCACCCTCTCTGCGTGTCAGGTGATTAAAGGAAGTCCCTGAAAAATGTGACTTAAACAAAGAATTGCTTCTGGACGCGGTTTCATGGTTTTACCGCTTATACTCGGTGCTGCATTCAGCAGGGAGGATCGGATATTCACTCAGCAATAAATACAATTTACCGATAACCCGCAGGACACCTTGTTTTGTGTTTTTTGCTTAAAAATGAACGGCATGTAATCTGTTTTAGGACTAGGGGATAGTTATAGTTTGGAGGAAAGAGATGCAATAAAGACGAGTACAGGAGGGAGGAGAAATGGTAGAACAAGAGGTCATTATCTAAAACTAGAGGGCCCGAGGTTTAGTTGTAATATAAGGATGTTTTACTTTACTCAGAGGGTGGTGGATAAATGGAGCAGCCTCCCATCAGAAGCGGTGGAGGTTAATACAGCGAGGGAGTTTAAATATGTATGGGATCCGTATATGGACGAGACCAAGGACTGGTTAAGATCTGAGTCTCTACACTGAAAAACACGGGCAGACTACATCAGCAGAATGTTTCTTATCTGCCGTCAAATTGTAGGTTTCTATGTTTTATTAGGACTTCTTCTTTAATTCAAGAAAAGGAGAACAATTATGCAGAAAAAAGAATCACAATATTTATAATTCCACATTTAATTTAAAGAAAAGGGAACCTTTATACTTCTGCAGGGTCCTAAGAAGCATCTTAATCAATTTCCATGGTAACATCACCTTTCTTGAAGAACATTGTTGGGTAACCTTAAAGCAATTTTTTCTAATAATATCTTTTAAAGTTGAATGATGCATTTTTAGAAACTGGAATTTATATGGTTAAAGAAACAAACATTATTTGAAAGCAGATCTATACTATAATTTTATAAACTATAATTTTTTGTCGTCCCCCCCCCCCCCACGCCTTCTGGCCATCAATCATTGACCAGTTTCCATAATGTCATGATTATCTCCCACGGTCCCGGAACAGGGAGGAGGCATCGCAGTCAGTAACCATTTTTTTTTGGGAGATTGGGCTTCTGTCACTACAGACGCAATGGGGTGGGGGGGTGGAGTAGGATGCTAAACATATCGGGAATCGACAGATAAGATAGAAAAAAAAATGTCCAAGCATTAAAATATTTTTCAATTAAAGTTCACTAAAACCCCCAACAAAACTCCATTAATGACAACGCCAGTACGGGCTTTGTCGTGAAGGGGTTAATTGTTTTTAACTAAGCAAATTAAAAAGAAAAATTCTTCTAGAAGTATCTAATTTCGTTTTAGACAAAGGATAATTGAAAAAAAACCAAAAAACTCTTACAGAATACTGTGTTCATCAGCTTCTGGACTTTGGAGTTAACCCCTCCAATTCTGTAAAGACCCAAAATGGTGATGCCTATAATAAAATATAACATAATGATGTATTTTCTTTTTATAGAATAATAGATTTCTTTACTCTTAAATTACATTGTAAACACAGTTTATGCATTCTATTAAAAAATAGCGTTTTCCATTTTTTAAATGGACAAAAATGGATATCGCCGTATTGGTTACAGAGAAGACCTTAAGAAGTCTGATACCTTTTAGCGAACTAATGTTCATAGAGTAAAATGTAGTCATCTATAGCGGCCACGTCTTCTGAAGAACGCTCAAATCTTTCAGTTAACCCCCAAAATGGTTATTTATTCTTTGAGGTTATTGTCAAACCCGGGAACTTTCTAAATGAGCGGACCCTGAGGCTCTTTAAATATTAACCCTTTAATAGCCCATCATGAAGGTTCTATGTCGTGACTCGCCTGATGTGTAAACCAAATGGCTCTGATACCGATCCTCATTGAAACCTTGACTTGACATCTAACTGAGTCACCTGCATTCAAGCAGGAATATCAACCATAACATACTGGGAGCATTCTGGATTACGAGATAAAGTTTAACAATCTGCATGTTCTCATTAAATTGTCTTTTCCCAGTAATGCCTGCAAATTATATATAACGTTGGTTTTTATTTTTTTAATTATTATGTGCAATCATCTTTTAGATATCTGTTTTAAAAGGGATTGTGCTTTACATTGGGAAATCTAGAATTTGGGGCAAAAGATGGCAAAACTAACACAACAAACAGCTTCCTTTCTGTAATCCTTACTCCCACTAATACAATGGCTGTGAGAACCAAAGTTAACCCCTTAAGGACACTGGCCGGTCCTTAAACTCATTGAAAACAATGCATTTTGTCATTAAGGGGTTAAAAAGTGGAAGAAACAATGCAATGGGGAGGAATATAATATATATATATATATATATATATATATATATATATATATATATATATATATATATATATATATATAAAAGCAATAAACATACAGATTCCAAAAGCGGGAAGATGCATGCTCTCATGTTATAAACATACGGTGGGTTAATATTACATATATAGCGCTTATCTTACTCCGTAAACACCATTACCTTGTTCTTTAGTGATTAAATAACAATATATATTATATATATAATATATATTATATATAATAATAAATTTACCTCGATTCTCCACAGAATCTATACATTTTTTCACAAAGTTGAAACCGGCATCATTTAAGAACACTGCAAAAGAAGACCGCGGTTAGTCCTGCAGAGGCCAATCTTTTTTAATATCATTAATAATAAAATTTATCATACATGATTAACAGAAATTGACAGCCACACATTTGTCTTGCGCTGTAGGGTTTAGTTTAAAAAAAAAAATATATATATATATATATATAAAAATGACATATTAATTAGATGACTTGTGGAGTACTGCTGGGTGGTAGATAAATGAAATAGCCTGCCAGCAGAGGTGGTAGAGGCTAATACAGTGAGAGAATGTAAACATGCATGGGAGAGGCATAAAGCTACCTGAATCTAACACATGATCTGATGACCCGAGTCATGGGCAGACTAGATGGGCCGAGTTCTATGTTTCTATGTTGCGCAACTATCATGCAATGTTCTGAAAAAACTTCTCATTTTATTATTTAAAAAAAACAAAAAAATACATACTTTCTTCTTTTTTGCTGATAATTGCCGGAAGTGTATAGATCTAGAAGGAAAATAAAGAGCGTAATTATGTTTATTGATCAGAGCAAACCATATCTTTGCATGTAGACTGGAGCCTGAAACTATAAAATAATTCCATTTATTTTTATTTATTTATATATTTTGCATGTTGACGTTGTTGAGAAATACCCTCGTCACCTTTTGTTTCCGTAAGTCCTAATTTTTAAGTGATGTGCTACTTGTTACAAGCCCTGTTTACCCCTTTACTAAAGTGCTGCAGAAAATCAACAAATAATAAAAATGGGCTTATTGGATCTGAATTTGCACTAAAAGGGTTAACAAGATACAACCCTGTCTGTTCTCCCTTCACACCGAATTTACCGTATACCTCATGCCCCCCCCCCGTACCTAAAATGATTTTTTGTTTGTTTTAATTTGTAATAAAGCAATTTATAGGGATTTGTATCCACTGGGACATGCACAATATCGTTTCTAATGACTCCTACTGATGGTTTTTGTCCGGGTGTCCATTTGGACAGCAAGAGTGATGAACGAATCACAAAAGGATGTAAAACGGTAGCAAAACCAACATGTATTTTTGAATGACCGATTTAAGGTGCGAAAATGATATCTGTTTAAATAAAATTGAAGTTCGGCTTTCTTACTGGTTCCTTTCCATCCATCGCTTCCAGCCATTGCTTCCGGTTAACTTCAGACAAAGCTTGGAGCGTAATCATTCCTTGTCTGCGAAAACAAGAATATTCAATCACAGCGATCAGGCGGGGAAAGGTTTTCTCGTGCCCGATAGATGCGTATTTTATGATAAATACATGCAAAGCGAAGGAGAAGAGAAATGTTGGAGAAGAAGTGTTGGTGGACAAACCTCTCAGTAACTTCTATGTCAAAACAGAAGCGCTTGTCTATAGAATCTGTCTTCCGCCGTATGCATGTTTTCAGCTTAAACATCTCCGGTGCATTAGAGATCAGTCCGTTCTATAAAACATAAAGTCTGATGATTAGGTAACCTTCAAGGTGCTGCCATAGTCAACAGTTCAGAAGAAATTATAAAAATAAGCGTGACTCCTAAAATGAAAAGATACTGGAAAAAGTGTCAATCACCCAGCTACCGTCACATTCCATAACCAGATGTTGACTTGACTTTGAAACAAAGACCCATTTCTCTTAGTAACCAATAAGTGTATGAATGAGTACATGAAACAGGTCACCTAATTGGGGGTCATCACACAGTGTTGGCTAGGAGTTGGATCTATTCCATCTGTATGTAAAGTGGGATGCATGATGAAGAATATGCATGTATCCCAGGCTGGCTTGCAGAGAAAGACAGTAATGTCCTTCGTTTTCAACTCTTGATAGCGTGTCTCTGCAATGAACTGGGCGAGCAACTTGGCCTGACACTGGTGGAAATTTAGGTCCATCAGACACTGCTCATCATAATTGCCTAGATCAGGGGTAGACAATCTTCGGCTCTCCTGATGTTGTGGACTACATCTCCCATAATGCTCTTACAGTCATAATACTGGCAAAGCATCAAGGGAAATGTAGTTCACAACATCTGGAGAGCCGAAGATTGCCTACCCCTGGCCTAGATGTTTAATTTAAATGGACTATCAAAGACATATTGGGCCTAAATCATGGCGCACACTTATCAAACTGAAATGGAATTATTTCGAATGAACACTATGGAGCAGCTTGGTCCAGAGCTGTAACTGTTAGGCCTTCTGATGCACACTGCTAAAAAATGTTGGTAATACCAACGCCGATTAAATATCATAGAATTATTTAACATGATGAAGCTTAGATATGAAGTGCAGAAGAAGAAATGCATGAGTTATGTTGTACGGAGGATGGAACTGCCAGGGAAGCAATGAGAGATACAACAGTTGAGGAGGGAAACTTTAAATAATTAGGAGTGAGGAGAAGGACAGAGAGACCTGGAGACAACCACAGCCAGGAACATATGAGCAAGGATATGGATAAATAGGCTGCTGACGAGCATAAATAAAAAACCCAGACGTAGATAAGGTACGCGGTCACTTTTTTAACAGAAACAGATGTTGAGTGGGGAGGAAACAGAGACAGGTTGTAGAAATCAGGAGACATGGCAACAGCACAACTGTATTGGAGGACACAGGAGCTATGTATCTAGAATACAGACAGGAATGTCGTCAATGAAGATCCAGCACGTTCAGTAACATCTTACTATATATTTTCCACCACAGCAAAGTTTTGTCTGCTGTTTTGGCAGAAGAAAGACAGAGACATTTTAGCTGCATCCATTTTATGCCTCAGCGCAACACATAATTACAAAAATATGCAATTCTATTCCAAAATAATGTCCTTTACGCAACAGAAATAGAAGCCAGTACTTGATAAGAGGCGTCACCCTGTAAATAAGTTGCGTTGTAATGTACAGTCGTGCCAAATGGGCTTTCTGGCATTGTTGTAGGACTAATGGATACTGGGGAAGCTAATGACAGCTTTTTATGCCAAAGACGATGTGTCACACTCCTTCCCGGCTCTCATGGGGTTAAAACCAATATAAACAGATGTTTTTAGTCACTGCCATTGAAATGCAGAGGGTGAAAAATATGACATCATTTAATCAAGTGGCAATTATATATATATATATATATATATATATATATATATTTTACTATAAATCTCCATGGATAGTTTCATAATGTATACCAGTTCATGTATTATTTATGTTCTGGTGGAATCTTACCACTTTTCCACTTGATTTGGTTTCCGACAAGCTCATTGTAAAGGTTTTGCTGCTTTTATCGTACGTACAGTAATGCCGCGTCCATGCAAATCCAAGGGGTCCTAAAACAACATACAAAGAAGTAAATTTTTAAAAGTAGGTTGCAGAAGATACGGCCCCAATAACAAAATATCACCTTTCATGCCCTCTCCCTTTATTGCAGGCTCTGTTTGAGGTCAATTCTTGTCTGTGTCCACATTGGCACGACCAACCACGATTTGTAGCCGTTTGCAATTAGTTATATAAAATACAATATAATATTAATATGATACTATAATATAAAATACCAATAAAATAATTGTTATAGAGAAATTCTAATTTAAAGCTGACACAACCAAAATATGTTACAAAATCAGGTCCATAGACTTTTGGTCCAGGACAACACTCATAATTGAGACAAATGGTCCCATCTTATCTTTTTTTTATGTATGTGACGATGTGGTTCACAGAAATGTTATAGTTTTCACATTCATTTTTAATTGGAAAATCTGCACTGGGTGGTTTAACAAGCAGCAATGCATTCAGTCGCAAGCACCGCGCAAGCAATTAAAGTCAAGAGAAGAATACAGTAATTATAACACTGAAACAATGCAAATGAGATAAAGCTGAACACATCTGAATATACCAAAGCATAAATGCAATTTAGTGAAGATTTTCTAGGAAAACTATAATAGTCACATCTTTCTTGATTGCGCGAAGCATTTCATTATCACGAAAGAAACTGTATAAAATGATGTAAAGTAACGTAATCCTAGCAATCAGGGCAGTGAAATCTCTCGTCGCCCCTTCGCCTGGATGATAGATCCTGTCTTACTTCCATGGTACCGTGCAGCCAAATAAATAATAATTAAAATAATAATTAAAAAAAATAATTAATAAAATAATTAATAAACTGACACTTTATTAAAAATGGAGATAAAAATAACAAAAAAAAAAAAAGCTTTAGTCGGCGACAATCTAGCAATCCACCTGACGGGGAGGACAACTCTTATAATCGTCAGCCAGCACTTACTCAGGGTCAGAAATCTTAAATCTAAATGAAAGTAAATCCTTTTTTTAAAATGGTTTTGTAAAGTGTGCAAAGAACCGTAATAATCAGCAGTCTAGAGGCACTCAGGCCACTCTGTCCAGCCGCCATAAGTATGTCCCAAGCAGCATTAACTCCCCTAATGGGAGCTTCCCGCGAAAGAAACGTTCAGCAGCAGGTAAAAGCTCTGCCCGCTCCCACCCATGATCCATACATTTTGACCGAGCTTTGTCTAATTTCTCACAATTACACCGATTACTCGGAAAAGCTAAATTTCAGGGTCAAGCTGTTAATATCTCTGTTTTTCGTGAAAGCGGTCATCGGAAATTGTTATTGATAATGTCAGACAGGCTCTAATAGTTTGGGGTGTCTCGGCCTTCACATGTCAGGAACCTATAAAGCTTTCAAATACACTACTTTAACATGGAAAACGTTACAACTAAACTTATATCTTCTTTATAATCGTTTTATCTTCTGTTTTGAATGACCTCCATCGTCATGCTCGTATATCTGAGAACCATTTTCATTACTACATGTTTTACGTATAGAACTATCACATTGCTTGTTTTATGTCCTATTTACTGTGATGAAATTTAACAAATCTAATACACAGCTGCCAACAGTCTCAAATTCTCAAGAACGGGCGTACTTATGCTGAATTACGATGGGAAATGTCATCTATATGCAGGAAAGGAAGATGAAATGAAGTGTTCCATGGTTAGAACAATATGCCATGTCTTCTCACATAATGAGGGAAGAACACAATGTGATGTCACGACACCGCTCATTGAGGATGAAGGCTTTTGCTCCAATGTTTCAACGTTAGTACGTTGGTATGTATGATGTTAACCCTTTTAATGAGAAAGCAGTGAAAAGCATAATATGCCATGGCACTGAGCAGAGGAGGCCTGACATCTCTGGCACAGGGACAGGTAAAGTGAAGCTGTCCCATCGGCCCCTTGCATTCCCCCGGGTAACTCACATATGCAGTGACACACATTTACACATACACAACATACTTAGACCAGGGGCAGATCCAAAGACTGGCCTAGAGAGGGGCACTAACACACACACACCTAGACACACAGGTCCAGACACTCACACTTACACACACAACCAACATCAAACATGGCCAGTATTAGGCCATCCAGCACCATCCTTGGCGAAATTCCCCCAAAAAACAAAGCAGACAAAAAAACATCGTACACAGGGCTGGACTAGGGATTTAAGTGGACCCTAGTGTTTGAAGGCCAGTAGCTGATGACATGCGTTTGGTCACCTGCTGGGTACATGCGGCTCATGCTACTGTCCTCTCCTTCATCATCACAAAGGATGAAGGACCAAACATTGCTGGATAGATAGTAAAAGCATAGAAACAAAGATTTGGTTGCAGATAAGGACGATTCGCCCCGTCTACTCTGCCCATTTTTCCCAATGCAGAGACTCAGACCTAAATCAGTGATTGGTCTCGTTTTTGATTCAGGACCCAGACCTCCGAGATCCCAGAAATATGCAAAGAGTCCACACATCATCACCATGCACATTATAAAACAGACTGACACCCGAGGGGGTAAGAGGAACGCTGAGGAATGATTAGAGCTACTTCTTACATTTTGGAAGTGAGATAATTATGCTTACGCTACAAAGGTCATCTGTACAGCAGGCAGATAATGCCTGGTATCACAAGCTGAGCAAATTAACAAGGCAGCGCTGCGGCTCAGTAATGGATCCGAACATATGAATACTGTTATCTTATTCAATCATCATATTTGTGTTGTGTGTTTACATTTTATTAGCTGAAGAGCGAAGAAACAGATAATAGTCTCATTTGGGCTATAATGCGGTGCAGTCCCACTGATTCAGCTCCTTGGTAAGCAATATAGCCATGAAAAATAGGACTTGCTAAGCTTGGGGTGCTTTGACGTAGCGGCCGGCTGAGCAATATATGGCCGTATATAGTGTGACGGAATCCCCAATGGTTATGCCGCAGATCGGTGTTTTCTGAATGCTACTCACTGGGCATAAGATCAATTCTTGCTTTGTTGTGTTGTACCCCTAGTATCTGATTCTGCTAATGACCCCTAATAAACAAATACCTCCTGGAACCACAAGAAGTACCCCCAGGGATTACATGTACCACAGACTGAGAATTAGTATAATACAGGGATGGAAAATTAGTTCTTTTTTTTTTAACCGTCCCCTCCGTCACAGCGATAAAACGTCAAAGTCAGCACAATGAGAAGAAGGGGCGGCTGGTGTTCAGGATTGTCCCTTTTGTCCATGGAGACAATAGTCTATCTCATATGGAAAGATCAAAAGTGGACGTTGTTCCATAAAGCTAAAAAAGCAAGAAAAAGAAAGGCCTGCTCAGGTGCTCGCCACTCACTTTTTTCCTGAACGTAGAGGTAGCCTTCCATCGTCCACTGACTTGGGGGTCGATAATCTTGGTCTGCAGACTTCATCCTTTGCATTAACTTCTCCATTTCCAGGCGGGTGCTTTCAAAGTTATTCCGTGTCTAGGAATGAAAAAGGAGCTTATCTAGTCACGGCAGAACTCTGTGTTCATTCACGCTGAGCATTCAGAAACATATCAATGCTTTTCACACGAGGTGGCCATATCTGGAGAGGATTATGTTTGCATAGAAGAACAATACATAATAAATCCACAGAATCCGACTGATATCTCTTTAGATGTTGCCTATAAAGCCTTTATGACACCTGTATAAAGGACATCATCAGGGGGATAGCCAGATTGGGATAATAGTTGGTGTGTACGATCAATGGAGATCTTTTTAAGGTCTTAACCACAATTAATAAATTACCCGATAAGATTTAAGGTACCCACACATTAATTTAAATCTAAGGTGCTTAAATCTAAGGAGGAATTTCTAAATTGTGTAATTTATTACGGGGTTTGCTTTTTCTTTTACATGTTACTATTATATTTACTGTTCTTTGAGAAAATGTGTTTTCCCCCCTAATTTATCAATGCATTGTTTATTTTGTGTCTTTACTTTTGTCAACTTCTATTGGGATTAAAGGTAACACCACAAGCCCTCTGCTAGTCACCGTATGAAGAGAGAGGCCCTTCCAAGAATCTCATTTGGAGATTCTTTGCCAGATCTGCAACTTTCCTGTGACATCCCAGGCCCTCTGCTAGCCACCACCTGAAGCCAAGCACTAACCCACCCCTCTGTTCATTTTATTTCTACATCCTTCTGCACCCTGAAACCACTTACCCCTAATTACTGCTACAAGAGCTACTTCTCCCTCTTTTTACCCCTTCTTTTGTTTTAATTGCACATACTATTCCATTAGATTGTAAGCTCTCTAGCAGGGCCCTCCAAAGCCCACCATCCCTGCCAGGAACTATAAAAGTACCATAAGGCTAGATGGCAGCTCACGGGCCGGGTTCTCAACTCTTGATGTGTCTGTGTGTGTCAATGTATATTTGTTAAGTGCGTTAACTGCCTAATTTAAAGTGTACAGCGCTGCATAATTTATTGCCACTTAATAAATAATAACAATAGGGACACTCCAGCGATCATCTGGTTTCAATGGAAGTGCTTTCCTACCACCGACTGGCTTCTTCAAGCAACCAATCAGTGGTGCAAAATGTGAGGCCGTCGAGGGGGTGGGAAGCTGCAGCTCTGACTGATGGTTTTTTGGAGAGCATATATTGGCGGGATTAAGAAGCCTTTTCCGAATCTCACCAATACATGATTGTTTCGGGCAATCACATGTAGAAGGACAATCAGGCGCAATCACATTTTATAAAGCGGGCGCCCCATGAATAAATATTTCAGTGGTTTTAGCACACCTGCATTTTTCAAACAAAACAAATGTGGAAATTTAGCTTCAGCGCAACAGTAATTTATAAAAAAATATATATATTTTCACAAAAAAAACCAAATGCGTAGCCGAGGCTTCTGTCTAGAATGATTTTTATTTGCTGTGGGTAAAATATTTCTTTTTGCCGCCACTAAAAGTATTACGTTCCGACGTGGCGAGCCCCTCTTACCTTTGGGAGGATTAAATAAAGGGATTTCATGTGTATTTTGTCTTTTTTTTCTTTCCGTATCGTATCCAATCGTTGATTTTGGATCCGAAACACATTTCAAGCTCGCGTTTCTTATACTAGGATTCAATGATTCATGTGGCCGAAGTAATAAGGTAGGCAATGACTTACATTCTGTAAATTAAACTGCAGCTGCTCTTTGTACGGCGTGAATTCCTGCGCCAACTCGTATCCCTCATGGTAGAAGGTAAAGAGGCCCTGGAGAAAGGCCAAGAGCTGTAAGGCGAAATAGAGAAAGCCGTGAATAATATAAAATGGAAGCCGCACACACCACAAACGTATTTATCACTGATAAGCACACAGTGCAATTAATAGCACGGAATTTATTTCTGAGGAGACGCTCTGCAAGGTTGGGTTATATATATGGCTGGAACATGAAGAGAAGCCGTGGGCTATTCATCCCTTAAGGAAAGCTGTCTTTAATCCTTAAATCCAATCGAAAAGAAAAACCGTTATTATAATTAAACGTTTCACCTCGGGAATAAATTATTTGAAGAGTTCGGTGGTTAGATTACAAGATTTCGCGAAACCTGTAATTGTGGATGATAAATATTCCATAGCCAGAGAATAGAGTCCTCTAGCGTAGAACGTACATTAGAGCTTTACGGTGTTCTGCTTAAAAAAACAAGAACAAATTGTGGTAGACAGGGAAAGAGAAAGTTCCCAGTCTCCTGGAGAAAAACCCCAAATATACGTGTTGTAGAGGACCTCGAATATTTAATTAACAGTCATCTCTAATCCACTTCAGCACCGTGAAAATGTCTTCAGTGTCTGGTGAATGTAGGTGGCGTATCAAGTGCTCATATGTCTAGATTAAAGGAGATTATGATTGTTCTAACAACAGAACGGACCAATAACCCAACACTTGGCATTGGGAAAGTTCTGAATAGATAGGTCCTTATCTTCATGCAGGTCCAAATAAAGAACCAACCAAGGCTAGAGAAGAAGTTGCGCGTCCATGAAATTGAAGAGAACGCTAATGTGAAGGGTTACTGTGCGTAAAGTAAAACGTCCTTGCATTTAATCAAAGCTTCTGCCCCTCTATTTTTTATTAGGACCTCTTGTACTAACATTTCTCCTCCTTTTAAGTGAACACAATTCTGTTAATGGAATATGATACATCTGGACACAACTCCCAGTCTGCATTCAGATATTTCTTCTCACTGGAGTCTATGGTTATTATTACCGGACTAGCTTTGGCCATTTTACATTCAATACAAGAGTAGCTCTAACCAATTGAGACACAACATTCTCCCCAATAGTATTTTGCCCAGACTTTTAGTTTCATACACTTTATGAATAAAAGTATGTGTCCATGTGTGGAGCAGCGGAAATGGGTTCTATGGAGTCTATCTGGAAGTCTGATGGGCTAATCTGGGTTTGATGGATGTCAGGAGAACGCTACCTACCGGAATTATCGGCTTCCATACTTTATCTTAAAACAATATCGGAAGATGCAAGCGACCACAGCTCTATCCCCAAAAATGACCCTGCGCTACACCCCACTCCCTCTACCATGACAGTTAACCAATTAAGGGGGGACGCTTTTAGCCACTACTTTACCCAAGTAAAGTTCGCTTGGACTAGGTAGAAAGTACATTTCGTCTACATAACAGAAAGCTGGCATGATTATTATTTAGAAGATAAAGTAAAACGGGAACTGGTTTTGACATCTGGTCAGCATGTGCTGTTCTCTGCTGTGAGTACAATATTCCCAAGACTTCACTTCGCTGGTGACCCCGCTCCGCAGGAGAGAGGTCCCTTCCCCATGCAGCTGCTCGGGACAGCGTCCAATGTACTTTTATTACAGAACGCGTGATAAACGGGCACCGGCTGAACCCGTTTCTGATGGCAGATTCAGATTAATTGGCCGTAAGCAAATTTGTTTTGGGGATTTCAAATATTTTAAAGGTCCAGTTCCATTTAAAGACAGAATCACGAGAGAGGAAAAATATTACTTATTCAATTAAATAATTATTTTAGATTACTTATTAAATGAAATAATTACTTTACAGGACGTGTTGGTTTTGAGCTTTTAAGAATAAAATGCATATTTTTACAAATGATATTCGGTTAGATGTTACACTGGTTTTCCATATATGTACAATATGTATCTGGGACATTTTAATTTAATAGTTTAATATGTTTTCATTTTTTTTTTCTTATTCACTTAATGATTATTTAATACAAAGAGAGAAAAATATAAAAGAGAGAAAAAAATATAATGTCTCACATGAATTAAATTGATTTTTTTAATTAAATAATAAACTCAGCCAAATCCACGAGATGGCAGCAGAACGACGTTCGGGGAAATTTTGACAGCTACGTCTCGGTCTATTGAGACGATAAAAATGCACCGAAATCTATCAAATAAAACAAATGCTATTATCCTGTGCAATTTCCCAATAGGGAGGATTACGGGGGAGTTTGTTTAACCTCTTACTAGGGTTCTCTGTCTAGTTTATTAAAAGAATTGGCTACTGGGACAGACGTGATCTCCTAAGGCGAATCTGTTTATCTTTTTTTTTTTTCGCTAGATGCACATGCCCCACTTGTCAAACCGGTGTGTAAGCTGACAGCAGAATATATCTGGGACGGAGGGGGTCAGAGTCTCTCGCACTTCAGGAGTCATTCTATCCATGGAAAGAAAATAGCTGCTTTTATGCAATCGCTAAACAAATAATGTTTCGACGTTAATGATCAACTTCTCCGAGCGCCTGCCGGGTTACGCAAAGTGTCACATGTTTGAGATCTAAAAAATGGCCACACAGCCTCAGTGTGCCATGGAGTGTTTGACCACTGCTTCTCCTGCCCACATTCAGTGCTATAACGTGCCAGGCTGCGAGCCAGAACCACAGATGGTCTAGAACTTGGTGACATTCTTAACCCAGCCTCTAAGGAACATGCGCAGAAGCAGCGCAGAACTCTAAGTGAACTGTGTCTTGGCGTTCCCTATGCGCTTGGTTGCCAACATTTGGGATTTACACAGTTTTGGCAGGCTTCTCCTACTCGCCTGGGTTGCTGGTGTAGTAGGTGGAGTAGGGCTTGCCCTCTTTAGAAGGACACACAATCATAACCATTCACACATACATTAGTTCAGGCCATTGTCGTGCTTTGAGCACTCACCCATTAAAATTATTATTTTTAATACATTGTTTATTTTGTGTTGACTTGACTGCATGCAAAGTGGAGCATCCATAGTTTAGTTATTGGAGTTAGACAGTGAGATCTCTGTTTAATGTTTCATTTGGTAAGTATACCTCTTGTAGCGCTCTCACACAACATACGTGTGATTGAATGCTGGTTCTTCCTAGTGATTATAATGTGAGTCCTACTGAGCATGTGCAAAAAAACATGTTGGGGGGCTATAAATAGTGTGTGTGTGTGTGTGTGTATATATATATATCCTTAATGAAGTATAAACTCTTCATATGGTTGTCATCTATGTATGTCAGTATGTGTGTGGAAGTATGTTAGTGTGTGGAAGTATGTTAGTATGTACGTGGAAGTACGCGTGTCTAAGTATGGTAGTGCATGTGTGTTTGCGTACATATGTTAGTGTGTGTAAGTACATTAGTGTGTGAAAGTATGTTAGTGTGTATGTGTGTGTGTATGAAAGCATGTTAGTGGGGGCCCAAACAGTTTCCGAAAATCTCCAATTCCGCTGTTTTTCAACAATTTCAGCTATTTTGGCCTCAGTTTTGAAATTCTCTTGCGCGTCCCTTGAAATTCTCACTAATTCTTTGCTGAGTGAATAGACCCAATAATATTCATGTTAACAGAGTGTGAGCTATATATTCAGACAGCTTGAGATGCAGTTCACATCGTCCGACATGCTTCATATCTATGTCTGCAATGCTTTACATGGCCACTAGGAGTCACTAGTATTCCAGGTTAGGACAGGCTCCCCAATCATTACGACGGCGCAGCACAAGAAAGTGTTCTGGTAAAAGTGCTAGAAATGTCAGGGAGACAATTAGAATTTTGAGCAACAAGTTATACTTTTGAAGTGATACAAGGAATAACTTAAAGGAAAAATGCCGGGATACTCTCTGATATTTACAGCACTGAATTAATTATGGAATACAGTTAGTATTGCAATGGCAGTTTGCACAGAAGTAAAGGTTGCAGTCAGAGAGGATCAACCCGGTATGAATAACTACATATACACTATCCTATCAATGATAATAATAATAATAATAATAATCTGAGAGTTTTTGGCAGCAGCTGCTGTAAAATCCCTTATTAAGCAGTTGATCACTTTGTTTTTTTACTTTACTAATGGGTGGTGGATAGGTGGTACAGTCTCCCTGCAGACGTGGTAGAGGCTAATATAGTGAGGGCATTTAAACACGCACAGGATAGCATTAAAACTATCATGAATCTAAGACGACACCAAGGACCGATTAAGGTCTGAGTCTCTACATCAGGAACAATGGGCAGACTAGACGGGCCGAATGGGTCTTATCTGCCGTCAGTTTCTGTGTTACATTTTGATCCGTAACACACTGACTAGGCTTCCCTGCCTGCTCAACAAAACATCATTTCAACACAGGTTTCATAGTTCACATTTTACACTGCAAGAATGCAACAGGTGGTGCAATGTTTAAAAAGGACGCCGACTTCATGTTATAGCATGTGCTTTAAATATATATATATAATATAGAATAGAATATAGAATATGTTTGTAAACACAGCTTGAGATCTAAGATTCCAACTCGGCTTCTCCGTGTCTCTTTCTGCCCCCGGACGCAGTGAGAATACAGCCCCGGGGCTAATGACACCAGCAGCACTCGGTTATCTCTGTGATATTACACACACTAAATAAACAAACATGTGATAAACCAACGTAATTCCGTCTAAAGACAGAACTATCCATTCCACCCGGCCATCCAAACTACTTAAACTACATGAACATATCATTTATTTATACTTGATTTTTATAATTTCTCTATTAAGCTTCTTATCCTCCTTGGTGGAAGGTGAAGGGCGCTGGCAGCTGATAAAGAATAAAGAGACGTGGGGTTAGGTCTGGGCAAGGTAGGTAATTATTTATTGTCCCGTACTAAGTAGCTGCCTAGGATGCTGACCTGCTAGAGGGCATTGCCATGAGGAACTTTGCTATGTTACAATAGTAGATGACACAGAGATCACCTACTGGACCAGAAACCAAAGGACAGTCCCAGGTCCTCCTTGCCACAAAACAAAAAAATTAAGTATGGAGAAACTGGGAGCGCTGCGGAATCTGACGGCACTATATAGAATAATAAATACTACTTTCAGATAGACTTAATCCTTACCAAGATCATCATCCACTCTTTGATAACCAGTCATGTTTAATTTGAATATAAAAGCACAAATGTCCCAGAAAAAGCATCAGCTTGTGTCCTCATCTTGGCTTTATTTAGTCTTAAGTGTTTTTGGTTTAACGATTGAAGCTTCTACTGTATTCTGATTCTTCATCATTTAGTTCCTTCATTTCTTGAAATGGTACATAAACACATAAAGAAGTTTGGGCCATGGCCATGATCAATATTCTAAGAGCTTCAGTTTTCATGTCTTGTTTTATTTCAACCAGTTCTTTCCCTTATTTAATTTTATCTCTGTGCACTTCACGGGCTGGAGAAAGGGCAGAATTGGGGGGTAAGTTGGTGGAGCCAAAGATAAACTTGGACTCCCACCTGAAGATCAAAGCTTGCCCTGGAGTCTCTGGAAACAGCTGTGATACCCTGAGCCTCCGAGATCAAAAACACACTTTAAATTGACCAGAAAATTCAAGTGGGGCAAATGTCCTTCTTGTCCATGAAGCTATGCGTTATGGCCATTGTAGGCATTCATGGTGCACAGTTACCCTCAAAACCACCAAATAATGCATAGATCCCCTCTCATTCCCAACTAACCCACCACTTGCTGTTTAATGGCTTGTCCATTTTTATTCAAATACATCTTATCCTCCTCTTTATCGAATGAAGGTGACAATAAATGGCATACTTGCTTGAGGAGCTTTCAGCCGGGACAAACTGTGCCTCAAATTCAGGACTGTTGGCAGCTATCATGCATAAGGGACATTATTATTATTCACTAACGATCTATCTGCTTGCAAGTGTAGATATTGTATCTATCTGTCTTTGTAAAGCCCGTAACACAAAGTAGGGATAAGGACGGCTTCCTACAGGAGTGTATTTACTGGTGTATATTTTGAGGTCATAAATAAATAAAAAAGACAAAAAGATAGAACTTGATACAGGGTCACAGCAAGAAATTGAAACACGGTCTAAAGCATTTCATTGTATTTTTTTCTCTCTGTTCCAGACAGAACAGAACTTCATTGAGAAGTAACGGGAGTGCAGAGAGGGACACAAAAGGCCAAACGGAGCAGAAACCAAAGAAAATAAAACTATTGCAATTGAAAGCTCCTCATGCATATTAAGCAGAAAAGGGCTTTGAAGACGAAATAGGTGAGAACGTGCTTGTGGCAAATGACTTTTTAAGGGTTTTTTTGGCTCGAAGCATATGCAAGAATTGTGCAATGAAAAGGGAAAAAGCAAAATATATGAAAAGAATGTGCGTGGAAGAAACACAAATATGTGCACAAGTGTTACAATTTTACTGTGCACACAACAGGGATTACGTACACAAAGCAATTTTAATGTTGAAGAATGTATAAAAAAAATCTAAAAAGAACTGGAATCAGTTCTACATGGTTGGACCAGTTGGTTGCTACGGTGATAAGACTATTCTTAACCCATTGCACCAGTATTAATTTTTACACAAAACCCTGACCTCATATAGAATTCATTTACCTGTTATAACATAACATATGGTAGAAGAAAATTATACATACAGCACGGCCGGTTATAATATAACCTGCTACTTAAAAAGAGGGATATCAAGGGGGCATTTGAGTCATAAGGAGGGTCTGATTCTCATAAAGAGGGACACTTGGGAGGTATGGAGTAGGTCTGACGCAGGGCAAGCTAGAAACCAAGCTTTTGGTATTAAATGCTTCAAGTTTGTAATTACATAGCTAATAATCTTAAATTGCATATTCCCACCATTACAAACCAATTTTACCACTTTCTGGATTTTTTTAATGAACTTCCTTCAGTTACCTATCAATAGGTCACAAAAAAAGTATTAGTAAAATCCGGTTACTCATTGTGCCTCTGAACTCGCAACTTAAAACTAAACTGCCCCTCTTTGCCATACCTGAGAACTCTCGTGGTTTGACCTGGAGTCTCCTGGTGAAGTCGCTCCCGGGTCTCCGGGTCACTCGCCTCATTCTCCAGGGAAGAGGAGTGATGTGAAGCCACATCCACTCCCTGCCCAATCCCCCACTGGCTTTTGCAGCTAGCCATGCCCTTCTCAGCAGCTAGCCCCTCCCACAACTATATATATGCCCATCAAGCAGCCAGGCCCATCATTGTATGTGGCTAGCTCCACCCCTTTGAAGAGGACATCAAATGCATGGTGGAACATATGTTCTCAAGGGAAATGGACAGGTAATGAGAGTAAAAATGCTTTGATGACCTTATTTGGGTAGAGCGTGCTGTGATGTCATGCCACCACCTACAGTTGACATCATAGCCACATTATGTCATCAATCAGATTTAAATATAATATATATAATAATATGAAGTACCACCGGATATTTTTCATCTGTGTGAGCTTTCATGCTTCTGAATGATGGTGAGTTAAGATACTGGAATATATCTTTTTCTGTAGTTTTGCAATATACAAAAACATGTATTTATGTTCAAGACTGAACTGTTGTATTATACTGTATATTATGGCATTAATTAAGTGAAGCTTTAAAATGGAATTTTCTTGGATGCCGATATCTGCACCGAGATTGAGAACTGGTTAAATAATAGGCCATAAATAGCCAACACACAGATTTAAGTAGAGAACCTCAAGATTTAATACCGGAGATCTGGTGCTTTTTAACATGTTTATTATTGACCTTGAGGTAGGCGATGAACGCAAAGACTTTATTTCTGCTGATGACATTAAATTATGCAAGGTGATAAAGTCAGAGCAAGCTGCAATTTCTCTTTGTCCTCTCTCTCTCAAGAGGACTTGAATAAAGAGGAGATTTCGGGTGAAAGTAAATCTTTTCACATAAAAGAAAAATGCCAATTCACTGAAGACGATGGGGTGTATGGAACAAAGTCTTCATTATTTGTTAACGAGTTCTAGTGACATTGTTACCTTGTCTTAGTGCCAGGGGAATCAGCCAGCTGCTTGGACCAAGGGCTCATTGGCAGGAACCAAAGAAAATGCCCCAAACGTATCAAAGTCAGCCTGGTACCTAAGAGGGGTGCAACAGAAGCCTCCACAACATATATATATAAGGCAAAAGATGGTTCAGATCTCTCTTGTACAATGCTGATGTTCTCATCCATGGACACAAAGCCTATACATGCCAAGTATTTTGGATCGCTGCTCCATGCTTATTGTATTCATATGAAAAGTCTTCTGAGGACCAAAGTATCAAAAAGGGAGATGACCTTTTATCTGGATGGGCCCAGCTAATACCGGTAATGATGTACACAGCCAGGTTTGTGCCCAAACAGGACCACCTTGATACAAAGCCATCCACATCAGAGATGTACCGTTCTCCTACTGCCCATCGCTGTTGGACAAAATTATTTCAGCCGGGGAAAAAAGCGATCTTGGAACAGCTTTGTGACACTCAGAGAAGATCTAAGAACTGTGTTGCATACTGTCTGGATTACAAAGGTTGATGTGAAAATCGTGGGTTTGAAGCACCTATAAACATATGGGATTTTATTAATTTTCCCCCTTCTAAGGTTTCCTTAATTTAATAGTTTGTATTAAGCCAAACTTGCCTTTTGACGTAAGACGTTACAATTAGATGTCTTGCACAGATGTTTTCAGAATTCTGTAATATTCTAACAGATGTGCAATTTGAGAAGCGGAGTTTTGGAGAGGACCTCTACTTGTTTTTAACTTTTAACTGCTACTTAAGATTATCAAAGCTGGCGAATCAATATGTCTCACAGAACCGTTAGGAATCATACGTGTTATATAAAGTCACTGCCGAAAAACTGACGTGGTCTCCTTTATATCGATCCAACGTATCCCGGGGTCGCGTTAAACTGCTAAGTCAAGGGAACGTGTCAAGTTTAGCAAGTAGGATTGGTAACACGTCTGCATAGGATGAGGCGTGAAACAACAGCTTTACGATAGAAATAAACGTGGAGAAGGAAGCACTGGCTGGGAAGGTTAATTTGTGTTTAATGTGAAAAGTTTTTAATGTTCCTTGATTTAAATCAGAATTTTAGCACTTTGAGCTATAGCAATTCTACTTGATGACAGTGGTGTGAGTAGGTGGAGGAGGGCTCAATTCTATTTCATTCCCAAGAAATAACCCTTGAGATTCTCACTTATTCTTCTACTCCCATTTCTGGTGGAGCTTTGATGAGATGAAACATACCAGCCACAGCATAAAGCGGGAAAGGTCTCCTACGTTTAGGGGATATACGTAAACCTGTATGTACAGGGGTGTTTCCATCATACAGAAGACACAGGGGATCTGAAGCATATAAGGCCCAATCTACAGGAACTTTATCCCAGTAACTCTGTGAGTAGGGAGAGGGTCGCCATCAATGGTGGGTCCCAGTACAAACCTAAAGAAAGGGGCCCTTTACCCCTTCCCACCCCATGTTTCTCCCCCCACCCCTTCCCATGAACCTCCCACTACCCTGCCCCATTCTCCTCCCACTGCCCCGCCCCATGCTCCTCCCACCATCCTTCCCCATGACCCCCATGATTGCAATAGGACTAACAAGCCCTAAAGCTTGCAATGAGGCCATCGGATCCCATAGTCTACAAAGGGGGGGCATCGATCACAAATACTCGGGAGGACCCGGTCCCAGGTAATGGGCCACAAGGGCCAATAAGAGGACCCAAGAAGGAACAGGGAGGACAGGCCTTCCTGCTTGCCCGGGCCCCATACATGGTTCCTGGTTGTACTCTCCTGGTGGTAGTTAATACTATGTCTAATCCACTTGGATGCCACAAAACTTTTTTAAAAATGTTATAACCTACCAGGGCCGACTCCGACCATATTTACAAAGAGTGCTGATGTCAGCAAACAAGTGTATGCAGCAGGGGGCGCCGGAGACATAGTTCACTAGAAACCCCGACGCCAGCCTGTAAGTCACTCCACATCTATAGCATGTTGTGGTTATTTTTAGATCTTTCACCTACAGAGCTTTTATTACACATATATTCATTTATTCAAACAACCTCTTTATTAAATCAGTGTAATGGATCCGAAGGCATACGGTTTAAAGGGGCAATTGCCACTTACTGAGGCAGTTAATTGGTAAATTGTGGCAACGTCTTTATAACTAATCAAATTTCCTATCATGAAGTTCTCTCCCTTGTCCTTATCTAGCCCTTAGAGAGGTTTCCTGAACCAGCTTCCAATAGGAGGGCGGAATAACTTAACGGGGAGGAATAATTATGCAAATCAGGGGAACAGGAAGTAGAGATCTCAGCTTCGGCTGGTATAGAAATGAGTTTCTCATACATTCATATTTCTTATTCTCAATTGCGAGCAGCGTTACAAACTTATTATATACGCTAAAAAAAATCGTAGGATCATCAACATTTCTTTTTACGTTGTCCGGCCATTTTCGGTGCATACAAATCTTGTAAAAGGTGAACTTTTGTGCAAACAGCTGCAGTATAAATGTCTCCCACGCAAAGAGATCAGTCTTATTTCATTTTAATTTACAGATACATCAGTCCACTGCCTGCGGATGGCCAGGTTTATGCATTCCCATGCCTTACCCCTACCAAACGAGAAGCATCCCGGTTTAATAAAAGAGCAAATACTCTCATCCGATCGGCCAATGCCTGCATCATAAACCAATCGTTCATCTACTATAATCAAAAAAGGATCCAGTCAATGTACCTTCTACATACCTTCTTCTCTTTGGCGCCCAACTCACAGCTGTTAGAAAAGAGGGACATCAGAGGAAGAAAGACTAAGAGCTTGGATTGTTGGCTGAGAGTATCACAGTTTTCTACGGCCCTAAAATAATAATGTGCAAGAGACAGGGAGAGGAATGGCTGACGCTAGAAGTCAGAGGGGATGGAGCTGGACCACTCGCTCGCCTTACCAGAAAAGCCACCTTGCGACACCTGCGATGGAGGTCTGTGCTGGATTTTGGAGCTCCCTGGGCTATTCAGGGGAGATCAGAGGATATCCCCAACTTGTTCCTCACTGCCTGCATTAACGGGCCAGTGGGGCAGCTGCCGAGGCTGTTGGGAGGTATGAATGCTTTTAGCAACTGAAAAAAGGGGATTTAGACATTAAATTGTGTAATTAAAACATACTCTCATTCTCAGCTGTGCTTCACTTAAGTCTTGGTAAAGAATTAACATCTCTAACCACATACTGAAAATAAAAATGACCAGCGGCTGATAAATGACGTGTGTTTGGCCACATAACGCGCTCTTACCCTCTCGTGTGAGTGCCGGTAAAGGTAAGCGTGCGTTGTTATCGCTCACTGGTGGCCAGACGGGACTTGCCTTCTAATTCTCTCCAAACACCAACCCCCCCCCCCTTTGATTACCGTAACTTAAAAAGGCCCAGCGGAAAATCAATTTCTCATTCATGGTGACGGTTCTCAGACCTAGACAACTTTAGTTCTACCACAATGCAGCATTGACAGGACTAAAAAGAAATGATAGGTCCAGGTGATATGAAACATGGCTTGTTTATCCTTCACTTTTCAGGAACTTCTAGTTCACCACCATCATTTCCGTTAAGATGCCTTATTCAGGTGAAAGGAAAAAGGCAGCTTGGCTGACAGATAACATTGAACGTCGAGTCCAAACACAGCTCGAAGATGTGTGGGCCATATTTTACTGTTTAAAGTTTTATTAACTTCCGAGGCTCTGGTAATGTCGAGATATTTAATGTCTTCATATAATAAAAACCTTTACACAAATAACACACCCCATAAGTTTAAGTGTGTGTATATATATATATATATATATATATATATATGTTTTATATATATATATATTCTTTTTTTTTCTCTCTGATTCACCGTCTATTGTCTCAAGATGTTCTCGATTTTAGAAGAATAAGAAGAGTTACAGACAGAAACTACATGATTTATTTAAAACAAAAGCCAAGAAAAACAGATCCATCCAGGATTCAAATCACTGACCGCAAAGGCACAAAAAAATAGTGGCACAATTAAATAATAAAAAAAAACACTGTGAAATATTATCATATACAGATATACTATAAAGAGAAATTCTTTTGATTTTGTTATCTGTATATCCGGGATTTATAAAGGTGCTACGCAGGAGACGTATTCCTACTATATTATACCGCTGAATATTTCACTAAAACACATAAGTTAAGTTCTTGGGAATGAAGCACAAGGTAAATTGCATAGAATGTACACCATTTACGGTGCCATCAATAACATGCCGCACCTGCCAATTGCCGTCCCGCTATTGTCTACGGCTTTCTTAGTCTAGAAATGTATCCAGTCCGGCATTCTCATGTAGATGTTAAGAAGAATTACAGCCTGTGATAAGCCGTATCCAGTGTCAAAGGCTTGGGTTACCACCAAGTTGGTCTCGAGCCAGAAGAACAGCAAAAAACACAGTTTAATGATCTTATTAAAGAAAAACCAGGGCAATTTTTATTTTTTTTACTTTTATTTCTAATGCCCAGTGAACGTCACATCATTGTCCAAGACACCGGCTACATAAAAATCTAGAAGGGTGACCCAGGAAACTTTGATGCATTTGGACCGTGGAAGCTTTTCTACAGAATTTCCTTCTGGTATGGTAAGGATAGATTGGAGAGGTGGCTGACTATCAGCATTTAAAATAGAAGACGTTAATGTTTTTTTTTCCAAGTTCATTTATTTTGCAAACCACCAGATTGTGATTTTTTTTTAAAGGGGACTAAAAATGAAGTAATTAAAATATTTTAAAGACATTGTGCTGTTTTCTTTATTATGTATATATGTTCTTACATAATATAATGTTTGCAGGCTGGCATAAAGCATCAGCTCAGTGTGGCGTTTGAGCATGAAAATCGCCCAAAATATCACATGACTGACAACAATGGCCGCCTCCATGTCTGCAGATAAAGGGAGTTTATTGAAACAAAAGGAGATTAAACCAGGTTTTTGCCCACTGACATTGCTGTATACAGCACTGGGGGGTTACTGTATACAGTGCTGGGGGGGTTATTACTGTATACAGCACTGGATTTTATTACTGTATGCAGCGCTGGGGGTTATTTCTGTATACAGCGCTGGGGGTTTTGTTATTATATACAGCGCTGGGGGGGTTATTACTGTATACAGCACTGGTATACCCCTTTAGGTAAAATAAGGCATCCTCTAGATTGTAAGCTCCTTTGAGCAGGGCCATCCTCACCTGTTGTCTCTGTAGGTCAAATTGTTATGTTACACACTACTTGTTGTGTCCTGTCCACCCATTGTACAGCGCTACGGAATTTCATGGCGCTATATAAAACATTAAATAATAATAATATTGAAGTACTTTATTCATTGATCGTTGGTGGGGCAGTAAACTGTCTCTTTAATGAGAAATAAAAGGAGCATTCGGAAGATGAATCGCAAAAGGCTATGGTTCTCCACTTCAGCGTTGACCTTTAAAATAGGCCGATACTAACAGAGGTGTAAATAGCGCTAGAGAGAACACGACAGCATGGACCCGTGCTTGGTACAGACATTCGGTCAAGTGGAAACTTTAATTATGTCAGCATACCGGGCATCCCTGTAGCCAGAATTAATATGGGAATCCCTCCATAAGAAATCCTCATAAATAAATAAGAAAGTGAGACGCCCGCTTTAGATGTGGGCCAGCATATAACATCCTTTGAGATAACGGCATAGCACTGCCACCGGCAAGAACCAATGTTTACGAGCTTTAATATTGAACAACGATCTTACGCCTGTCAGGCTGGACTTCACGGTGCGTTTGACAGAAAGCACACGCGACTTTCAAGCTGAAACATCTTGTGGGTAAAAGCGAAAAATGAAACCATTTACTATTGTCTAATTTGGTTATTTTCTTACGTTTCAGATCTACCGTGTGTATAACCTCGTAACGGGGTTAAAACAGCATTAAAATATAAATATTTAAAAATCTGGAATTCACTTTTAGTTTTATTGAATCTGAAGACGTTTGATTTTTTTGTTTTCAAATTAATATTCAACAGATAAGATGTTGAGCTAAACACGGAGTTATAAATTGGATGATTTATAGCATTTAGTTGTTTTCTTCTATGTTTTTATTGTTAATCTTTAAATGGCTGAACTGTGAAAGCTGAATATGTGCCCAAAAGGTTTTTTTATTTGAAATTTTTCAGCAATGCCGGCAAACATCAAAACACAGAATTTTAGGAGAGTCAACTTCAACAGGTTAAATGGAACCCTTGGGCTAATTGACTGGGATGACTTATTTGCAGGAAGAAGGTAAGTGGAATATCTTTAACCCCTTCCGTACCGGCGTTCTCTTACTGCGTCTTCCCTTGAAGACGGCAGTTTTATTTAAATATTTTAATTCCGTGTTCGTGATTCGCTTCAAAGCGATGACATGCACGGAATTGAGGGGGAGTGGCTGCTACGGATCGCTGGGGACACCCAGCGGTAGCAGCCGTCCCCTCGCGTCCATAGCGGCGCTGGATCGCGCATCAACGATGACGTACCTGGTACGTCCCGGCATTTGGGTGACACCCAACCAGGAAGTTGATCCATTGTTCGGACAGAACGTAGCCAAAAAATAACCAGACCACTGCGTTTGATCTTCAAGATCCTCTCTTGACAAGCATGGTGCCAGAAGACTGGCACAAAGCAGAAGTGGTACCAAAATGGCTCAAAATCTCAGCCAGGTAACTACAGCCCTGGGAGTCGGTAGTGGAGAAATCACTTGGAAGCTTGCTTAGGATTAATATTTGCCAATACAATTTGATCAATAGCATCATTAGTAAGAGTCAACACTCGTTCTTCTACTGGCTACTGTTACATGGTCAGGGTAGGACACCGGGAAGCACTCTAGCAACAGTCCTGCATTTAGATGTGTTGCTGGCAGTAGCGGGCATCGACAACAGAGATATCCATGGCCAGTCTTTCCGTTTTAGATAGCATTATGTTTGTACATTATTGTATGTTCACACAATTTCATTTATAAACACATTATCTCCTTTGCCTCTGTTCTGACTAAACATTATTGTGGCTTTCAGGGCGGTAGAACATTGTGATACACTCATATGCACCAAACATTCTGAGCTCTTCTAAATAGGGACATCCATTGGCAATGCGGTCCAAGGGCTGCCACCACATCTGACCTAGAAAGAATACACCACTGCCCAGTACCCCTAGGCATCTGCCTGGGATTCCTGATGCTACGACCGTACCTGGAGCTATCAGAGAAACACAGAGGTGGAAAGATATCTCTGTAAGCTTTAATCAAGCAAGAGTTATCCGAAGAACCAAATAAGACGACTGGTTGTCTTCTGCTGCATCTATGAATGGTTGGAACGCGTGGAGGTCTAAGTCACTTTTATTGTGCTATGTTTGCCTTAATAAATAAAGTCCCCCCTTTTCCCCAAAAACAGCAAGAACAATTTCCCAAACGTAAAATACATATGAGTAAAGTATCAGGTTATGTTCATATATGCCTACATAAAGGTCTTTTAATAACACGACAAAACAAATCATGTTCCAATTTGTCTACGTTCACTTAGAAACACTCATCGAAAACCAATGTCGTGCGACTAAATTACACGGAATTATAATATGCAAATGAAAGTGGAATTCTCAGATAAATTACAAAGACAAATGATTTACTTCCATTACAATATTCAAAGAGTCATACGATTAGAGAATCGGCTTAAATCCAAAGAATTCATAAACGTCCTTCCAGGTATAGTGAATGCCTTTTGAAAGTGTTCACCTGTCTCATAAAATAACACATCAGGGCTCAGCGCTGCCGAATAACATATGCAAACGCTATAAAAATGTCAGCTCTATTTTTAATAATTTCCACAGTTGTCAATTTGGGAGCGTTAGAACAAGCAGACAAGACTGCGCACGAGGGGCTCACGCAAAGTCAAATAGAGACTTATATTGGAACCCCAACTAGTCAATGGAAGAGATTAGTCGTATAATGTATCTGCGTACATGAGCAGTATGTTAAGTGTTTATACTGTTCCTAGGTGTAGATAGATAGATAGATAGATAGATAGATAGATAGATAGATAGATAGATAGATAGATAGATAGATAGATAGATAGATAGATAGATATGTAATATTATTTCACTCTTTGTCTATGTATCCTTATGGAAGCCAGGTGGGGAGTATCATAAAAACATCAGAAAATTCACACACAGCCAACAATGAAAGTAACAGAGTCATTCTGGGTGTCATTCTACTGTCAAATTAAGTATAAATAAATACATTTTGACGATGGGTCAGTGTTTTGGTATCTTTAAGACCCCACTATACAGGCAGTAGTCCAGGTTAGCAGGTTTGTGCTTTTCCTGTCTCCGCCATGTAGCTTCATTACTTTGGGGAACTTCAATGTTAGTATTCATGGGCATTTTGTTCAAATGACAACTAAAGAACTTTTAAGATGGGCTAACCCCCCAACGCATGGCTTAATTTGGTTTATCCAAAGGAGACATGTAAGTCGCAGCCAAGCATGGGTGGACACCATGCAAAACCACTGGTATTCAGCAAGCGTGCATGGCTTGTGAGTGGAGCTGCAGTCTGGCAGGCCACAGCTTGGCTAGTGCCACACCAGGCTTGGCTTGCCCATGTTGGTAACTGTGTGCAAGCACCGGACAGGCCTGCATGCTCATTGGTGTATTAAAACGTAGTCCACAGGCACACCAGCTCTTATCACAACAAGTTAACCAGTAGCCACACACTAAAATTACACATTAAAATAAAATGACATATTAATTCTACTTACAGGTTCCACAAATTCAAACTTCTTTTTTTCTTGAACCTCTTGTACTTTAAATATGTACTCCAAAGATGCGTCCGAGAAGTTCTGATGTTCCCTGTCAATGAGGCCGTCCGCCTGTAGAAGACAAAACACACGCCATTAACCGTAAGACCAACATTAGATATATAACGGAGAATATGATGGACACAAGGTGTGTTCTTTGGAAAGACAATCAATTCTTCTTCCCTGTAGCACCTTCTTTTTCTGCTGATATTTAAAAAAACCAGTGGAATTGCGTGTGTATTTGACACAAAGGTAGTATCGACTTGGTTCATTTGGGATTGTTTTAACAGTTTAATCAATTCGACAAAATCAGACTCAGCAACTTTATTCACGCAGGGAAGTATTCAGAATTTGAAAGCAATAGAAAAGGCTGTGTCAGCTTCAAGAAAGCATTTTGATATCAAGAAAGGATATTATGGCCAAACATGTTCTTCTATACACTAATTTATAAAAATGTGGGGTCTTCACTTGTGTTAACTCAGCCAGAGGATTACGTGGCCCCTGTAATAACCGAGTCTTTAAATCTGGGAACCTTTTTCCTTATGTTCTCATTAAGACTTGGCTTCCTCTAAAAATCTTGGGGATTTGGCCCCACAAGGACCATCAACAGCTAATCTGATAAGTGGGGTCATCACCTTGATCATGTGAACCACAAGAGAGATGGCATTCTTTTATGATTGTATTTTATTGTTAAATTGTACAATGAACACCCAGCATTATCACCATTGCTGGATTCTTTCTATGCTCCTCAAATAGTTGTTGTCTGCAGTCCCTTTGGTGACAGATGTGTGCCAGTAATACTTGATATCATGAGAACTTTGAGTATTCCTTAAAGCGTTACCAAGAGAGTAGGAGCGATGCAGGTTCATGCCACCAAATTCACTACAAATTGTGAAGGGCCAAGCCCAGTGAAGCTCCCACAGCAAGAAGAGCGTGGCTGGCCCTGTATACTGTATGATTAAATCAATGAGAATTCCTGCACGCTAATGATTAAGCTCGGGTGACTTGAAACCACTGCCAGCTCCCACGAATGAGAAGATACACAGGAAGGTCATATGTCGTTTACATTGCTGAGTATGTTCTATCAGTTTGCTATGAAAGGCATGCACGCCGGGCCAAACATATGGGCCACATTGTTTACTGGTGAATGTAAACAGTACATAATATGGTATGTAATTAGAAAGAAACATGTAAGAATAGGACAGAAAAAGGGTAGAAATACACAGATTCTGAGCTAAATAGCTGACGCAGTTCACAGGAGTCTCCTCCGCTTCTTTCAGCTTTCTCCTCTCCTCTTTCTCCTCTCCTGGTTGATGTTGATATCTTTTATAGTAAAGCACCTTGAGGTCTCATCTGAAGGCTTCAGTCTTCCCAACAGGAAAATGGGCAGACTATGAAATGGAGAATTATTCTTATCTGCTGTCAAATTCTATGTTTCTATGATTCTTCCACTAAACTAACTTTAGGAAAGTTTCCTCCACCACAATTGGTTAACTTGATGCAGGTAAGAATAGCTCTGTTCCCATTTCTGCACTTTTGGTTGCCCAGCCTGATGCTGGTACTGGTGGCCATGCTGATGATGCCACTGAGCTCCAGAAGCCCCAAGAGACACAGGAGGCAGCTCCGGCCGGAGCCAGATCACGTGCCACAGCCATATATGCAAGGGGGCAAGGTGCCCTACCTAACCCTTATTGCCTCGGGGGGGGTGGCACTGGGTGGGTGGCAGTATTTTAGTATTGGGATGGAGGCCAGGATGAAAGCTGTTTCTGATGTCATGATTCAGATTTTATTTTTTTCCTTCAAATTAATAGATAGCATTTTAACGCATTTACTTTTTTACATTTCCCTTGTTTTCTGTTTCTGCCTTTTTTCTGATTGGCTGTTTAGATTCGGGTTTGATTTAATTCAAATATTTTTCCCATTTAATTTAGTACAGTGAAAATGTTGATCTGGGGTTATTTCCTCAATTTTTTGAAGGGCCCACCCAGCCATGTCTGCAGGGGAACCCAGTTGGGTTTATCTTAAGGGAGGTGATAATTGTTAACCTTATTTGCATGCCCCTACCCAGAATCCCTTGTGGTTGCGGCAGCACCATGAGATTTCTGAGGGAAAAACAAGCCTTCTGGCTTGTCTGGCATCTGTAGATGAGTGTTTAACAATACTTCTACTACCTCTTAAGGGAGGGAGAAGAGAAAGAGCTTCAGGACAGGAAATTGATTAGATAATGCTGGCTCTGCCACAAGCTGCTGCCGATCTTAGCTTCCATGAGGTTAACATTTAAACTAAATATTTCCAAAACATTTACAATGACAAGGCTTATTTTTAATAATTCATTTTTTTTATTTTTTTTTTATTAATGCTATTTATTATGCTAAACGCTGTGATGGTGGCAGCTCTCCTTTAAGCGGAGAAACATAAGTTAATAAAATACATTTTAGTTAATTAAGCCTCCCTTACTCTGCTTTGTGGTTGGGTTTTACTGTTCTGTACTGTTCTCGCTGTAATGTTATTGAACCTTTATACGTTTAATATATGGATGGCCCGTCTGGTTGCCCTTGTCCTTTGAAGATCTCCATATTAGGGAAATATATTTGGCTAAAGAGATCCAGACTACACAACGGCATGCGCAGATCTATTACGAGAACACTACTTTTGATAAACTATTAAATGCAACTTTTGTTATGACACTGAGACTGATAGCTGGGATTAAGCACATAAAAATATGCCCCGATCCAGTTAATAGCCGAGCAGATGTTTGGACATGCGTGATATGATGACCATTTATCTTAATTTATTAAAAGATGGAAAAATTAACATTGGGATGCACTGAAATCCTTAATTTGATGGCAAAAAAACATGACTATAGAAGTTACATTGTGTCCTATTCTGTTGGAAAATACTCATACCTCCCAACAGTCCCTCGGGACAGTCCTGATGTTTGGGCACTGCCCCAGGTAGCTGTCCCACTGTCCTGCTTTTTTGGACAGAGGGAAGCATGAAAAAAAATTGCTGCACAGACCTCCATTCAAGGTCCCACTTTCAGATAGGAGGCCATGGCTACCAACCCGTGCCCGTCTGATGCCACATCCAGGTGCCCCAATTTGCACACCTGAAATGTTGGGGGGATTCACTGTGGACTTCGTCCTGGTATCACTGTGGAAACCCACATTAATCATGGGGAGCTCCCCCTTGTACCCCACACAACAATGAGGGGAAGAAAGGAGCTCCACAATCTCATTGTATTCATCGTCCCCATGAATGTAAACAGTTCTAGAGTTTGATGGCCCATCTAGTTTTTCCGGATAATTAGCCATTCTCTATATAAAAAGTTATTTTAGTTAGGTATTTTTGGAACATTTTTAATATAAATAGGGAGGGAACGGGTAGGTGGGAAACACAGTACCTCTTGCAAATGGGATTCTTTCTTTTTTGAAGACAAATTCAAGTGTTTCTCTAAGACAGAGTAATATTTCTCGCTCTCTTTGTCAAACTTCTTTTTTCCATCCTAAAAAAAAGAAAGGCTATTAAATTTCAGTATGGTGAGGAAATTGTACGTTTGACATTTTTTTTCTTGACTTGTATAATAGATAAGCAGGATAGTAAAATAACATATATTGTTCTACATCATCACATATTATAAATATTTATTTATAAAAGCAAATTGTGTCCGTTAAAATAACATGAAATGGATCCGAAATCCAGCACAGACGGGGTTAATGCTGTAAATGAATATTGTAGCTGGAAACAGCTGATTTTTAATGGAATATCTTCATAGGCATACTGAGGCCCTTTATAGCTCCCATCACTCCTGTGTTCCAATGGCCCTTTATCACTCCCATCACTCCTGTGGTCCAATGGCCCTTTATCACTCCCATCATTCCTGTGTTCCAATGGCCCTTTATCACTCCCATCATTCCTGTGTTCCAATGGCACGTTGTGTTTGCGAATCCATGCTTAAGTTTAAAAGGCTAATTGATTGCTAAAACACCCTTTTTCAATAATGTTTCCTCTTATTTCTGTAACTCAAATTATGACATGCACTACTTTTTATGTCTGCAAATATGATGGTGCTATATTAAAAATAAATAATAATTAATCAAGGAAAATAATATATTTTCCACAATCACATATACTTAAGTGACACAACACTGTATTGACCAGACTATCAGGCTTTTTCATGAGCTGCTATGGAACGTCCACAAATGGATAGAATCCGGCTGCTTGTATTATGGAAATTAACACCTTGTAGATACAGGAAAATAGCTAGCGTGATTGTTCAGTTTAAAGATGCTGTTCCACCTACTCTGCTAAATGTGAAACTTTTGTAAGTAAATAGAATCATCATTCCTAGAACTCTTCGATATTCAAACCCATCCAAGAGCTGATTTTTTAATTGTGTAAAATCTCAATCAGATTTTCGGCTGTTGCCATAGATACTGAAAAAACTGCTTTTAATAGTTTACTTTTATGCGATAAAACTTTCAGAGGAAAAATTAAATGACGGATCTGAGCACTGAGGCTACCGGACCTTAGCAGCCTGCCTTGACCATATGGACAGTTTGTGTCACTTTTATTGCCACCACTTGGTCCATCGTACTCCTGCTTTGTGATAGTGTGATCAGCCAGCACGGTCTAGCGACAGTACCCCCCACACACACACTCTGTGCCTCCACAACCCATACCCTGACATCAGGTTTATTTTATTAGCACACAAGAAAGCTTAATTAATGTTTTGTCTATTCACTAAAAGGAGAATTGACAGAAGAGTTGTGGTTTCAACTTCATTGAGCATTATGAAGGTCCAACCCCAATGATCTTCTGCTGCAGGAAGAGCTTTGCTGGCCCTGTATAAAGTATAGTTAAATCAGAGTCCTTCAAAGTCTCCTTACCCATTTAATTAAGCCTTTTACAGGGCCAGCTCAGCCATTCTTACGGTTGAAACTTTTATATATAAAGTGAGGCAGCTGAAACCACAACGCTCCATTTAGTGAATAAATCTCTCAGGTGTTTTGGGGAACTTAGCGTTAACAGATTTGTGGAACACACTGTAATAATATAAATGATCTCATATTAAATGTGTTTGGTTACGATTTGTTTCCAATGGCTCGGCAAATCCACTAATTTTCTTTAGTACCCCTGGGTTTTACTGACCCGAGTCCCCTCCTGCTAATAGGAGCGGCATTCGGGAGTTGAAAGTCAGAACCAGCATTAAGCGGGTGACAAGTTCCCCAATTTGATTCCGTATAAATGCTGCTTCTAATACACTTTACAGTAAGAAGTGTCCCAGCTGGGCTGTTGACTTGGACATAACTCAATTCTTAGCTAATCTTGAAAAAGCAAATTATATAATGCATAGCACAGGGACATCTGGGAAACACATTGGACTGGAATAGTGTCTGCTTTGTGCAATACAGAATAGGAAGCCGGTCTCCGCAGCTCGCAGAAGCGCTTATGGGTAAGAGATGTCATCATGCAGCACATTCCTGAGTCCTTTCCTGCTGATGGAAAGTATAATTACTGGATGCCAGGGGGCTCCAAAGGCTCTTTCTAAAGGCCTACTAAGGAAAACGATTTGATTAAGAAAGCACGCACCTTTAAGCTTTCAAACATTTTTTTTTCAATTCATAGCAGAATTCACCATTTTTAACAGTTTAAAGGAACCGTATGAATTTCCCTGCCAACAAATTCTGCTGAAATCTTTCTTTCCGAGTTCAGATTCAGGCACTTGGAGCCCTGGAGCAATTAGCCAAAAAAAAGGTCCCTCTTGCAAGGGACTTAACCCATCCGCTGCTTGCCCCGGGATGTCCTTCATCTCACACAACATTTCAGGTGTCCACATTGAAGGATCTCCCCAACTGGCCAATGACCCCCAACTTAAAAGTAAGTCCTGATGTTCACTTCCTTCTCTTCAATCCCCCATTACATACACTGTCTGAACCAATCAACAACAATCAGCAACTCAACAACGGGGAAAGGATAACGAGGAGCCTTTGGCAAAAGAGTGACAGTAGGGCAGCCGGACAATGTCTGGAAATTCCTACCATCCCTGCAAAAAACACCTGGACCTAAAAGAGACATTCAAGGTGCTGTTCCACTTACACCAACTACTTATCATACTCTGTAATATGGATAGTTGACTTATATTTATTACATATGTTAAGCAAAACATTAGCAAATCTGCCATTCTTCTGAAGATTTAATCACAAAAAAGCCAAAGAAGCAATTTTTTATTTTGACAGCAAGAACGTATCAGTCCCTGCTTTTGTGTCACTTGACATGTTCCTGGGACAGCATTTTACATGATTAAAATGTATTTCTGGTAAACATTTTGGCATTCAAAAATAATAGAAATGATGTGGCTAATGTTGCATTTCATTATAAAAATAAAAAAATCTATTAATGACACCATTAGGTATAGATAGGCCAAAAAGTCATGTAAAGGTCTTGGTGATGGCTGCCCGCTAGATCTGACCCTGGGCATCACCTCAGCCACCCCTTACTACCTTACCCTTTTTTAACAAAATGCCATTTATTTTCAGGTGTTTTGTTTACTTAAGTTCTGAGCACTCAACGAAGATGGCAGAGAAGAGAGAACTTTAAATTGATTGAAAAAATATATTTGATTTCCTAGTATTTCAAAACAATGAGAAGTTATAGCCAGATTTCGGCACCTGCTGTTTCAATTTCAACCATAAAACCTGTTTATTTGGGGGGAGAAAAAGGCAAGCTATGGTCTTTAGCGCATTCCAGTTACAAAGGGATTGGACGGCACTTTTACCACAAATACATTCTGTTATTTTACTCATGTCGAAAAGGACATTTTTTCCTTCTGAGATGAAATCCGATCTTTGCTTCAAAACGTCTGGGACTCTTGGTGTCAGATATTAATCATCACGACAGAGCATGGAGTGAACCATTTAAAGTTATTTACTTTTCTGTAAAAAGAGAGATGGTACTCCATTTCTCCATGAAGACAACACATATAGGTCTGAATTTAAGCATATATCTATCTATCTATCTATATATATATATATATATATATATAATCTCATCTTCACCCTAGGTGTGGAAGCCACTGGGATCAGTGCTTGAAGGGGGAGAATTCTAAAAGGTTCTCAGGAGTTTCCTCCTTGTCAGATATGTTACTCTTTTATTGATTGTCTTATTTGTTCTAAACCACACCACTAACCAGGTTAGGTCCATAGCCATCATTCAACTGTTCTATAAATGGTTGTTAATTTAATAATGAATTTACAAGGACATGCTTATTTCTGCATTTGATTATGCAGTAGGTTCTACCCAACGTCAGTTTTCCCTACACACCCTTTCGTCAAACCCAAAAGACATGCAATGGTGGACAGTCCCGCTGAAACTTAATAAATGTCTAGATTTTGTCAAAAAACTTGCTTCATAAGCACCATAGGAGCAACATACAATGTATATGGTACTGTTTCTACCATAAGAGGCATCCTCAGAGCACTTGGCTGCAACAGATCTGGGTATGTAATCACTCGATGAGGTCTCTGTGCCTCCATCCACATTGCTTCTCCCGGAAGTTTTGTGAATGCATAGTCCTCAGATTTTAATAGCCCAATGGTTTCTCTCTGGTTTCTCTCTGGTTTCTCTCCCTGGTGCCACCACGTCAAATCCTACTCAGTAATAGAAATGGGACTTAACAGTCTAGTGAAGAAAGGCTCTCTGTGCTGCAGCGGAACCCCTAGTACCTTAATAACATGTTAAATCAGAATAAGAAATGTGTACATAACCATATTGACCAAGTCTTTAATCAAAGTGACCCACATAGAAAAAAAAAGATCAAATGCAGTTGTCTTGTATATATTTAATTTAAAGTTTAGCTCATGGATGCTTAAGTATTTCACTTGCTGTCCTGAAGGTATCTTCCTTCTCCTCACACCTCTCTTAAAAAGGCTTCCTGAACCAATCAACAACAAACAGCAATGTAACAGTGCAGAGATAACGCAATGGGGAGGAATCATGCCAATCCTGGGAAATTCATATTTCTGCTCCATTGTTATACATATACGGCGGGGTTCCAATATATACATTGTCTGTGTGTATATATCTATATCTATCTTATATATATATATATATATATACATTGGAACCCCACCTATAATATATATATATATTGTATTTTAATCTGTAAAATCCATTACATAGTTCACTGAATTGTTAAATACAGGAAAGTTACAGATCCATTTTAATGTTGAAAATTTAAATTCTGGTCATTTTCCAGCCAGACCAAGGTTAATAAAGACTGCACTTTGTTCAACTAGTTTAAATTAGAAGCCATTACCAGCACTTAAAAAGGAGCGCGTATTGTGTATTTTGTACTAATTATTATCGACAATTGTTTTAGGCCTTTCAAATCTATAGTTGCAAACCTATTAAATTACCTCAATTTACAGAACCTGCCAGCTCAATGGTTGTAAATGTGATTCTGTGTAAAGGTTGATAACAGAAAATAGTAACTTTATTACATCCAATATGTTACAGATTTACTTTAATCCAGAGTCCTGCCAGGCAACGATATCCCAGTTTAATGAATAATCACAACTGAATATTACTATCGTCCTTCAATCTTAGTCTTACTGTTACAAGATACGTCTTCTAGATAGGGATTATTAAAGCGGGTCATGTGGAGTTCAATGAAGCAGATTAGTTAGAATAAAACAACAAAAAAGTTAAACAAGTCTAGGCTGACATCTCAAAGATACGAGGTTTATATTGTTTCGATGGGAGGGGAGAGCTAGAAGGAGCCGTCGTTCTCCTGGAATTTTTGTCATAGGCAATGCTACGGGCCCTATGGTCAACCAATGTTTCAGTAGCTACTGGGGCTTGTGAAAGAGGGGTGGGTAGAGACTTCAAAGCCCCCACATTACTGGACAATAATAACCTGTAGATGCCTATGTATTCTTTAAATGATGGAGTAGAAATATACCCTGGCGTGTATGCAAGCCCAGCCCTACATCACAAGGAAGCTGTGACAAATCTAGCATTTTTCTCGTGTTATGGGATTCCTTCCTTATTATAATGGCTTCTGCCAAAGGGAACAGTGGTATAACAAAAGCGGATAAATAAGTTAATGAGGAATTATCATGGACATTACAAGTGTTGTAAAGGCTTAGCATATATCGAAGATGAATTTTCAATACACAAATATTTGTGTGCAACGATTTTAGAATGTGACATATCCACTTTAATAGTGTAAAGTTGTGTAAACTTAAGTACATGAACTAGAACAATAGGCATTATCTCTATAATATATTTCCTCTTTCATAAAGGACTCTTGCGCTTAGACCATAGCTCCAAACTTCACCTGCCCTCAGCCTCTAGAATCTTTGCTCAAGTCATCTAAGAGATTGTAAGCTCCCAAGAGTAGGGCCCTCTTCTGTACCGCCATGTCTTATACATAGTCATGGTATTGTTAATTTTGTATACTGTCAGTTTTAATCATTTTGTTTATTCTGTATTCTCCCGCATTGTAAAATTGAGCTCTAAAAATAAATTATAATAATAATGGTGATAGTAATAGTAATAATAATACCTTTGTTACAGGAAACAGGAAGTGAGTTACACAAGCCCCCGAAATGACGTGTTTTTATGATTACTACTGCCACAGTACTAGATAACATACAGGCAGTCCATTGTCATTAGATTAATTATATATAGACTTATAAAAGGGTTGGAAAACAATGGCTCAAAGGAAAAGTTAAAAGTCCACAGTGTCTGTGTCAGTAAGTTATAATAAAAAAATGAGATCATCAGCTTGTCCGTAAAATGTGGATAAGTGGAAATTTCCAGGCCTGCACAAATAAACGATTTAATCTGTAATAAATATACAATCCACTAGATTGTAAACCCCTTTGAGCAGGGCCCTCCTTACCTGTGGTTTCAGTAAGTCTATGTCCTGTCTACCCATTGTACAGCGCTACAGAATATGATGGTGCTATATAAAACAATAAATAATACGTTTAAAAAAAAGTAGAAATAGGATGGGCTGCCATACCTACATCTTTTGATCTACGTTGTACCATTTAAGCCACCTCAAATAAATGAGAAGCAGACTTGGATATGTTTACCGTCAACGCTTGGTAGCTTACAATATGCTTCCTACCCATCATGAAGCTCAAAACACTGATAAAACATTTAATTAAATGAAAACCATCAATCAAAATCCTGTTAGTATTGCAGCTTTAACATTATCTTCTTTTTTAGCCTTTAAATAACATTTCTAGATAGAAAGAATTCATTTTTCAGACTTAGAACTATTGAGCGACGGTAGAATGCATGGTGACACCACGAGAGGTGATGATTAATTTAAAGGTCGTAAATCGCCCATTTGAGAAGCCCCATATCCCAATATCTTCCACGTTCATCCAAAAAAAAAAAAAAAAAAAACTAATCGTCTTTCGGTGGTTTAAATTGTGTGTAAATTTGCCTCTGTTTCTTTTGATCTGCTGTAAATGGTTCCCAAGGTCAAGGGGCATATGGGGGAAAACAACTAATGCTTTACAGACTATGGATAAAAAGAAACACAAGCTTTTAGCCCACACAGAAATGAGCTCATCCACACTACCAGCTGTTGACCAGAGCCTACGTTTACCAAATAAGGTAAAATCTTTTTGTGCTGAAATCTTTCAACCACTTAATAGTTCCCGGTATTTGAGCAGTAATTACTTTGGCCATTCCTCTTGCTTGCACTCAATAAATCAGACGCAGAGGCATTTAAAGGAAATACGTCACAAGTATGTCATGGTGTGGTTGATGATGTTTTTTTTTTTTTTTTTTTCAATAACATTACATTTATTTGTATAGCGCCGGCAGGATCCATAGCGCTGTTACAACAGGGGGAGGTGAAAGCATTAAACAGAGAATACGTTTAACGCATTAAGACATATTGATGAAGAAGAAGCTGGCCCTGCTCTTGCTCGCTTACAATGTATTCTATAGAAGCCATATTTCAGACAGTATGTTGGAAGAGAAGACATTATTCAGAGGTTAAAAAAAACCTCTTCTAGATTGTAAGCTCATTTGCTCACCTGTTGTTTCTGTATGTCATCTTGTTAAGTTATATACTGATTATTATGTCATTAGTACAACTTTGTACAGCTCTGCGGAATCTGATGGCGCTATATAAAACAATAAATAATAATACAAATAAACGACATTTGATCCACGATATTTAATTTTATTTTATATTAAGTTTATCATGCTGATAAGGGGCGTGATGAGTGCAGGGCATGCTCACCCGTTATACAAATTAATCGGTTTATTTAGTAGCCAAGCAATGTTTCTCACTGCAAAGGCACACGGACAATGAAGAAATCACAACCCCGATCTGACATTTTATGGAATGTGTCTCTTTAAAAAACAAAACTTATTTCAAATCATGCTATTGGTTGGACCTCTCATGTTATCAAACACTTACTTAGTTATAATCATCGTAGGCTTTAGAGATTGGATTGAGGCTAAGTCTAATACATGCTAAAATATGCAAAGGATGCATTAATGGCTGATCTGATAATAGAGGTTCAATGTGGATCAGCAGCACGGTAACATTAAATGATCGTACGGTGAGGTTCTTGGAGAGACTGGAAAAATCCGCACGGCTTTTTATTATTTCTAGATGGTGTGAAGATCATTTATAATCTGTTCTGCTGCATTAGCTCCGTGACACGGCCAAGGCGAGAGCTATGATGGAAAGATATAAGAGCACACAGGTGGTTTCCCTGCCTTTTTATAACGGCTGATGAGCTGCCAGCGACAATGCATTATAATGGGGCGACCCCAGCGAGTTTCTCCTAGAACGAGATCTGAGCTGGTCCTGTAATAACGTTTATTTAATCCCTGATGTCCCCAACCACGTGCTACCCTATGCTTAGGTCTAGGCTACAATATGCTAAAGTTTAGAGGCATATTCACTAAACTGTACACTTGTTGGCAAGGTCAAACACTGGTGAGCTTCCTCCATTCACACTATGGAATTGCCTTCATAGTATGCAGTCATCAAAACATAGGGTATCGGGAAATGATGTCATATCCCTGGAGCTCAGCAGTCAAGAAGAGGGGATGGCTGGGTGTACTCCCATGGGTCAGGCTTAGGGTACTGCCTAAAATAAATATGCCGCTGCCTCTAAGTGTGATCATACATCTAAGCCTAAAATTTACCCCCCCCCCGTAGCCCATAACTACAGAAAGAACAGTGAAAATTCAAAACTCAATTAAAATGAAAATTGGCCCATTTTGTTTTATTGTGAAAGAATATTTGAAAGTACTCACCTTTGCCGCTCCTATCTGTTCCTTGCGGAATTTTTCAAGTGGAGATATTAGCACGTCATTGGCGTTCTGGATCTGAAAGAGAGGCATGTGATAGGTTAAAACTGTACATCTTTATTTTTTATAGATGGTAAGCTTCTGGGGCAAGGGCTCCATATACCACTGTCTAAGTTCCTGTTTTGTCTATTATACAGTCATCTGTAAGCCTATGACATTTATTGCATTTGCTGTAATTATGTATAACTACTTAATATCAACATGAAAATAATGAGTACTCTCCTTAGTACCGTATTAACAAACAAAAACACATACGAAAATCCATCAAGTTATTTTTTTATACCATAACTTGCATTATTAAGGCATTTTGTGAATTCCCAGGATAAAAGGTTCACGTAAAGTGCAAACAAATAACATAACGACTTTACAAATCTTAACTACCCATATTAAACTACCAATAATGTCATTAAACATGAAGCCATCTTATAGCTCAATGTGCTATAAAACATTATTACGCATTTAATGGTATTAGTAAATGATTGCATAATTAACATTTAAATACCACCAGAAACATAGAAGTTATAATAATCCGATATGAAAAGCACATACATTTAAAACACTTGTTTATAAGTCTTAAAAGGTACAGTCTGCTGTATTCTTTAATCATTTTAACAGTAGTGTATATATATACGGTATAAAGGCTAAAACGGGCAGACTTCATGGCCTGAATAGTTCTTATCTGTCATCAAATTCAAATCAAATGTTTCTATGAAAAGGAAAATGTGGAAAAAAAAAAAGTTCTGATAAAAATTAAAGTTCTCAGATAAGGTGCTGAAACTGAGTTCTCCTTTGGTGTAATTAAAGCTACTAACGATAGTTTCTTTAGAGGAAATTTATAAACAACTTACAAATTATGAAAACTAAAAATGGCAGAATTACACTTCACAAAGTAATAGATATAGCAACGCTCCGGAAGAGGATGTTCAAAGTTCTTCTACAAAGAACTTCTACTGACATCCATGTTCCTGCAGGAGGTTTCACGGAAAGTAGAAAGAGCAAGCGGTATTCATGAATACTGGAGTGAAAATGTGACTTTTGGACCAGATTTGGACCACTGAAAAGTGATTGACTCCCAATTGTTGAGCACTAAACCCTCCGTCCTCATGGACAGCCCCTGAAACTACCAGAGGAGTTGTAGATCAGCTGCTGGAGGGCCACAGCAGGAGGGCCACAGCAAAATAGCCTTGCTTTAGAGGTCTACTGTTGGACTGTAGGATAAAAGCAGATAATAATAGCAGCTGGCATCTCAACCGAGACACCTCTCAGCCCCGTTTCCTTATTATTTATGTCATTGTACAGAAGAGCACAGTCTATTCTAAGACTTCTGAGAGCTTTCATACATTATCTCAAATGCCAGCAAACATTACATTAAAGATTGATTTGACTCTAGACATGCTTTCCATTAAGGACCTGAATTGTGTTTTCGTAGCTGGAGTACTTGAAATGTTAGCACCTGGCCAATAACACAAAGTAGCGCAATTTCAATGGGACATTGCATGTCGCATTCCCCTGAGAACCATCATCTTAAAAGATATAGTCCATATTTTACCCTGAAAAGCGGTTCTTACTAAATCTACTAATTAATATTGGAACTAAATCTAAACTCTCCTTAAAAGTGCAGGTGCAACAAAAGTATACGTGTTATTGAAAAATTATTATTTGTCATTTTGGGGGGGGGGGCAGGGTGACTTTTCACCTATACAATATTATAACCAATTGGCTAGGAATTGTATAGGTAAAAAGTTATGTAGAGTGTTACACTTCCACTCAATTATCCCTATTTCAATCTGTAAACACCATTACATAGATAAAGTCAGTATGCTGAATTGCGAAACGTAAAATTTGGGGAAAGTGACAAATCCATAAGTATGATTATTTACCGTCATGGTGGCGGTTTTCCCTCCTGGGAGTCGTACAGAAGAGCTATAGCTTCGGTTAAGACTGCTACTTAAACAGTCAGTCATACTGTTCATAGTAGATTAAACCATTTAATTAGCCGATCCCTTCAGATCATTACTATTGTGCCGTTCTCCCGGTATTCCACCATCGTACATTTCCTGTCACCAGTCTTTTGATATTTCGAGTGGTTTTAATAAACTGCCGTGGGGGATTTCTCATAAATCATTCACAGATCATTACTAGGAATGCTTTTATATGGCAGGGGGAATTTCTTTCCAGCCTGCTTCATTTTCTTGTGAAATCCTAAAATACTTCACTGAATTATATTCCACAGGCGTTTAATTGCAGGATTTTCAGATGCGAGGGGCCACTGTCAAGTTGTTATTATTGAAGTTGTATATTAACACAACTTGTGGTTGTTACGTAGACAATCAAAAACCCAATGTGCTTAAACAAGATTATGTAGTGCATTGATTTTTCTTTAATTTAAAGTCACGCCATTATTTATACTGCTCCGCAAACCCATATGTTTTCCCGGGGTAGGCTACACAGAGTTCTCCCTTTTCTGGAGGAATGGCTTAGCCAAGGGTCGAGGTGAGTCTAGACCGACACAGGAGTGGGACAAGCCCCAGATGGCTTCACATGGGCAGGGAAGATTGTGGGCAGATAATAGGCCAAATACCACTTCCCAACCAGGAAAAAGATGACACTGGCCCGAAGACCCAGGGAAACTGGGCTTCCCTTGGAGACTCTGGGTCAAACCTGAAGAGTTCCCAGATATGGATCTATGTTACCTGTGAGATAGTTCAAATTTACACACAATTTTTTTTTTAGGCAGTAGCAAATTTTCTATTAAGGCATATTTAAGAAACAATTAAAGGAAAATTAATTAAAGAAAGATGAAATTCTTACATTTAACTAAAGTTGAACCAAAAAAAATGCCCCAAGGAAAAAGCGTCTAGACCTCCATGTCTTGTTTTGACCATTTAATAATTAGGATGATATGGAAATGTGTTGGAAAAAAAATACTAAATTCTGGTTCTGATGGGCACCCTATTGCAATTGTGTTCTCCTTTTCACTCCTGAATTTTAAAATAACGATGAGAATTACAAGAGACCAGCTTTGTCTACGAAATAAAATATGTTTGCAAGAAAAGTTTACTGTATTTTTAAGACTTTTATAATCAATTACTTGCATTATTACTTAGACGTACAGCTGTTTTTTTTAGAAATAAATAAAAAACTAGCATCTATACATAGCACATCTAAAAAAGAGCTACCGTAAGTATTTTTTTATGAACTACATTCTTGAACACTAAACAAAACGCTATCCTGGGAAAAGGCAAGTACAGTATTTATAGAAAATAATGAACTGAGATTGATGGCCTGGTCTCACAGGGCATAGTGGTCTGGCTTTGACAGGGGGCAATGACCTGGTCCAGATAGGAGATGGTGGTTTGCCTTTAATAGGGGACAATGGTCTGGCTCTTACAGGGGGCAATGACCTGGTCCAGATAGGAGGCAGTGGTGTGCCCCTGACAGAGGACAATGGCCTGTTTAGATAGGATGCCCTGGTCTGTCTCAAACAGGGGACAATGGTATGGTCCAGATAGGAGACTGCAGTCTGGCTCTAACGGGGGGCCAATGACCAGGCCCTGATAGAAGACATTTGTCTTCCCCTGACAGAAGACAATGGTCTGACCCACATAAGAGACAGTGGTCTACTTATGATATATACCTCCACATATCTCAAGTGCCCAAAGATGGGGTCTGGCTGGAAGCATGACTAGGAACGGGGCTTTACTGAGACTTTTTATGTGGCCGTGTGACATATTCGTAGTTATTTCTGTAATCAAGGACAGCAGAAGAAAATGTATGTTTGATTTATACAGTTAAATTTACAAATATATTTCTGCACTTTCTATCCGTGTTATTCTGATGTTTAGGACTGTGGAACACTCATACCCACTAACATTCTGAGTTCCTAGAAAGGAAGTAATTTGAGTTCCTAGAAAGGAAGGAATTTGAGTGCTAAAGGGGACTGTTCCTACGAGCATACTTGAGGACACTCCAGGTTTGAGCATTTCCATTAAAGATATATTACCCCCCGAGCCTCCATTTCATCTGCAGCGTTTAAGTGGAGATGGGAGGAAGCCTCATGTTCATGATGGCCTCCAGGTAGCATATACCACTTAGTGAGACCCCAGGTATATTAACGATTAAAGGAGACCAAAACACAATAAAACATTAAATATTCCACCGTTCAATGTGTTTCTAACTACTCAAGTGCCACATGGGGCATTTAGAGCATCATTCCAACAGTCGGGCATTAAAGGAGGTTACTCAGGGTCATTGCACAATGTTTTTTCTCAACCTATTCCTGTATATACCACAGCTGGAAATAATTTAAAAAATACACAGGGAATAAAAAGTCATCCGTTGCCTCCATGAGTACTACGGTATATCACCAGCTTTCATTGCTCCCTTACAGAATTTGTTGGCAGATTCTAAATAAACAGTATGTTAGATCTTAATTGTGTTAGCCGTAGGAAATCTCATGCATGTACTTTTACAAAAGAAAAAAATGTTAGTTTACAATGGAGCTAAACATAAGGACATGTTAATAAGTTAAATGTGAAATCTTGAAACAAATCTAACATGTACAAATAATCTGAAATATTTATATCCAGTCTTTTTCCCAGTAAACATGAGCGGCTTTCATAGCCATTACCCATACCAATAAAGCATCATTAGAAGGGAGTCAAGCTACTTCAATGGATAGCATTCACACTAACTGTTAAAAGAGTATTGTACAAGAATAGAACAGTGATATATAAAAAAGTATTCCTCTTAGGGACGTACCTAGAGTATTTGGCACCCAGAGCGGATCCTATATTTGGTACATACCCATGCTCACACACGTACGCATCCATGTACCCATACACATACACATCCATGCTCACACACCCATACAGATACACATCCATGCTCACACACATTTACACATACACACCTACCCTGAAATACTTACACATCCATGCTCACACATTTACCCATACACATTCATGCTGAAATACACTTATACGTACATGTTCATGCTGACACAGTTACAAATGTACACATACACATGTATGCTGACATACAAACACATACATGCTCACACACAATCTGTACAGCAAACCAGGCACACTTAACAGTAATTAAGTACAACCCATTAGGCAGAAAGGTGCTGATTGGAAGTGTTTATTGGTTCACACCTTTATCAAAAGATTATGGAGTAAACCATGATGGTTGGAAAAAAAACGTTCTTGTAAAAAACTCATTATTATGAGGGCAACCAGACATGTTTAGGATTTACAAAAACATTTTTAGGAATCAGGGCTGCTACCTTGACGTTGCACCTCGACACATACAAATCAGGTGCCAAGAACAACAATTATAGAAATGGGGCTCCAACGTTCCTGTGACCTTTCCAGATCTACCTAACATTTATGTCATTTAGAGTACAAGAGGGAATAATATTTAAGGGAAGTACAACATTTAACAAGAACAAGATGTCATTTTTAATAAACAGTACGAAATTTCCAAAGTATTTTAGTTTTTTTATAGAAGTGCAGAAAAGCTTAAGCCATAAAGCAGATTAACTGGATCTGTTACTCTTCCCATACCACATAAACCAGTGTGTACGTATTAGCACCATGGGAGCAGCAGTTTTTTACATCCTGTTTTTAGGATCTGCATGATTATTCCTTGACATCTGGGCACTCCTTCTCTTTTGGCCCTTTTAGCGACAGCAGATTTATTTTTGTAAGTTGAGGTACTATCAAGAAAGGCCCCCCCGGGACCTATCAGGAAGGGGGAGCATGACTGCTGGCCCTTACTGGACCAATAGTTCATATGGGCTGGAGAAGGGAAGTGAATGAAACAGTGTTACAAATTGGGATGTTTAGTGCAGGGTCCAACCTCATTGTGTCTCCCCAAGGCTTGGGGAGCCCATTTTTGCGGAGGCTGGTGGAGCCCACAAAGAGACCTCGTGGTAATGTTTGTGGTGTAACCAGCTGATGGGGTCACCAGTCAGATGGCAGGTTGTTCGTGGTTGATATGTGTATCTGCCGCCTTACCCACAATTCCTGTGTGTTATGATCTAGTGTATCAGAGTATTATAAGCTGAGCTCCCGCAACAGAGTTAAATTTGAGTACATACCAGGGTGTTTACCCCAATCTCTGTATGAATGAGCTGATTCTCTGGGTCACACAGTCTGGAGTTACACGGATTTCATGATATATAAGAACCCCAGCTGGTGGACAACGGGATAATATTGAATTCCCTGGTTAAAAAAGTGACCTAAAGCAGATCAGTCTTGCTATAAAGAATTTACGTACACCTTATACCCATGCCAGAAGCATTTCACTATGATAGCTTAAAATGGTTAAAGGCCAACTCCAATCTTTTAGAGCCACAGACCAGCCAACCATCAAGGAGCTTAATGAGTTTTGTCTGACCTGGGATTTCCAAAATGTGTGTTCTGTTTCTGTTTCTGAATTCTGCACCCCTGTACTGGAGTTGTGCGCTCCCTTATATAATAATTAGACTTACTGGAAACACATTTATGTGTCTTGCTGAAGCATTTTTATTTTCATACACAACTGCGAGCAAGAACCCACAGGAAGCATAGAAGTATTACTATAACCACAAACACACACTTAATACATGCAAACACTAAGCACACTATAAATAGGAGGAAAAGTGGGCGGGGTGTGGGTGGGGCTAAACACTCTTCCCCCACCCTCAGCCCAGAGAAATAAAGAAGTGACCCTGAGACCCGGGGGAGCAGAGCATTATTTGGAGACTCCCAGGTATGTACATCATTGGCATTACTGCTCGTGCCCCTCGTACTGGTGCCCGATTCATCTCAATCCCTCTCATCTTTCTATTAATGCTCCACCAGCTAAATTGTAGCAGACTCTCACAAAATGCATTCAATCAGAAAAGCATGATTTATAAATTCCTTCTTGTCAGATTTCCCATGAAAAAAAAGAGAAATCATTGCCGCAAAATTACCCACAATAAGTTCCATATGGTGCTCCTCTTGGTAACAGTCATTTTGTCCAGACCCAGGGCCAGGGAAAAAATCTTCTGAAGCCAAATGTCTTCACTGTACAGATGTCCGGGTACTCAGTGAGAAAGCGAGCATGTAAGAGTCTACTGAGTGCCATCATCTATCATGAGAACTCATAAACCAGATACTTAGCAATTATGTGGTCATTTATTACGGGGACACTTATACACTGTAAGGGGCTCTGCCACCAAAAAGAACTAGCCAACAAACAAAAAATAATGAATAATATACACAATAAAATCAAGTACAATGACACGTTAATGTACATTTTCAGTTTTTTATTCTGCTGTTTGTTTTAACACCCAGTTTGTTCATTAAATTATTTGAAATAAATATTAAATAAAAATTTGCATATTGTTTTTTATCCGATTAATCAATTAATCGAAAAAATTATCGGGCAACTAATCGATTAGGAAAGTAATCGTTAGTTGCAGCCCTAATTTTTATTATGTTTATATATTTGTTGCCAACTTTATTAGATTGAGAAGCATTTTTGTTTTTTTGCTAGCAATATACACTATGTCTTCCCTAAAAGGTTTTATGTATATTAAACATTGAACACAAATGTTCCCACGCTAGTCTCCAAACGCTAAACTATGCTTTATTCCACTGCACACAATTATAAATCACACAGTGAATGGCTTGGATCAGATGCAGTGATTTGTTAAGCATGGCAGACCATGTGAATACACAGAGTATTCATTCAAGTGGGCATAAGTTTCCATTAATATATATATATATATATATATATATACTAGTAAATAAGGCCTAGGCCCCCGCAGAACACAGTGAAGGGCATGATCATTTATTCCCTGTTCCTCTCACTCTCTATGCGATAAAGCATAGAGATACGGGGACCGTGTACCTGCAACTAGGTAACTCATGCCGCCGCTCGCCGCAGGGTGAGCTCTTCTGTTTGAAAACAATGCGATGATGCATACTTCTTTTACGCACCTCTCTTCCTCTGTGAGTCTGTCAGCATTATTTTGGCTTCTTGGAGTGCTTCCGCAAAACGGTGGACCCTATGGACAGCCTATACCCCGTCTGAAAGGGTGGGCCACGGAGGGGGGCCCCTTTTGCGGAAGCTCTCCCGGAGGCCTGGTTCCCGTAGCTGATACCAAGGAGAAGTGGGCGAAGAAAGAAGACACAAGAACAAGACAAGTCAAGAGAAGAAGCGGAGCTGCCGAAAAAAGAGATGGGGACACAGAATTGGTCGGTGGAGAAGGTAGGGAGACGTTGAGAGAGAGTATGAGATTGAGGAAGAGAGCGCGAGTAAGTGTGATGGAGCATGAGAGAGTGAGAACATAACATTTTACCCTCCTACTAATGTGTACATATTATTTTTTTATTATTTTTTATTTTAAATGGCAGCAAGCTGTGGGGGAGAGCCCTATGATCGGGACATTTAAATGTTTCCCCTCTCTCTTCTTTTTTTCCAGGCTATATATTGATTCAGATCCTTTAATCTTCCCTGATAATTTCTATACCGCAGAGCAATGTATTTATAACAATAAAAATCTAGCACACAGTGAGAGTCATGCACCAAGGCCAAGCGGTCAATAAGAGGTGCAAAGTGTTAAAAGTTGTGCTGTCACCACGGAAACCAATGTTCCCGATGACTGATCCACTTTTACCACTTTGCACCAGACTTGCTCTGTTTACATAACCTCCATTATATCTGTCATCATGTTAAAGATTTAGAACTATGTGACTGGAGAGGTTTAAAAATAAATACAATTCAAAAGACTTTGCTTTCCCCCCCCCAATTAGAATATATACATTTCTGGCTGTGCTTAGAACTGACAAGCTGAAGAATCTGAAGGTTATTTATCTTAATTTATACAGAAGTCTAATAAAATGGAGATAAAAAGCTATAAATACTTGAATCAACCGAAAATTATAGTCATAAATGTAGCATATAGTAATAGATGTTTCTCAAATAATTAGCAAACTATAGGGCTGCAACAAACAATTATTTTCATAATTAGATTATTTTTTTTCGATTAAACAATATGCAAATTTTTCTACATAATAATAATAATAAAAGCTATATTTTAAAATGAACCCAAACACAATATTTCTCAAACCAGGTTTTAATACCTAAAAAAGTTTTGCTAGTAAATATTAATTCACATGTAAAATATTTTTTTCATATTTAATAAAAGCTACGATTGAAAAAATGAATGTCCTGTTTTTATTTCCTTTCATCTGCCAACCTGCCCCCCAGTTATGAACATCTGACCCCAGGCTTGCCACTCTGCCTCACAGATATGCCTTGTACCCCCACTGATACGCCACTCTGCCTCCCCCCAGACTTACCAATGCATCCCCAGACTTGCCCCCCCCCCCGTGCTCCAGACTCCCTGGTGTCTGGTGGAGGCAGCCCCTGGAGGTCTGTGTGATGCGCGTAACAACCTTCCGCTTCTGCCCGCCACTTCCACAGGGGCTTCTATGACAGAGCACCGGAAGGTCATGTCATGCCGGCACTCCGTCATAGAAGCCCTAGTGGAAGTGCTAGGCAGCAGCAGAGGTTGTATGCGTTCATCGCACAGACGTCCACCGTCTGCCAGAGAGGAGGATCCGTGTCTCCTGCAGCCCTGCGGGGGATCTGGATCTTAGTCTTATAGTCTGACCTCTATTTGCTCTGAAAAAAACTTCACCTTATATGCGAACAAATCGATTCGACTAATTGACAATGAAAATTGTTGACGTTTTTCATGATCAGTTACTAGACAGCCTGCTAGTATTTTGACTTTTTCCATGCCGGGATTTTTGAGAAGATACAGCACTGATTTTAGTACTTAAGAAGCTCATAAGAAGAATTTTCTTTTTTTCATTTTATACTTTTTGTTCGAACTGGATGTTCCCCCTGATGGGTAGTTATTTCACATGTTACCACATTTTTATTTTATTAACTATTTTTTTTATTTTTTAATCTTTTTAACAGATCACAGTGTGATTAGAAAGCTTGGATCCATTGACTTGAATGGTTGAATGCAGTACCTGTATTCAACCTGTGTGGGGGGCTCAGCATTCTCAGGAGGGTCTCAGGAGCCCCTCCTGGGAACTTGTAAATTATTTAGTGGACGCCGCCATCTTGCAAAATCTTTTTTCAAAATCTTTTTTTTTTAACTTTGAATAATGCATATGAAAGTATTTACAATGTAAGTACAGATACGTAAGGGTATCTGAGCTTTCCTAATGGTACTTCCACATTGCTATATCACACCAAAAATGTCTATATCTGGGAAGACAAGTCAAAGTTTTCACAGGTCGTCACAATTACTGATTCGCTACAACAGGATACTTGTAATAGGGGTAATTATTTGAAGAGTCTCAGGGATAATCCATTTAAAAAGTTCATTAGTATAATCCACCCATTGTGGAACAGTCAGGGTTAGACAGCATCTGACCGAAGGACCCAAATGTAACAGAGTCGCCCAGAAGCCCCTTAACAGCGGCAGTGTTAGAAGTCGCCTGCCCCTCAGTGACAAGCGATAAAACAGCAGGAGTCCTCCTGGAACAATCGCCATAAAGAACAAGTTATGTGTCTAACACCATATCCTCACGCCTGCGCCTCGCTATCTTCAAGGCCAGCTTTGTCTGCTCTGCGGGATCGTAATCACTCAATTATCATTTGGAGCTGCAGATCAAAGGTGTTTCTCGCTATACCCTGGTAGAAACAATGATCAAGGTGTTAACGCAGGTCTTACCCAAGCTGTCAGGATCGAGTCCATGCTAGCCAGCAGTCTATAGACACCTCTGTCTGTGGCAGCGCTGCATATATATATATTTTTCTCTGCAGTCTCTTACTCGTGTTATTATTGCCGTAATGGCGAGACTGTCTGCTATAACCATAATCTATTTAAAACAAAAAATTATAGTTTATTTCAATCCAGGCATTCTGTGCCAAGGATTCAGCACTGTAAGCTGATGTGGACAGGTACTACCATCACCCTCAGCCAGCTTTTAGAATGTCAGGAGATGTGTATTCAACCAAAAAGCACAAAACACGTGGTTTCTCTCTTTGTCATATATACACGTTCAGTTGTACGCGTTTCTTAACCCTTTCATGCACAAAACCGTGAGATTTGTAAATCAATTTGACAATTAAATCATCTCTTTACTAGTATCAGAGTAAAAAGAAGATTTCAGAAATGTGCTGTTTTCTTTATTTTTGAATCAGTTCTAGTTTTTGCATGTTACGTTTTCTGACAGCAACATATTAGCCATTTGTATGTTTTCTAGCTGGCTAATTTAACCCAATATCCTAGAAAAAAAAAACACCCTGACTATTTATCATACTGTCCGTGGGGAACAGTAGAGTGGCTAGGTCTTAGTCATTAAGCCTGACATCCACTAATGAAAAAGTATGGCGGGACGGACTTCATTAGCATTGCCATAAAGAATGAGCTCGGTGTGGTGATTAAGCAGGGAAAGCCACCCCCAATATCACATGACAGACTCCAGGTCTGTAAAAAAAATAAGTCTATGGGAACAAAATGAAGTAAAAACAGGTTTTTGGTCAATGCCGACCTACATTTCTATATACAGCACTGGGTTTAATGCTCAAGGAGGAAAATAGCTTTATCCGAGGGACTTCTCCATTAGATTGTACCCCGTGTGTCAGATTACTTGTGTTATAAGTAGAGTCGGTGGGTGCACCTCTTTTGTATTTTTAAGATATGTTCGGGTGCCAGGAGAGCTTATGTTAAAAATATTAGATCACATCAATTACTTTTCGAGGAAGTGAAAGCTGACTATTAGACAAGATAGGATGTTGGACGGGAGCCAACCTAAATATAAGAGCGCAGAACCATTCCCTTTGGTGTCTTACATTCCTCGGCATGCCTCTAAGCATAATTATACCTAGATATCCATGTCTTCAGAGGGGAAGGAATACTTAGACTGGATAAGAAAGCCTTCTATTCATTCAGCTTCTCAACCTTAGATAAAGACCAATGTGTCTGTTCTACTCCAAATCTAAGCTGGTAACTCACGAACTTACAAGTTACTAGTCAACAAATAATTAGACATATAAAAAGTTAGGGTGCTGTCCCACTTAGTCAAAGCATTACCTGGGATCTCTAGGTTGTGAAGCAAATACATCTTAGCAGACCTGTCATTTCCCCTTAAGGGTTAATCACGCACAAATAAGTCCTTTCCAGTTTATACGGCAATAACCTATTAGCACCGCATTTTTTCATCACATGACAATTAAGCGTTCCCTGGAAAAAAATGCCAAGATTAAAATATTATTTTCTGAAGGGTTATGTCATTAGGAATTATTTTTCTGTAAATCCTATACTGAAATAGACTTTCAATTTTTAACCCTAAACATTTTTCAATGTCTTTTTCCCTACCAACTGTAGAAGAGGTGAAATGCGTGATTAAAGGGCTATTTGACGGTAGAAGTTTTTTGACTTTGTTTCTTCCTTGGGACTGGGGTATGAAGTTATAAATCAGCCAACCAGAAAAAAGTGAAAAGGCATTTATTATTTCTCCTTCACTGCTTAGTCAATCAAGCAATGGATCCTCGCTTTTAGGTTAATATAAGCAAACTTTGCTTAATTGTTTTCTTAAGAGAGAAAAAGGTTCCTGCCACTTTAAGTTGCACTTTGGATGACTTCAAACGTCTTGAAATCTGAGTCTTAATAGACATCATCTTTGGAAGCCAGCAGTAAGGTCCGTCTAAACAGGAAGCATCGCTCAGAGCTACAGGGGAAGATTTAACCGCAGAAAGTAACAAACTGGATACATCAGAGCAAAATGTATACGGTAAATGAGGTTTGGCAGAATAGTGGGCAGAGTACCAAGTACAAGAACAGAAACATTAAGAGTAAAAAGAAAGAGTTAAAAAAAAAAAAAAGATGGTATTTCTACGCATGTTAATCATTATTCTGAATCAGATGTAAAGACATTTTTAAATAAATAATAATAGATTCGAAAAATAATTTTAAAGATAATGGATAATAAATAATATAATAAATTTAAAAAAGATAATAGATGATAAATAAGATAATGGAAGCTCACACGACCCGACATTTTCACTACATAAAAAAATCGTAATCATTAAGTGATATCAGAATATTAAAAAAAGGCAAAAAAATTAAATAAAAATATGTAATATAAAAACTGAATTAAACGATCAGCCACTATAAGTGTTATGAGGCTTTAACGCCACTAAAACTTGTCCCATGTTTTATATAAGTCATAAATAAATCTCTCGTGTTACTTATAGGACATGCAAAGAAGGTCTGGCATTGCTAAACATCCATGTACTCAAAAAGGGTATCTCCTCATTAATCGGGGTAGGGTCCAGAGCTGCGCATGTATTGGCAGCAATTACTGTACTTTGGTCTAATGGCACTTTAGCCTCCTAAGTGTCAAGGCATCAAGAATGGTCCACGTAGACCTGGGGGAAATTCTACAATCATATAAATAAAAAGAAAGAAAAAACAAAAACATGACTTCTCCTTCAAGGATAAAGCTTCTCATTTAAGGTTTCCGTTGAGCGGTGGGAGACAAAACTCTAAATCGTATCCATAACCCCATTGCTTTGATGGTTTCTTTCCCCCCGAAAACAATTGTATCGCATTCTCATAACAAACTCCAATAATTAGGCGACATTTCTTGTCTTACCAGCCTCCTTCTTTCCTCTTCCACAGTAATCAGTAGCCGGGCAAACTCCTTCAAGGACTGAGCTAAAATGAAAGGAAATGCCGATAAGTGCGCTTGTCCATTAGCTGATGAAAAGGCTTCCAACAAAAGACGCGTCGGAGAAAGCACATTTCACAGATGAATAAAACATGCATGCATTTTATGCAATGAAAACATTTTTGTTCTTCATACTTTTAGCCCTTCGCAATGAGCCTCACGATCTCATTAGATTCCGGTGTAGCGCCTGAAGGGGATAACCCATTAAAATGTTTCTTTTCCATAAAAGATCATTTTAACATGAATATGTGTAGAAATGTTTTAAAGGTTATGGAATATAAATATGGAAACCTGTAGCGGAATCATCATATTAACAAATGATTGCTTATTGGCCAATTCTACTAGAGCATACTTTGGATCTCCCCGTGTTTTGCCCGGAGTCTCCAGGTGATGCGCTGCTTCTCTTGCTCCAAGGGTCATCATACTCGTTCTCCATGTTCTTCAGAGCGGTGCTTAGGCTTGCCCACTCCCCGCCCTATTTTCCGCCCATTCCCATACAGCTTTGAGCTATCTGGGTCTAGCCCCACCCTTATATATGGTTAGCCACACCCCTTACTAAGCCACTCCCAAAAAAGGGAGTTCCCTGCTAAACCATGTCCATCCACATCCATAGATATGACATTCTAAATCTAGCATGTAGGGGAGATGTCTCCAGCCTTACAAGAATCCTCTAAAAAACACTACAAATTTGGGAAAGTATCATACCGAAACTGGCTGGTGATGACATACAGAACGCTACATTTATCAGTAACCTCAAAGGTGGTCCCGGATCCACATGGTTTGGAGACCACTGATAAAGACGACTGAGCCATGACGTTATGCTATGCTGATAAAAAGCTTAAAATATTGTTAAAACTACAGCCGTAACATAGATAGAATGTTCTAATCCCCGTGGAAAGTATTAACGTAGAATGTATAGTAACGGTGAATTTTGGCAGACTTGTACCCACCAGAGTTAAATACAATATAACTATAATGGCTAAAGGTTTGTTTATAAAATACATAAATCTTTCCAGATTTTTCACAGAATAAGGGTACATTTCTGCCAAGAGATGACTAGGTAAGTGAAACGTAACTCTTACAGGGATGAAATGATATAATAAACTAAAATACTGGCTCCTGCTGAAAGCTGTGGTGAGCACCCAAAGCCTGTTCTACTGCATATCTTTCCTTCATGACCGAGGAGGAGACGCAGAACATTGAAGTTGGCCAACAGCCTGGCGAGTGAATAAATACACATGGGAACCCATATTTCTGTAATCAAATCCTCACTCACTATGATCATCCGGTAATCAATAGAAGTGTTTTCTGCACATAAATGCAGGGGATCTCGAAAGACCCCCCTGGAACTCTAGAACGGCCAATCTCTGGAGCTGGCTGGTGGTGGGTATGGCACACGAGTCTGCCGGCAAGCTGGAGAAGAGTTTGGCCAAATGCATTTTCTGCAAGCCAGGTAGCTGAGGAGTGGGGAAAGACAGCAAACGCGTAGGGGGATTCAGTAGGTGGATTCAGCTCCTCGACGAAGTAAAATTGGACTCACCAAACTTGGGGTACTTGGACGTAGTGACAGGCTAAGCAATATACGGCCATAAAGTGTGATGGAATCCCCAATATTTATGCCTCAGATACGTTTTTTTAAATAATACTGACCAATAGCGCTGATCTCTTGCTTTTTTGTGTAATTTCAGCAACACCCCAAAATCAGAATTTATATGCTTTTTTAAGGGTTGCGCTTCCCTTTTTGTATTGTTTGTTTTGTTTGTATTGTCATTTTTTTCAGATGGCTGGAGTATCTTTTCGATCTCATCGATTGATATAATAGTGCCCGTTTTTTTCCTTTTCGTTTTAAAAAACCAACCAAAAAAAACGATATTTAGGAGAGCAACTTTTTGAAGAGTAAAATTGTAACCCAAGGAAGTTTAGTGGTAACTGAACACTGGGTTACACCGTTTAAAAGATTAGTTACAGATTCAGTTGTTGTGTTTTATAGGTTAGGAGCTTTTGTCCAGAAATTGTTTAGTTTGTGTAAGAGGCGAATCTTCACACTGACGCCGAGTATAAGCAGAGCTCAGTCCCTTTAAATAGACCCCCCCCCAAGTGTCATTTAGCTGAAGAATGAACGAAACACTGATTATGAAATATTGTCCGGGGTAATAACTTTTCAATAACCTCAAAGGAATAAGAGAATTTTTCTTTCAACCTATGACCGATTAGTCTAGTTGGAGCAATGGCACAATCTCTAATATATACTTTTTCTTAAAAAAAACAACTTTCACATACATGGCTTTTTTTAACCATACAAGCTGCTCTTATATATCCAAGGCATCTAGAAACATGGAATGCCAGATAAGACCCATTCGGCCCACCTAGTCTGCCCATTTTCTCTGACTCGGACCTTAATCTCGTTTTAGATTCAGGAGCCATATGCCCATTCTTTGAATGTTTAATTTCCCTCACTGTATTAGCCTCTAACACTTCTGCTGGGAGGCTGTTCCCTTTATCTACCTCCCTCTTAGTAAAGTAAAACGTACTTGCATTAAAACTAAGCCTCTGACTCTCTAGTTTTAGATTATGACCTCATGCTCTAACATTTTTTCATCCTTTTTTGCTTATATGAACATTTATTTAGTAGCATAACTTTAAAATCCCAAATTTACAGTGGAGGTATAGTGTGAAAAGTGATTGTGGTGTTATCGCCATAGCAATGGAACGTTCCTGCTCACTGTAATATTTAATTGGTTACTATGGTGATAAGTCCACTTTGCACCAGAATCAGTTTTTTTTTACAATTATGGCTCTTTTACTTATATATCTGCCCCAGACAGCGATTTTAACCCTTAGCGAACTCAGCTACTGTACATAATATAGTTTACAATGTATAGGACATACCTCTGACATTTAAGGGGTTAAGCAGTGCTTCCATATAAGCGCATAACAAAAATGATGCCATTTTGATATATGCAAACCTAGTTATTAGTAACTAGCAATTTAAATAAAGTATTACTTGGTGAAATAAAACAGCTGAACAGACATTATTTTACTGTTTGAATCACTTGAAATCACAGGAAAATTACAATGTAGTTTTAGGAAAATAGAGGCCTGGTGGATAAGGATTTTATGTTCATGTCAAACTAATTTTATCACAATTTCCGGCCAAAAGCCAGATGATTCTCCGCAGATCTCCAGCGGAATACCAAGTATAATATCCACTTCAATAACACTTAATAGGGGATTGACGTATCTATAATACACAAATATAATTCAGCATCTTCAACACTAACATTTTTTGTTATGTCGTAAAACCTTTTTTTCTGAATATTTTTTTTTAATAAAATTTCATCGTACCCTGGAGTTCTCCGGTTTGGCCCCTGAGTCTCTGGGGTTTTAGCCCAATCTCAGGGTCTCATGGTAAAGGGACAGATTATGAGGGTCCTTCACCGTGAGATGATCCAAGTATGTCACGGTTGATCTCCCTGCTTGAACGCAGGTGACTCAGTTAAGTCTATCATCAAATAATGACGAGTCAAGGTTTCCATAGGGACCAGTAATGTAGTGACCCGTCAACTCAGTTGGCGGGTCACTACATAGAATCTGCATGGCAGGCTATTAAAGGGTTAATATTTAACATGAATATCATGCCTTAAACCATCTCCATCACTGATGTTGGCCGAAAACCATGATGACATAAACTGCTGTTGAAAAGAAACAGAGAGGTCTTTAAATAGTTTAAGAGGTATTTTCACCCTCTCGGCCTTTAGCAGCTCTAAATCCTTTTATTAAGGCTACCTGTGGCTCGCGCTTTTTATTCGCCAGTCAGCGTTTTAAATAAAGTTAGTTTAAAATTGAGGGGCGGTTTATCCTCGGAGAAGCCAGGTGTATTGCTAAAGTTAGTTATATTGGCATATAATGTTTTGGAGTGTTTTGGTTGTTCCTCGGCCCATCTTTATAAGGGATGTGAGAGCTTCCGTTACGGGGGAGCAGGAACTTTCAAACAAAGAAAAAGAGAAAGGAGAAGAAAGGATGGAGATCCTAAGGACAAGAAGTTAAGATGACTGCTCTTACGGCAGATTTCTTGAACATATGTTTGCTTATCCCCTTAATGACAAAGCCCGTACATGTACGGCTCAAAATGCATTGTTTTCAATGGGTTTAGGGACCGCCCATTGTCCTTAAGGGGTTATTTTCGCTTCTTGGGGAAGGTCAGCTGTATTACTGGTGAGAACGGGAAACACATGTTTCTCAGGCGTTGAGGTCAGGAAGGCTATGAAGACCAAGGTATTCTTGCACTTGACAAGCTGTTGTGTTTCATGATGGTGGCACCAAGCAGCACCTATGGACCCTTCGTATTAGTTTTATTTTGATTCCTCACTACCCCAGCCCTATGTGGGTGGTCTAACTTGTTATAACAGCAGCCATGGCCTGGGGCAACGTACATCCCCGTGTTTTTTATTCACACACTCACTTTTTCTTGTTTGTGTAAAGTTAAAGTAGGGTTCAGAATAAACATTAACTACATGTGACCAGCTAAACCCACTTCCTAAACCTTTTAAAAAGGTTTATTTCTCTCCACCGAAGCTACACCCTACCACCTACTCAGTTGCCAACAGTCCCTAATCGGCCAAAACAGTCATGGCAAGCAGACTTATGTCTCAGCCGCCCCTCCTAGGGTCCAATGACCAAATTAATTGTTTATAAGGAAAATGAGTGCAGAAGACGAGTTCCATTGGCTGGTTGACACATGACATCAGAGGTGATGATATCTGGACACTGACGTACGCAACTGCCTTTAATTCTATGCCTTCCTGCCCTTTGCCCCCCTATGATCTACACAGGGGGGCAGAAGAAGGGGAAATACCTTAATATCCCCGGCATGGCTGTAACACGGTGTCTCACTGGGATTTACCTGCCTGTTCATGCTTTGCTTATCCCACAGATGTGTTTTTTATTTGTTCCAAGCCTAATGCACTTTCTGCTTGTTATACAATACTTAGCTCTGTTTGTTGGTTTGCATTTTTTAGGTTCCTCTAGGAAAACATCCGGAAGATATTAATCCTAAAGCACACATGGAAACAAGTCAATAAAGGAAAACGGCCAAAAGAACCCACAGAAAACCACATGACTGTGACGAATAAACAGCGGCTGCCAAAATCCTAAACTGATTCTGGTGAATAATCAGAATTTATTTATATATATATCTATCTATCATTTATTATATATATATATATATATATATATTTTTTTTTTTTTTTTTTTTATTTTTTTTTTTAATATTTTTTTTTCCCTAAATGAGTAATTATATTAATACCATAGACTTCTGAAAAACAGGACGAGAAAAACCTCTGGAAGAAAAAAAAATCCTTGAGACATAAAATGTTACAGGAGACCAAAGGACGCCAACAAAGGGGTCCAGTAACGTAGCAAAAAAGGCTCTGCGTGGTTATTCCTCCCCATGAAGTTACTGCTTCCTGACAACAGAAAGTTAAGATGGCTGCTTCTATGGTTTTCCATACATATATTGCTTACTTTAATCTGTGAATTGCAGAATATAGGATTTCAGTAAAATGACAGTTCTGTTTTGAGCAGGGAAACAGATGCTTGCATGAATTGAAATGTAATTAGTGATCATGCCAGGCCGTACAGTCTGGTGTTCATCGCACGGTGGGACTTTACACATATATGTGTCTAGGTACGCACGTCTGGGTATATATAATGCGGCCATTACTAGCAAATTGCAGTCAGCGAGGGAAATTAGCCCAGGTATACTTATGTTTGGCCACAATGCCTGACATGAAGGGCTTGGCCGGTGAATTTACTCTATATTAGCGTACATTTTTATGGATTTACCAGAAAAAATAACTCCATTTCTCCTTCCTCTAATTCATTAGTTTTGAAACACACAATATAAAATGGCTCACGTACCGCCAAGTAGCTTGGATCTACTAAGATGTAACTTTACTGTTAGTTACTTTGTGATGTTTAAACATGTTTCTTAAAGTCTTTAAAAGTGTATTCCTTGAGATCAAAGTTTAAAAATTCAGCACTGGTTTCTCCCAAAGTTTACAATATTGTTAGAAGACCATGTTGTGTTCTTATTTAAATAATTTTGGATGCTAACAGGGTCTTCCTCGCTTGAGTATTCAAATTTGGACCCAAAGATTATCCTGAAAAAGACAGAAATATGTCTTCTGATGAATTGCATTGGCTGTCTGTAATTGGCAAAAGGGGATTTGCCAGTTTCTTCACATTTTGGCTTCACGTTAATTTGGATAATTGAAAAAAAAAACACAATATAAAAATAACCAATAGTAGTATACATTTTACATATAAAAAATCTCCAATATTTATAGCTAAAAAAAATCATATAAAGCAAACGCGATATTCTGCTTTCATTCACTTTGCCTAACGTGACGGTGGCAACCTGGGCTTGGGATCCTACACATCAATATGGAATCTAATATTAGTGGAGTCCATGTCCTTAGACCCTACATATCAGAATTGTCCAGCTCTCTGTCAGCTATTACCTTTTTTCTGGCCGCCATGTTTTCACATGTTGATGGTCACCGCCTACACAGCTTGACATGTTGTTGACCAAGTCTTTGGTCAGACGTGAAACCCTTTATTGGGCCACATGGAAAAAGATGCAGTCAGACACTTCCATTTTCCGTGTAGACCCAATAAAATACGTCAACTTTAACAAAAGGCTTCATCTTCTCTTGGACCAATAAGGCGATGCTGTTGACCATCGCCTATAGGGTTTGCCTGCAACATGTGGGACGTATAAACACAGAGAAAAAATAAATTACTTAATTAGGTTTATACATTAGCCATAAATATCAGATGTGTTCTGGCTGATTACAAACATGTGAACTTGCAGGGATCAAGAAATATGAGTCCTTGTCCTCCTTTAGACCACTATCTCTCTATGCATGGAAGTAAGTGGGGAAAGACAAATACAGGTGAAGGGTCCCACATATTAAAAACACAGGATTCAGTGGCCCATATTTATGCCCCTAAACCACTTGAATAATGCTGGTTGAAGTTTATCAGTAGATACAGAGCTGTGTGCTAGGTCTACGTGGTAGAAGAACCTGAGCTAGACAGCCCAGCTAGAAGCTATCCCAACTCTGCAGAAGTATAAAAGGAACGGCAATGGGCTTCTTTAATAACTTTGGTTTCTGAAGACAGGATAAGCCTGTATGATGCCTGTCATTTTATCTGGTATTAATGCCTGTTTGAAATGAGTCAAAACCACAACCTTCTGGCTTGTTTTCTCTGAATATGTTGTGGCTTCCAGTAGAAGGGGACTTTTGCGGACAGAATCCTGTAAATCGTTTCCTGAGCTGACGGGAGATGTCAGCCAGGCACTAACTGCAAACGTTCCCAACGTCCGAGGGCAGACGGGAGAGTATTAAGAGATACTGTACTGCTTTACAATGCGATGGCAGCAGCGTCTAATAGCGTTATTTGCAGGGATTGAATGTGAAAGCTATCATTACAAAAAGCAAATCCTTCCATCTTCTTTACTTGTCATCATCATTCTAAGCCAAAATAAGAATCAAAACCAGACTCATGCGGAGAAAAAACTTGTGCAAACTTGGACACCTTCATACAATTAGGCAACGAGGACTTCAAAAAAGGGCATATATTTTTTCCTAATGCAAGACTCAGGTCTGTTTAAATTCCCTAACTGTATTGGCCTTTATTGGGTGGCTGTTCCACGTATCTACCACCATCACGGTAAAGTAATGCTTCCTTTCGTTAAATCTAAGCCTCCAACCCTCTAGATATTATGACCTCTCGTTCTCCTCCTTTGAAATGACCTTCTCCCCTATACTTTAATAAACCAAAGAACATTGCAAACAAATGTATTTTTAAATGGCAACAGAAACGTAATATAAGATTGATTTATATATTAAAATAAATATAATAATATAAATTGTACTTAACTAAACCCAACCTGACAAGTAAATTTATTCTTTACACTGCAGGTTTAAAAACATCAGGGTTTTTATTAGGAGGTGTTTTTTTATTTCCATGGCAACAACCTATTAGTGCCTGCTTTTGTGTCACATGACAATAAAGTGTTCCCAAAAACAAATAATGGAGACAAAACATTTTACGATTAAATTATTATTTCTGGCAAGAGATCTAAGCATCGAGTGGAACTGGGAATGCATGGTAGGTGGAACCGCACCTTTAATTTGCCATTTTTGATCTTGAAATTATTTTTGTGGTATATTCCATCACATTTGCTTAATAACAATATATCATATATATATATATATATATATATATATATATATATATATATATATATATCATAATACTGACAGCAAACACCTGGCCTTTTTTTTCCACCTTTAAGCTCATTTTGTGGATTTTCAAATCTTGCAAATGTGTTGTATAACTGGTGCAGGACTCAAGGGGGCATCATGCTGTGCAGATGTGTGAATAAAAAAAAAGTCACCTTTAACACTGTTAATACATTTAACCAGAAAGCTCTACTTTATACGCAAAAATGTTTTCCTTTTTTTTTTTTTTTTTTTTTTATTTATTTTTTTTTTTTTTTTAAGGGTAATATGTTTCCCATCTGGGGCAAATTTATGATGCAGATTGGCAGGACATAGCATAATATTTTCTCTGAGTTAATTCAGATGTTTTTTTTGTTGTTTTTTGTTTTAACGTGCCTTTATAATGACTGTTGTCGTTTTACGGCATATTTTTGGAGTCTCGTTAGCCATATGTGTTACATACGCGACCCATCTGCCTGTCACCAGTGCAGTGTTGGCCAAACATCAGAATAATTAAAATTCAGCCATCTGTTATCTCCGGCCCCACTCATACAACTGCGCTGGAGACGTATGTACTCACGACACTTCAGTCTAGCGCTGTAAACCACAGGAATAGTTTTATAGCTATTTCAAAAATACTACACAGCTGGATCCTTTTCCACATCTTGGTCCACAGATCTTAAAGCATAACCGTCTCTTTTCCAAACCCTATATGTTTACACTTCTTTATTCTGTAAACACTAGTATGTTTATTTAGTGTAAACAATAATAGTGTTATATATATATATATATATACATAAATATATATATATTAAATATATATATATATATATTAAAGACCCAACGCAACTTCCTGTTCTTGGGATCTACTCATTTTAAGTTGCTGATGGTTGTTGATTGGTTCAGACAGCCGCCCAAAGAGTTGAGTCCTGTTTATCTAATGAAGTCCTTTCCTACATAGTCTTCCATTAGTCAGCGTGTCCGCCTAAGTAGTGATTAGGGGGCATTTCTTCCCACTCTGCTAAACGTAATGCCTTTGGAACTAAACATAGCATTAGAAGTATTGTGTCTGCTATTAAATGTTTACAACTTCCCACAAAAAATATTTCATGAATATTTAATATTTTTCTTGGGGATACTTAACTGTCAGGTGACACAAAACCAGTAGGTCACTGGTAGGTTATTGCCATAGAAAAGCTTTTTAATTTTTTTCTATGTTGTTTTTTTTTAATTAATTTGCTTAAATCCCAATTAAAAATAACAGACTTGCACATGTTTTTATTTTTATTTCATAATATCCTATAAAGTAAAATTAATTTTTTATCTGATTCGTGTGTTTAGTTTTAAGACTAAGACATGATGAGAAATTTGAGGCTACTTCAAAGACACAACCGGTAGAACACAAAGATGCGGCAGCTATACAGATGCCGGAACACTCCAACAATTGTTTTGAAACAAGAAATTACACTGAAGTTTAAAATGCTGTTTTTAACCCCTTAATGACAAAGCCCGTACATGTACAGGCTCAAAATGCATTGTTTTCAATGGGTTTAGGGACCATCCATTGTCCTTAAGGGGTTAAGTAAAACTGGTAGTTAAAGTTCACCTTTAGTAAGACTGTTCTGCAGAAGAAAAACTACTGCACTACCTTTCGAACATATTTTGTTGATACATTGTAACCACTCGAGTTTCAAAGAGCTTGGTAGGAGTTTCCCTCAAACTGTAAGAGCTTCTGGATAAGGACACTAATGAGAGGCATACAGTCATATTAAATGTTTTCTTCCCGTCTTCACAGAGGTTTAACCAGAGGTTTGACCTCTCCCAACGTACTGACAGAAATGTGATGTTGAGTAGGAAGCTACTACATTAGCAGAAGTCAGAGTGTTATGATCGTGGTCATCTACTGGATCTCACAGGAAGCTACGCAATTTGACAAACAGTCACAACATATTTTAAATATCATTAAATGTGCCAAACACATAAATATGTTTGCTTAGAATTTACTTAGATCCTACTGAAAATCAAGTTCTATATAAAATGTTCTTACATTTTAATTGCCTGTCATATACATAATTACCGATACATTTTTAAATGGTCTTATTTGCTAATTATATATCAGGGATGTATTTGGAATTCTTAATTCAAATTTCAGTTTGGGATTCCCGTTATGTCTCTGGATCTCCATGGTTATTATGCCTTTTATTTGTCTGCATAAAGATGTCCATTTGGTGCTTTTCAATCCCTTTCATCCCATCTCTGGATCAAAACTCCGTCCAAGAGCTCTTCCACATTCAGATGGCGTGATCATTGGGGATGATGGACATTTAATCCACATGGTGTGAGCTGGGATCATATAGCCACACAGTTTTTATTAAAAGGTCTGGCAAGCAAAACAAACAAAAGAAAAACCCCTGCTCTCTGAGCACTATTATTATTATTATCTTTTATTTATATAGCGCCAACAATTTACCCAGCGAATAATACAATAAATATATTTAAGGGGTCTGACAAGACTTGAATTGACAGACAGACAAACCAAATATGTGTCAAGAAATTTTCCTGTCAACGCTTGTGGAGATAAATACAGTCTTACACACTGCTTGCATTCCCCACCACTGAATCCAGGGAAGTTTGTAGCTGCCTCCTGCTGCTCATTGCCAACAGGTGATGACCCACCTGGGAGATCCAGAACACCTGGACTGGACTCCCCACCTGCTGGAAGTAAACTGTGGAGTGGAGCACTGCACCGCAATATGTTCCATGAAACATAGACGCCAGCCACCACCATGCCCCTCTCCCTGTCACACTGGGAACTCTGCTTTTCCGGCTCTCCGGGCCCCTAAGAGGCATTGCGGCATGACCCACTCCCTGCTCACTTCCCCATTAAAAATAGCGTGTAGGTGGCTCTGACCTCGTTGGGCGGCCCAACCGATGTTGGTGGATCCTCCATCCACCAACATTAGTTGGACCGCCCACCAACTTCAGCAGGACCTCCAACCCACATCCCGCAGAGATGGGCTCTGGGTAGCTGGAGCCAGAAAGCCGCCATGTATGCAGATCTATTATTATTTCTAGATATTGCATAAACATTAAGTAACGTACTTACCAATATTGATTTCATCATCTGTTTCTGCATCTCCAATACATTCAAACTGGAAATCTTGTAGTGAGTGTGAAAACTTCTGTACAGCCATAGATAAATCTGCAATCAAGACAGGACCGAGATTAAAACCGCTATTTATTTATACTATACTATACTTGTAATAAAACCTGAAATAACAAAATCTAGAAGTTAAAACACATCTTGAACTAGAAAAGTGTGTTTAGGTGATTAAGATACTTGAACATTTAAAACATGCGATGAGTTATAGTTTATTGTTTGACAGATATTTATTTGGTTTAATTTACATCTTGTGCTCTCACGCTGCAGGAAAGGGGAAATAATTTGGCTTTGAACACCCTACTTCCTGTTATCACATGTTGGGCAGGAAGTGCTATTAAGACCAGGTGCAACAAAGAAGTTAAACCCCCTGTAAAGTAGCAAAATAGTGTAAAACATTCATTGCCAGCTGTAAATGTTACAAAATACTTGTAAATTGCATATTTTGTATAGTTTTTTTTAATACGTTGCGCTACTAATCAGTGAAACAAATCAAGATGCGCTTAAGTTATCTACCTATTTAAATTCTAAGCAGTATTTTTACAAGATACGATGTACAAACAGTGAAACAGTAGACAGCACTGTCTACAGTAATATAGATTATTAATATAGACAGAGATACAGATATTGACAAAAACCTGGTTTATCTCTTTTGCTCCAATAAACTCCTTTTATCTGCAGACCTGGAGGCCGCCATTGTTGTCAGTCTTGTTATATTTTGTGTAACTTTCCCTGCTCCAAGACCGTACAGAGACACTTACGTATGATAAAGCTGTGGCAAGTCCCTTTTTACACAGACTTTCGGTAGACGGAGGGTCTGGCAGGGTGACTGAAACTAAGCCATTCTATTGCGCACAGGCAAAATCATAAGTACTCAGGGTGTTTGTTTAGTAGATAACACTAATATAACAGAGCTGGAATACACAGGAATGGGTACTATGCAGCGCCATCCAAACATTATATTCTGTCAAAACTAGAACTGTTTAAAAAAAAAAAATTAAAATAAACTTGGTGGTGGTTCCCCATAAGCCTCAACAACTTAGTCTCAAAGGTTATTCTGGTTAAAGCACATGCATTGAGGACAGTACCCCTACACACAAAATCTTATTAGCTCAACGGTCAGGGTCAGCACATACTATTGGTATAGTAGGTATCAGCGCCAAAGACAGGTCAAAAATTTTTATTTGCAATAAATATGATAAATTTAAAACAGTAAAATTGTATTTTTGTTATTATCAACAAGATTTCTTGCATAAAACAGCTGCCCTGTTGCGTTTCACCTTCCGGCTTCTTCTAATGTCTAATTTTGGTTATTAAGCTACCCTTAATAAATAGGGGCATTACACATTCGTATTATTCACCCTGGGAGTCACCAGAATGCATACAATGGCCCAGAAATAATGGTCAATCCCAGATTTAATTTATTTGCCACTGACCGATAAAACTGGTTATATTGGTTTATCCCATGCTGGCTCCGTAGTGTACGATTTTAATGTCACACTTTAAGAAAAGGAGGCTTTGATAAAACTCAAACACACAGCCGACAAAACTCTACACAGTTCATACACAATGGCGGTGATTTATAAAGTGTCGCAAGCTTAATAGCAAGAGGAAAAAACTATGAAAAAAGCGATATTGTGCCAACGTATGAATGATACTGTAACAATTTATGGGATTCTGCAGTCACCCAAAAAAAGCAAGGAAAAGGTGCGTAATCGGCCATAAAAAAAGGCACATCCAATGTATAAAAGGGTGTCTGGATTTTGTGCCAAAAAGAAGGCAATAGTGAAACACGAGTAAGTATGTACAAAAATATATAAACCATATTCCATGTCGATAGATAAGACGTGGAAATAGATGATAGACAGACAGACAGACAGACAGACCGATAGACCGACATAAAAACCCGTAGAGAGACGCAGTCTCTGGTCACCCCAGCTCCAGGGAGGAGGGAGAGACAAAGAAGTTTATTCACTAACAGGAGGATTGATAGGAGAGTTGTGTTTCAGGTCCTTGACTTCCCTAGACATTACTAAGGTCCAAGACCAGTGAGCTTCTGGCCCCTGTATAATGTACAGTATATAATATAAAGTCTTTTTATCCATTCAATCATGCATTATATGGGGCCAGCTCAACCGGGGAAAGCTGCCAGTGTTGGCCCTTCATAACAAACAGCGAGGAAGCTAAAACCACAATTCTCTTTTTTAGTAAATAAACTCCAAAGTGTTTCCACACCGATGTTTGTGACAAAGCTCGTGGAAGTCACTAGTGGAACCCAGCAACCCACATCTAAGTCCACCCATCGGAGCAGGATACGGGATAAGCAGACGCGATTACCCGAAAATGCATATAACAACGTCCCAAGCCATGTTAAGAAGTACATTTTGAGCTATATCAGTATGGTTTTGTGATGTGGCCCTAAGTAATGTTTTTAGGGTCTTGCACCTCATTTAATGCTGTTTGACATATATATTTTCTTGTGAAGCTGTCCATCAGCGGATATATATGCTTTTATAACAACACTGGACATTATTAAAACTCCAATTATCTCACTAGTGCACTCATCTGTGCAGATAACATAGGCTTGCGTCGGTGTGAGTGTGTGTGTGAGTGTGTGTGTGCGTGCATCTTATAAGACATAAGTAAGGCATATGGATCTGACTGTCTTAGACCAACACGATTCCATTTTTTTTCTGTTTCTTTCATTATTTTCAGCAACAAAACAGTTAGAGATGACAGATAACAGTGTGTTTCACATGTAAAGGGATTACACTGTAGGATCCATTACAATGGGCAATAAAAGTTAGCAGACCAAGGAACCACAGAGCCTGAGCATCTGCGGCATCTTGCAATCAAGTGTCAATTGCTCCTCTGTGATCCCATTATCGTAAATGTCAGTGTTTTTCCAAGGGTTGCATACGGCCCACAACCCCAACACAAAACTATTATTAGTGCCTGTAATAACACAACTGGAGTGTATCCTGGCCACCGGTGTGTGAGATACTGGGATATACCGGATAACATGTGAAGAAAGCGGTAGAACTAGTCAATATTATCTGTGTTTGAACTATGAATATGGAGTTACATGGGAGTTACAGGAAAGGCCTATTTACTAGAAGACTATCATAGTCATATGCTGAATTATGATGTCATAATATTTGGTAGTTGTTAAAATAGTGAAATATCACAAAACAACATAATTCATTGCAATACTTGAAAGGACAATAAAATGACTAAATATAGGTCACCTGGCTCTTGGGTGAACCATTGTATAGTTTATATGAATTAGACCATATATGTTATAATGGTTCACGGTCCCTTTAAGTGCAGAACCACATTCGTCTCTTTTCATTCTCTGTTCTCCTTGTATTGTTACAGTATTTTTAAATTATTTTATTCCAGTGATGCTTTAACCTCTTGCTTGCTGAACTGCAGTTTCTGGATGCTGATTTTTTTATGTAAAATAACAATATATATTTTATTAGCTACTAAAACAAAGCAGCGAACCCAAGTGAATGGAAGGGCTCAAAACATAAGAAACATCCTTGTGGCAATATGTATTATAAATAAGGCTCCCTGTTTTCAGTTTTGGATCGTGTCTATGATTAATCATTTATGTGCATACTGTGGAATAACACAGAATATTAAAATAAATCCACCATTTTTACCCACGTGGGGAGTTCTTCCAGAGACATCCAAGCTTATATGTAACTTCAAAATGGCAGCTTAAGACATCGTTTGTGTTATTAAGTTTATGTGTTTTGTGGTTTTACTAAAAAAAAATAAAATGACAAATGCCGCCACATACCGATGCAGCGAGAACAGTACTACGTCGCCCAACTGTCCGTCTTCGTGTGTATTGCCTCTAATAATGGATAAAATGGACATTACGTTCCCAATGAACAGCATAGGAGACAGAAGAAAAATGCCATTCAGTGGTGATGTCTGTGGTGGGCGTCCCGGCTGGCGGAATAAAAACGAAATAATACAAAAAAAAAGACTTAAAATAAAAATAAATAATAATCCTCTTTGTTAATTTTGCATGTAATAGTTCCCTTTCCTTGGGCTACAATGGAATTAAAAGAGGGAATGGTTTCTTATACGCAATAGTAGATGAGGATAGGTCTTGGTTTTTGAAACATAGGTACAATATCTTACTTTTCAAGCTTTTTTCGTTACCCTATTTACTGAGCCAGATGTATGTAAAGTACTTAAAGTATTTTAATATGTATTCTTTGCTGGTGGCGCCGGCTGTCCCGTTTAAATAGATTATCCTCCTTGGTGGAAGCTGGTCTAGCAGTAGAATTGATGATCCGTTATGACCCAGAATGGGATGGGGGGATCTAACAGATGATGTAAAACACCCCAAATTGTCAGCTCCATAAAAACTACACAGAACCACAAGGTATTGGTTTAAGTTGAGTTATTTAATGATGTTGATAACTGCATAGTATTTTTTAGATGTTTCATAAGAAGTGTACTTCATTGTGGACTACGTTCCAGCTGAAATGGCTCCATGAAATGTTTAAATTATGTTTAAATAGTAGACCTCTGTGTTATTAAAGAGCGTTAGTCCTGTGTCTTATTAAATTATACAGTAAAAACACAGTCAGACCATGCAAAACATCTTCTGACAGCTTAAACCTGTATGTAAAATGAGAAAAGTCAGTATAAGCGTGCCAGCGTCCTATATCACATATACATCCAGAGAAATGTCTATGCGTATTAAACCAAAGGATGGATAGCAAACATGATATATTCTAATAAACGCGTCTTATAATGTACATTTCAGTGCAGATTTAGTGGAATTATGTTTTATTAGCAGTTGTCAGGTTGAATTTCATATCTAGTTTTACTTGGCTAAATGGTCCAGAATAAGTTTAGGAAAGTCTTCTAGATAAGCAATTAAAATAAGGTATTTGAACCAGATGTTGGCTTGGTACATGGGGTCTCTTTTATCGTACATTTGTTTTGAGATATATATATATGTTTAATGTTTGATATCGAATAGTCCTAAAAATATAACAGATCCTTTTGTTTTCGTGGAACCCCGGTTAGTATCAAATTTAGTATCAAAATTATGTCGACCTTAACATACTTTTTTGTGGTTTAAAATAAAGTGAGAAAGAGAGTGCCAAGACGTCTATGCTGAATACGTATTCCATACACAGATATCCTATTGCCTGTGCTAGGAGAATATGCTATTATTTTGAACAAGATATTTTATTAAATGTATATAAACGTTGAGGGAAAGAGAGAGAACCAGCCTTTTATGGGTAAAAAACTATATTTTAGTTGATTTTCTGGCTCAGTAAAAATGGTAACGAAAAAGGCTTAAAACAGACATTTTCAGCATTTTTAGATATTCTACCTATGTTTGAAAAAACACTAAACCTATCCTCTTCTACTATTGCGTATAGGACTCCATTACCTCTTTTAATTAGAAGGAAAGGGGAACTATTCCGTGCAAAATGAACAAACAGGAACACAGAAAACCATCCACCTCTCTCGTTATTATTATTATTATTATTTTATGTCTTCTTTTTATATTATTCAGTTTTTATGTCGTCAGCCGGGACGTCCACCACTGACATCACCACTGAATGGCATTTTTCTTCTGTCTCCATGATGCTCATTGGGAACGTAATGTTTTCATCCATTATTATAGGCGATACACACGCAGTCTGGGGAAAAACATTGCTGTGATAGTATTTTTTAATAATTATAAAAAAAAAAATCAGAAATAAGAATAGATGATGGAGGGAATCGGTGTTAGCAGCGAGGTCTTTATGTTGGACGATGTCGTTGGCCAAACCCTGAGCAGTGGCCCAGCTGCCCCTTGTAGTCTTCCTTTGCGGCACTGCATACCGCCCAACTTCTACCCCCGGCTCCCACCAGAACCTTTACCCATCAAGCAGTGGAGCTGAATGGTGCCAACGTGCAGAACCCCTCCATGGATTTGTAAGAGAGAACCACCTGAAAACTTAAAAGGACCTCTCAGCTATCGTATGCGTTAGGGTGCCTTTAACAGATGCTCTGACAGATAGAATGATTATCTAGAATTCTACTCAGGGCCGGCCTTAGGGGTGTGCGACCTGTGCGGCCGCACAGGGCGCCATGGCAACAGGGGCGCCCGCCCGGGACTTAAATTAAAGCATCGTTTTTTTGTTTCGTTTTTTTTTAAACTTTATTTAACATCCTCCATATTAAATAAAGTTTTTTTTAACTTTATTTAACATGGAGGATGTTAAATAAAGTTAAAACAAACAAAAAAAACGAGGAGTAGTCCGCACAGGGCGCCAGAACACTTAAGGCCGGCTCTGATTCTACTACAGGTATTGGCTATTTTATTAGAAACTACAACTACGTGTTTACAAAGTGTACAGAATTGTTAATTGTATCAATTTAAGAAAGTCTCACTTAAGTAGTTGAAATAAAACTATAATTACCATTGCATTTGAATTCCCGTACCCTTACCGGATTAATTTCTAATCTCTTTAAGACATCATAATAACTAAGCATCAATCCAAAATGTTTAAAATAATAGTTCCATCAACGACGGCTAATCATTTTGAGGAATAGGTTGGAAACAATGCGTTTTTTTCTTAACATAACATTTTCTGTAACGAATTAGGAAAATCTTCTATCCCTTTTCGACGTTTAATGTATATTTTGAGTGGCCGTTAATCTCGCTTTAGGCGTGACCATATGAATTACTGTGCTCTATTCAAATAAAAACATTTCAGCAGTCATCAAGAATAAAAGTTTGGATTCTTTCCGCTTTGTGCCAGAATTGCTGTTTATATAGAAAAACAAAAAAACTTTAATATATCTATAAAATAAGAGTACATTTGGCCTCTTTAAAGGTGCCGTTTCATCCACGCAGCACATTTAGTAACAGCATTCCTAATCATTCCTATCACTGTTGAATGTCCAGATCCTTCCTAGAAATAATTTAATCTTTAATTCTTTAATTTTGCTGGGGACACTTAATTGTCACATGAGGTGGTTGCCTTAGAAACGGAAAAAGCTTTTTAAAAAAGTATTGGGGGTTAGTAACTAAACTGTAAATGCTTGTAAGTTGGTAGAAAATGCAAGGTTACAGCATCAACTTACATGAGCTTGACAAACGTCCAACACCTTGAATTCTGTCAGGGGGTTGTATAGTGATGAACCCTCTTCCCCCATACAAAAAACAACAGATGGAGGTACCCAGTATCCACCATGCTCCATGAACATACAATGTCCATGTTTACCCCCCCCCCACCATCACCATCCTCTGTTTAGAAAACATGAATCCATTCATTCTTGTTGGCAGTTGATTATCAAACAGCCACTGGTTGCGTGGAAGCATTTATGTATACTGTCATGCACCAGCAGCCCCCAGTGGACGGAGGGTGCATTACATCCGCCACAGACTTGAATGGGCCTCATTAACTTGATTGAGGTCCATAGACTCTTCTAAAACTTCATAACGTCTTAAGAGTTATCAACAATAGTCCTCGAGGATTCAAGGGATCTCCGCAGCACTGGTAGCTTTATCAATGTCATTCTTACAGGCCACTATTAAAAAACAATGTCTGTGGGGTAAAACAGAAACGCTGCCCTCTTGAGGAGACTTAATTATCCCTTATTTAACCATTCGGTATTTTTTTTATAAGCAAATCATGAAAACCTAACCCATCGTAAATGGAGTAAATGTAATCCACAGACATGCTTGTTTGAGCTAAAAAAATCAAATTCTGAACTCCAACCAATGTTCCATTGGCAACGAACCAGAAACGTTCTTTCTTGAGTCACAAGAAAAAAGACCTGTCTGATAAAACAATAACATTGTCAAAGACCTACATCAGGCAAATGACTTTAAAATAGCAGATGTCCATTGGATAAATAATAGGCAAATGTTTTGTAAATTCCAAGCTGCTTTCATCTGGCAACCCACGAAAATTAAAATCGAGCACATCTGTAATTCTCAGATGTGCCGGAAAAAAAATATCTGCTTCCTTTCTATCATTCAAAGGAGTTTTGAGACTTTTACATGTATTATAATTGGGAAGTAACACACAAACAAAACAATGTCAGCAACTGAATGTATTCATTAATCAGGTACCTATTTAGTTGCCATGGCAACAACCTATTGTCGATGGAGATGCACGAGATGTTGGAGTATCCCTTTAACTTAGATTCTATAAAGACGAAGCTGGCTCCAAAATTCTACATAAACTTCTCCAACCCTGGATTATATATTCAACATATATTTGCCCAATCCAGGCTTATTTTCTATGCCTTCTGTAATAATTATTAATTACATAAACTCTCATAAAAATTGCATAAAAAGTATATACATTTTATTAAAAAATATTATAATATCTCATAGATGCGATAAGGAACATTTGTGACAATTGCACCAAATTCTATTAAATTAAAGTTTCATTTTAAGCCGAGTTTTTTTTAGGTATAAAATGTACACTAGCCGCAATATACAGAAAGCCAAGTAAAAACTTGGCTTTCTGTATAGTTAAGTTTCAGGTATTCCTCTTGTCTTTCAAAATTATATCAAAATAGAAATCAATCGACATGTTGTAGTATTTTAAAGTTTAAGAATGTACTTTTGGACCACAAATAAAATTACATTTGGGGGAGAACACCAAAAGTTTTAATGACGTTATACTTTGCAAAAGTCTATCCTGTTAAGCATGACACTTCCTTTCTAGGTTTTTGTTTCAATTTTTATGGCATACAATGTTTTTGTAGAGTAGCCATAATGAATTACGGTCAATCATATCCCAAAACATATGTGCACGATTACCAACTTGTAATCAAAATTGGATGACCTTAGAATTAGAGAATTTAAAGTGAGATTATTATAGATTCAGAATGAGCATGTAGGGTAATTCAATAAAACTGATGAAGAAACATAACCGATGTAGTTCAATATCTCTATTCTCATCTTGGTTTACCAGAAACACTAGAGAAACTCCACTGAGCTCAATCAATTCCATGAAGATAATTGAAGTACTCAGATGGGTAAATTGGTGGAAAAATTCAAAACCAAATCCATCCAAATGAACTTTATTGGTTCCTGTCCAGAGTGCTGAGGTGGGTCAAGTCTTATGACAGGGGCATCCAACCTGCGGCCCTCCAGCTGCTGCAGGACTACATCGCCCATCCTCCTTAGCCAGCCCCTTAGCTGAAAGAGCATTATGGGAGGTGTAGTCCTGCCCTTACAAAAAAAATTACTGCAGTTTTTCTGAAGTAATACTGCAGTTTTTTGGACATGAAAAAACTGCAATACTGCACTTTTAATGCAGTATTACTGCACATTTACTGCACTTTTACTGCATTTGTACTTCACTGTACTGCACTTTTACTGCAGTTGTTTTTGTACGGAATTACAAATGCAATAAAGCTGCAGTACATTGAAGTACAACTGTAGGTTTGCCATATAAAAAAAAAAGTGCAGTAAATGTGTGACACTCAGATTCCCCAGTAGTCCTCCTAGGCCATAACACATTGTGGTTATTCAAATTATCATGTTTTTGAAATTGTATCTCTTTAACTTTATTTATATCCCATTTCCCATCTGATAAACTTTAGTAAGTGTTTCACACATGACTATACTAACTATTTAACTAATCTATAAATACAGTGAACACTCTAAATGCGCATTTCCCTACTTTTAGCTACGGGTTTTGGCAACAGTGTGACTAAAACGATATTTTTAAAATATTATTAATATCAAGCAATATTAATAAAATCATATGTATATATATATATATATATATATATGATATATATATATATATATATATAATATACTGAATATATATATATATATATATAATATACAATATACTAAATATATATATACACATATATAATATACTTAATATATATATATATTCAGTCCTTTTCTTTCTGTTTTATGTTAGAAAGTTGCTGATAGAGAGCTGTAAGTGGTCTATCATTGTTTCAATGTATCATTCGGCTTAAAAGAAGAAAGATAATTACAGATCCTTCCTTAATAATAAGTAATCTCTCTTGTTTTTAATATCAAGCTGCGCACATAAAATGCCGTGAACATAGCCCCTGTTCATATAAAGTAACACAATTTTGAATATTCACTTGGAGGGCCATTCAAAAGTAATTCCCACAACATCTAAATTTATACGGCTAACATAAAACTAGAGATAAATGCAGACAGTAGCGGTGTTATGGTGTGTGAAGACCCGGTTATGTTTGTGACATTGTGCCCTGGTGACAGTATGTTTGCCAGGAAGCCTCCAGGGCGCAGATCAAATTACTGTCGTTGCAGCATCGAGGGGAGGGAATGCATGGAATGAGAACTTGTTATCATGATCTTTTTTCAAACCCTGAACTCCTTGGAACAACATTAGAGTAAAGGGTCATGGGAAAATCTTTACTTACTCTTCTTCTGGCAAAGTTCCCTAAGCGTTAGGAAATAGGAAGGTTTTTTTTTCCAGTTTTCTGGTTAAAAAGAAAAATGGGGAATGGCCGTAAAAAATGTCACAGCCAACATTTATTGTAATCGTAATTATATGAATAAGTGCATTTGTATAAGTAGTTAATAACTATCAGTAGTTATTTTTTAGTGTCAGTAACACACATATATATATAAAACTACAATAAAGATTGGGTATGACCCTTGGATATTGTACAGCGCTACAAAATTTGATGGCACTATATAAAACAATAATAATAATACTGCAATTGATTGCTCTGCCCCCATAGGGTTAATATACAATTTTGACTTTCTATGCCACATTTGAGTTAAATTCCAATTTTTCCCCCCCAAAGCACTGGGGGTCAATCGCACACACTTTATTTTGTCCCGGTTTTGTACTAAGAAAATGAAACTGCTTTCCTTCCCCAATGTTTGCAGAACACAATTATTTCTATGAGCGGCTGGGTAATAAACAAAGACAATGGTTGCAAAAAAGCGGCCAACAATTTTCTTGTTTGTTTTTTTAACCTTGCAACTGCAAAAAGATAGAACAAGACTTAGCAAGTCGAATGTGTTTGGATTATTCTTTAAAGTAATTGTTGCCAACTTTTTCAATTGATCTTCTTTAGATCAGTCTTACCGAGTACACAATCAGCGGTCTCCTTGTCTTTATAACGCACAGGACACCATGATTTCTTTGTGCAGTGGAAGAAGGGCTTGTACCATTGAAATTCAATTTGGAGCCTCAATAGCATCTACTTTTAAGGTAGCCCAACGACTACGGATACAAAAAAAATGCACAATACCACAGGACACAGGACCACGTATATCCCAATTCTGCTGTTGCTCCCTGGGTTATTATTTGGGTTTTTGAAGCCGACAATTCTACTGTTGTACTCGTAGATATATAACGAGTGATATATATAAATGGTCCTTTAATTGGATAGAATAAAACAAACACTATTTCCTCTCATTGTGTTGGTACTGTGAAGTAGGAAGGTATAAGCTAAGCCAGTGGCGACATATGGCTTGGCTTGCCAAGGATTTCTTAAGCCGAGCTGGACTCTACTGCAACATTAGGAAGGACCTCCCAAGCATCCAAACAATCGCAAGGTCCGGTATACCAAGTGAGAGAAGACCTAGCCGGTTTATCTCCAGCTCACACTCCTCCATCCATCCATATTGTGCCAGGCCAAGCTAGGCATTAGACTTTGTCCCCACTCAAAATAACTATATTTGTTGCTTTAGCCAGAAAAGACTTAATTCACAATTATTCGAAGAGCAATATATAATGATATCATGATTATTATTACTATTATTACCTTGTTCTAGATCAACAAATACATTTAAGGTAAACACAAATGAGACGACATTCTTTGAAATAACCTCGCAGTTGAATGCCTTGAACTTAGCGTTTGAACTTTGAACTGTGTTCCCAAGAAAAATAAGCAACAGACACAACCTAGTTAACAGATTATGTAAAAATAAAGATCTGTCGCATATTTGCTTGGCTACGATTTACATTCATAGTAATTTAATTCGCTTTATACAACGTGACTGTATAATGACTATGATTTTCCACTTTGCAAAGCTTGAAGTCCAAATCTTTGTTTTTTGGGGGTTTATATATCCCTAAGGTAGAACAAAAGAGGGACTGGATTTTCTTGGTCCATTCTTACATGGAGAGTGATCACTAAGTGATGGGAGCCAAAAGGGCCTTGTAAGGCCTGACCCTTGGCTGGTATTACATATATTACACCAGGTTTTTTAATGAAGCCCCATCGATGTAAAAAAGAAAAAATGACTATTTGCTCCAGTGTGTTAAAGCCTCAGGGATATCAGGTCCCCAATTTTTCTGGGGCTGCACTCCTTCTAAGGGGATATGCAGCCCCTATTTCCCTCTCAGACTGATGTCAAGGAAGGGTCAGATCTTCTGGAGTTGCCTATGAAGAGAATATCCACTTAAGTTTCAAGGGGTTAGAGGCCAAAAGGATAAACTCCACCACCAAAAAAACGAGTCTCCGGGGACCCAGCTTCGTTGTGGCATTTTCAACATTACAATGAAAATCAAAAACCACAAGTGCCCCAAACAAGAGGGGATACTGTGCCATTTCAGGACAAAATGTTTTCTTCTTTCACACCACCAGCTATAGGCCAGGTCATATTTAAGTGGGAAAAATAACAAGGCTGAAGCTAAAAATCTGGTTGATTCAAGAGCTCCTAGACTCCCAAGTAAGTGAAATGTGCCCCAAAACACCACATAAACATGAGGAGCTACCCTGGTGCCATCATACCAAGGGGCTTTCAAATCACATCCTGTGCTTCATGAGCCTATTTGACCCTACGGCCATAGGGCCTATCTTTCCTTCTCTCACTTACATAGTTACATAGGTCTTTTTTCAACCTTATGAACTAAGTCCATCAAGTTCAACCCTTCTACCTAACCTTCCTATTCTTGATCCAAAAGAAGGCAAAAAAAACCCTAATTAAGTGACTTCGAATTCTGCCATCAGGGGAAAAAAATGTCCTTCTTGACTCCAAGAGGCAATCGGATTTCTCCTTGGATCAAGAAGCTCTAAAATATTAATGTTATTCTAGTTATAGCCCTGGTCTTGACAATTACACTACTACCAAATTCTACCGATAAATGATCATGCACAGTCTACCCAAACAAGGAATAGGTAATAAGGTCCAGGAACCTTAACTTTCTACTTGGCCTGAAACTAAGATTCCAAAGAATAGATCGTAGGAAATGAAGACATTTCAATGGAACCCATTTCGTAAATCTATTGTATTTACCACGTCTGATTGTTATATAATGAAGAGGTTAAGCAGACAGTTCTGATCTTCTTAACTTTCTAACACACAATAGAATAAAGAACCAATCATGGACAGATTGAAAGGCTTAGCTCTTTATCTCAGGAGTATAACACCGGAATCCACAGTGAGAACCATTAAGACTCCTGGATTCATTTAAATTTAGTCTTCTAAAATCTCCCTTTATTACTTCTCCGTGTATATTATTTACAGGCAGCAAGACCAGTAGGAAATAAATGAAAATTGAATGCAGTTATTTATTTGTCACAATAGCCTGTGTTAAAAATCTGATTTTTGATGTTGTTACCTGACGGAACCAGAGGAAAAATGAATAAGATAAACTCAGAGATAACCACAGGCTGCCATTTTTAAATAAGATTGCAAAAAAATAAAGAGATTTATAAGACAATGTCTAGAATGAAACAGATGAACTCCTGCTGAATACAAAAATATTGATTATTTTTCCTTGTATTGAAAAAAGTCTTAAAAGCTAATGTAAAAACGAAAAAAAAAAAACGAAAAAAAGACAATGTCAAAGTCCTAGTCGGTTACTAAAATGAAAATGTGTCCTAAGTACTTTGTTCCATTGAATTTGTTGCTATAAAACATACTGAGATATTATTATTTTGACATTTGCAGATGAGGAAACCCTGCAAACTCATTTTTGACATGACAGAATCCATTAAGTTGTCCGATCGTTTAAATGAACGTGCAGGAGGCGTTACAATGGTACTCTTTGGTCCTTTGTGTCTGAAATGACGATTTATTAAGCTCCACGTTTCAGTAGTTATGTTTCTTATAAACAAAAGGTGAGCACTGCTACAACTCGGAAGAACTCAGGGATTGAATTAACTAACTATATATAATGTTTAGTCTATGGAGAGCAGACGCTACCGCACTGCAACACTGGACGCCTGAGCTCCTGCTGAAACAGAGTTCATTATGTTTGTCGCTGGGGAGCCCTGGAGTTCTACCTATTTTAAATTAGTAATAGGATCTTATGAAATAACAAAATAATAGCAGACGCACTAAAACTATGTGCTTCAGGCATTAAAGGAGAATTATCACTTTCACAGCAACATTGTTTCTGTTTCCGTGCAATCATTTTAGAGGTATCTGGCGTCAAGGTGTCACGGTCAGGACTCCAGGTTTGCAGGTGTCCTCCTCTGGCAAACAAGTCCACCCAGATCCTTGCACAGCAAAACCTTAACAGGAGTATCCTCGGATATCTCTACCTCCCGCAAACCCTTACCTACACCCTAATCGAGATACACGTGTACCACTGGCACTGCACGGCGCACCCCGCCAATTTCTTGGATGGCTTTCCAGGGATAAGATCTTCCAATTTCACCATTGTGGAATGACTGGTACGCTGGTTCCTTCCATGTCCCATTACTCGCTTGCACTTACCCACGCTTGGCTCTAGGTGCCCTATTGTTGATGTACTCATCTGCAAGCTCTGCTGCCTCAAATGTCATCTTGAGCTTGCGATCTAGAACCCACTCTCTGTTCCAGGATCATCCTCTAGTGCCTCATATGTAGTAACTGGTAGGCCCCCAGTCCATTGCCAGAAAGCAGTCCAAAGTTGTCCAGCATATTCAGTGCAACTGTCTGATGTGGCTTGCTGCATCTCCTTTTTTCCTGTACAATTCAAGGATGAGGTTAAAACTTTTTTATGAACTCAGAGCCCTGATCAATTTCCATCGTTAGGGAAGCAAACTCACCCAGGGCTTTCCCCTTCAGACGTGGGGTTAAATACTTTCCCGACTCTTCCTTAGGCAGCTGGGACTGCCTACACACTTTCTGAAAACCCCTAAAAAATACATCCAAGTCAATGTCTTTTTCCAGCAGTGGAAAATGTTCCAGGTGGGGTCTGTTAGCACATCCATCCCCATTTTGGAGAGATGGGCTAGACTGTTTCAACAGTAGAGGTTCCAGCTGATACTTTCGGTCAACTTCTTGTTCAGCAGCTGCCCGCTCCGCAGGCACTTTGCTGCCAGGTCCTGCCTGATATCTGAAAACATCATATTTTGCTGTTATGGTACTGTGTACGCTAATAGCTATGTGGTGACCACATGCGCCATGTTATTAGAAGCGTACAGGTACCGAACACTCCCTACCTACCTGACCTATTCTTATTTTTCAGGCCCTGTTTAACTCCCTCCTGCCATGTTTGATGTAATTCTGAAGGGCAGACTGTCAGCACCCAGAACATCTTCATGTCATCATTCTAATAGAACCATATTTCTCAGATCACAACTCTGAAGATGCTAGGTGCTAAGCCCCCTGTAAGAGCGTATGGCGCCCAGGACAGGACATCTGGTATCCTTTGAAGATGCTCTTCCTGCTCCATTGCTTTTATGATAGGGTCTGGCCATGACTCCAGACAACATTTATGGCAGGATATGGCCTAGTTAACCCTTTAACATAGGCATTTTGTATGGCACAAGGCAGATGAGATCTTTAGTATAATTTAGCCAAATGCACTCAATTCCTGTCTAGAAGTTCTCCTTGATCCCACCACTATAATGGCTGTTTGAAGCAATCAACAACAATCAGGAACTTAACAACAGGGAGAGATAGCTTATGAGAGGTAATGATCATGAATATTCTGAGAAGTCTGATATATATATATTATATTTATATATCTATATTGATCCAAAAACACATGGTCTTCAGTCAAAGTTGATTCTTCGGGTGGAATCCATCTTCGCCTTCAACTAAAGACTCTATAGAAACCAGTTAAGGTATGGACGATGGTGGTAATCATCATTATTATTTAAAGAAACAAGTTTAAGTTCCTATTCTCTATAGTGTGACCAATTTTTAATCTACTGTAGATGAAATGGTATAAAACGTAAGTTTTCTTAGCCTGTTAAAACCCAGTCCCTGTGAATCAAACATTTTCTCACTGCAAACGAGATCTTTTAGAACGCAAGTCAAAAGTCTGCATAAACTATTATGTTGTCTGTCACGTGAATGAATGCAAAAGACATCTGTCTAGCGTGAAACATATCAAACCGCTGCCCTATTAAATTACAACAAGGGTGGATGAGTCTACAGAATGAAACAAAACAAATGCTTTCTCCATTACGTGCATTCTTTTTTTATAGGAGCAAGAGGATCATATAAAACAGAAGTATATAAATCAGCAATAAACATTGTCAACAGAGACAATTACCAGCTTAAAGGGTTTACGGGAGGTGTTAGGCAGATCAGGCGCTCAGGTAGGGAATGTGTATTGTTAAGATTTGCTGTCTGCGACCTCCATGGCTTTCCGAGATAAGCGCCTTCACGGTGGCTTTACTAGGAGTAGGGTGGATAAAGAGAACAGCCTCCCAGCAGACGTTGTTAAAGGCTAACTAACGTGGGAACTTGAACATGCATGGGATAGGCGTATGGCTATCCTGAATCTAAGGTTAGAACTGGTTAAGGTCCGAGTCTTTACAGCAGGGAAAATGGGCAGACTGAGTGGGCCAAATGGTTCTTCTCTTCTTCTGCTGTCTGCATGACCTCTCCTCAAACTTACGACTTAAGTAAAAGCAAGATATTGTCCTTAAAAACATCAAATAGGTCAGTATAACTGTGTAATTCTATGTATACGGCTACTGCGAGATACAAATGTATACGTTCAGTTATCTATAGTTTATAAACAAACGCCTATACACGGGTTTGTTCTTATCTACGCCTGAAAAATAACTATTACCGCAAAAGGCCAGTTTGTTTATTAAATGTAATAAATATAACTGTAACTTAATTAGTGCCCAAACCTTATTTTATAGGTTCCCGTAACTTCTTTGCGAAATCTTAAGATCCTACGTGACACCCGGTGTACAGATTTTGTTATTGACAGATATGCTGACTTCATTCAACAAGGAGTGGAGATCAACTAATGTCAAAGTATAAAAGAAATGCTTTGTCGCAACACCCGGAAAAGTGTGGAGCTTGTAAAAGGACTGTATTCTCCTTTTGAGCCCAGTATTGATGCAGGGTAACATAACACTTATTTATATACTACTCTTATAATCAGGGATAAATATAAAAAAATATATACCAGAAAAAATGAAATAAAAACAACCATAATAACAATATTATAATATATATATATAAAATATTAAATAATAATTCAATATTTTTATATTGATACCAAGTTTGTATTTTTTACAATCACAGCACTGTCCACTTTTTGTTTATATGAAAAAGACATATGCTGACTAACTGCACAATAGATACCAAAAATGTTAAAATGTATTCCTGTTTATTACGTAAAATACTGTTTTACCATTCCACTCGTGTATTTTTTCTTTAAAAATCATTTCTTCTTTAAAATGAGAAGGTGCCGCCTAGAATCCAGCCAATACGGTACATTTGTTCTGAATAAAATTTCTGCCAGGGACAGTATTGATACACAACGTGTTATTGAATTAACACTCAATTAACATACAAACAAAACACCCGTAAAACAAGCAAAGGTGGGGCTCGTCCGAAGTGGCGGGCCCTGTATATCAGCATAGCATTTATTGGTGGAGTCATTCTATGATATGAAAGGCTCGGCCTCCTATTGTATTCATCAATTCTGCGTCTTTAACCAAAAACAAGTATGAATTTCATAGGACTCTGCATATTATTAGTTGTTTTTATGTTACACCAATCATTTTCAAGGTGCTGTACATTGTATGTGGGACAGGGCAAGCTTATAATCTACAGAGACAAACCAGGACATGGAGGTTATATTGGTGGTCTTATTACCATAGCAACCAATGGAATGGTCCAATCGGCAGGAACATCAAATTGTTTGTTTTTGGTGAAGGGAGAACTTTTCTAAAGAGAATTGCTCATTATTATATTGTTTTCCTGGTTTAATGAAAATTCACGCAATACATTGGGGAATACAAGGGGAAAATTATCACTGAAATATTATTCTTCGACTTTTTTTTGCCATCTTTTATTTATTTATTTTTTTAAAGCTATCAGTGAAATTGATGAGCCATTTTTGTTTAGATGTTGGTAGAAAAATTTGCCGGCCTCCGCAATCTGAAAAGCTTGAGCGAGGAATTGATTGAATTTTACAAAGCACATACTACAACCCAGGGGCGTCTAACCTGCGGCCCTCCAGCTGCTGAAGGACTACATCTCCCATCCTCCTCAGCCAGCCCCTTAGCTGAAAGAGCATTATGGGAGATGTGGTCCTGCAGCAGCTGGAGGCCCCTGCTGGACCACATCTCCCATAATGCTCTTTCAGCTGGACGCCCCTGCTATAACCCTTCTTGGGAACTCTCCGGGTGAAACCCCGCTTCTCTGTGTCTTTGGGTCACCGCGAGGAAACTCCGGGTCGTTGGCAGACTCCCCGCCAACTTCCCCTCCAAAAATGGAGTGTATCCCGCAACGCCAGTGGGACCACCCACTGATGTAAGCAGGACCGCCCACCAATGACAGGACCGCCCACGGATGCCAGCAGGACCGCCCACCTATGTCAGCAGAACCTCCTACCCGCATCCTGCAAGGGGGGGGGTCTCCGGGTAGCCGAATCCAGAGAGTTCCCAAGTATGGCTATAAGTAGTTTTATAAAATGAATAAAATGATGCGAATATCTGCACAGGGGACACTTTCACTATAAATGTTAAATAATTGTGCAGCAGGACACCGGGGGGGGGGCGGACTTCATCACCCAAGAGCGCAATCTGCCTCCTGGTTTTGGGGGGGACTGTAGGTTGGATCTGCCTCCCACCTGGACCTGCCACCCTACGTCAGTGACTATGCTAACAACGTTCTGTGTGTCTGTTTCAACTAACTGACTCCGATAAACCGATTAACACGCTGCCGGCCGGCTAGCCCTTCGCTAAAGTTCACATGTTAACCTGCCTCATAGCTAGTAGGGCCAATGGGTTCATTGCTATGCATGCGCAGACACACGGTGCTATCAAGTTACGAGCCATCTAGAGGCAGCCAACACATAAACGATATGTTTTCATTAGTGAAACTATGTCTGTGTATTACGGAGACAGGGGTAGCATAAATAAACACCTTCCTTCTTTTAAAAAGATATGGCCATACCCAAGTCTTAAAGGAACATTTACCCCCCCCCCCCCGCAATCATCAACATCTGCCTTCTGCCTTAACCAACTTCAATCCTTAAACCCAGGGCTCTAGCGGTGGGCCGAGGTCTACAATACCACACTAATAGAGAGGGAGAGCTTAATGGGGAGAAAAAATAAAACAGAACCCCAAAAACAGGAGTCTAGGATGTGCGCTCCCGTGGTAAATAAATGGAGGCATTCAATATATTGCTAATTATTATTATTATTATCTTATTTTTACAGCACCAACAATATGCACAGTGCTTCTTATAGTACATAGAGCGCATTCTGTATAATACTTAATATTAATCATTTTTAAGAGGTTTTTAAGCCGTTTAACGGCCGTCTTTCCTCGGAAGTAACACATGCCTTGCAGCTGCTAAATTAATCTTCAAACGTAAAAAACAAACAGATATTTCCTAATAAACTAGAAAAATAAACAGACCACGACAGCAACGAGCGGACGTCTTCTAAAAAGAATCTGCCAAACGGATAAGTGGCCAAAACCGTATGTTACATTAACTAAAACAAATGATATGGTCATCATTGCATAGATTGTACAGCGCCGCGGGATATGATGGCACTATATAAACACAATAAAAAAATAATAATTAATAATTAATAAGAGATGTCCGCAAATGTTAAAAACAATTCTTTTACCTGGATGATAACCCCCTTCGCGACAAAGCCCGTACATGTACAGGCTCACAATGCATTGTCCTTAAAGGGTTTAAGGATAACCCATTGTCCTTAAGGGGTTAAATAATGAAATATAGCACAGTTCAGATTATAGCCAGTCCGTATTTCTAACACTGTTTGCAACATATCAATCTTGGTTATTTTATTTAAAAATAAATATGTTTTTTTTTTCCCCCTATTCTGCCCGATCACGCTTTCTGAACATGCGCTTGGGGGGCTTCATTACCCCCTGCAAATCTTACACAAACCAGCACTGGAGAAAAGGCTACCATTCATAGAAATGTGGAATTTGACGGCAGACATAGCGTGACCATTTTCCCCGTTCTAAAGACCTTAATCACCTGCGCATGTTTACATTCTCTCGCTGCACTGGCCTCTACCGCTTCTGCTGAAAGGCTGCTCCACTTATCCACCACCCTCTCCGTGAAACTTTTATGATGTCAAACATCTTAGGCAGAGGCAGCCTTTTAAAAGGTGATGCAATAACCAGTTCCACATCGGGCGGAATAGGAAAAAAAACATTTATTTTGAAATAAAATAAACAAGATTGATATGTTGTATACGGCGTTAAAAATCAGGACTGGCTAGAATCTGAAATGTGCTATTTTTCTTTTTGGCTTTATCAGTCTTTGGAGACTCGGGGAGACAAGTAGTTACCCGTTCTAACAAAGTCTAGTATTTCAGACTTTCCTGCGAGAACAAGTCATGCTTAATTTACCCCGAAATATACTCAGTGTCTTCACCATGGGATTGGTTCTAATTAAATCCCGGTTCTACAACTCTGCAAAAGTCTTGTGTAAACACGGCGTCTTTTCCAGCATCCACGTTCCGACAATACAGAAACTGGGACGCCTGCCAATAACCTGCTTTCTGAAAGAAAGCATAGAGCGCGGGGTTCCTATCGGAACACAAAATCTCAATAATTAGTCTACTTAATAGATTATTTTTTTATTTCAAAAATATACTTTTTTTTTTTATGACCCGCAAAGGCTGTCATCATTAAATGAAGTCTCGAACAATCACGTATTTAGATATTTAAAAATAGAGGATAAAAAAAAAAAAAGAAAAAAAATGACGGGTTACTACATTAACCCATTAGATTCCATCACAGATTTTCCCCCTTTCTTGTCAATCTGGGTGACGGTTCTAGAAACATTTTGTTAAAAGATATTTGCAACATTTGAGCTGATATTTGTGGCCAAAGCTAGCAACTCTGTCATAAAAGCTTCATGTTCGATGTTAAAGGGACAGTTTACTCAACACATACAGGGCATTTAGCTGGCGGGGGTGGGGAAAGGGGCAAATGCATATGGAACCCCTCCCCCCAAATGAAAATGTAAAGGGAGCGCACAGCTATCATATGATAAGCGCTGATAAATCACCCGTACAATGCTTCATTATGTCACAGACGTGTCATCGTTACGCATGTTTGCGTGGAACGTCACATGAGGCAATATCCTCAAACCTTTAGGCGCGAGTGGAAGGGTTTGGATTAGCGTAATCTCCCGTTTCCTGGAATTTGCCGCGCTCTTATTATATTATAACAGGGCTCGGAGTAATAAGAGCCCACAGCTCATATAATACGGCTTACCTCCTCACTCCAAGATCAATGTAAAGAATAGACCGTTATTTTCGGGGAATCTTTAACCGTCATGTGACACAAAATAGGCCCGGATAACTTGTTGCCATAGAAACCAAAGTATGCTGTTTTTACGTGATTAAATATCCAATGAATAAGGTGACAGATCTGCTGTGGTTTATTTACTTTGGTGGAGAGAGCAAATCATTGTCTGTGTAAGCAAAACAGCCTCTTAAAAACCACTACCGGGTTAACCACTCAGTCCTTGCAAAACCAGTCATATATTAGATTAAATATAAACCATAAAACATACTTAAAATGTAACTATGACACTTCTAGAACTCCAGCCCTCAGAATAGCCCAATTGATAGAAAATGCACCAAAATGCATTATTATCGATATATGTTTGTCTCCTGTGGAAAAGGCAGCTGTGGAGAACACGTCTGAATGATTGTGGTTCTGAAAACATATATGAGCGCAGTAATCAGCTGGAATACTCTCCACTTTGCATCAGCATTTCTCTTTATAAATGTCAACCTTAGCAGTGTATAATTATATATATATATACATATAGTCACAAAACCCTTTCAGTCATTAATGCCACTTTTTGAGATCCTAGGCATGGTCCTCTAGGGAAATAAGGCCCAGGAACACAGATTTTTGCAGGCGCACACAAAACAAAACCAAAATAGAATCATAAAAGTAAAGCCTAGCTCCCAAAACGAGACCTCTCTCCGGTTATACTTTGCTGGCCCAGGCCAAACACCCACTACCTTAAACCACTCTACCAGACCCTTTTAAACCAGGCCTTGGAACCCCAACTCGGCCTTAGAAAACACTCAGGTCCAGCCAGGTAACACTTGGCTCAGGGATCTTCAGGTCTTCTTCTTGCCCTGAGAGCAGAACAGAACGGACTGGAATGGAACTCCTCAACCTCAACCTCTCCCCTTCACCATCTTCCTAGCTGTGAGGATTCAGGGGCTTAAATGTCCATCACTGGAGTTGGAGCATCGGCCCATACACATAATATGTTTTAAGGTGTCAAAAAGATGTAGATATTTATTATTTATATAGATATTGGGCAGAGGAGTTGGAGAAAAGGCTCTCTATAACATAAAAAGAAGAGTTATCGCCTATTATTATACGTGCATTTTATAAACTATAATGTGCGGCCGGTTGACCGGTTACAGATCGCTCTCTCCTCTTTGAACGCATGTACTTTGTTTGTGAGACGCTGTCCCCGCTTTGGTGAGGTTGATCTTACCTCCGGATGACTCACATCCAGTAACAGCCATAACAAACCGTAATTGATGTTTAGAGTTCCCTGTGCTTTCGGCTGGGCCAGATCTGGAATTCCCAGGAAGAAAATAAGAGTGTTCTCATTGAGCGGGTGCTCAGAGAAGGCCGCTCCCTGTCTTATTGCCTTGCACAACAAGCCTTATTCTGGATTACCCGGTTTTATCTATTTCCGCTTCGATACTACCGCCCGTATTATTTATCTGCCTTCTTCGGAACGGTAAAAGAACCGATCACTGGCCAGCTATGGAACAGAGAAAATTACACAAAAAAAAGATGAATCGGTAAATTAAAAAGGTATTTCTTTATTTTGAGCTCCTATCCCACCGGGAAATAGTCAAACCACTGACTACTCAGAAACTAAATAAATACCCAAATTCCGCATTCAATATGGTCTGTCTGCGTAATCGGTTCATTGTTCTGAAACGTATAGCTCTATTGATTTGCCTTCATCGTAATTCTGTGTATTATGATTTTTTGTAGATTTTTGTTATGTTTGGTTTCATTTTCATGCCGTTCGTTTGTTAAAATAATTGCTGATGCAGCATTTTCTCCGGATGAACATCCAGCCTCTAACGAACCTCAAGCGCGATGATATGCCCAGCGAGACCTGTACGACTCGTCTACTTAGAGAATTTAAACCAAGCCCTGAGGCTCAAATAAGGCTGTCAATTAGTCAGATCGCAAATTAAGCAGCAGCAGGTCATGAATGAAGTGCAGACGAGTATAATGCAGTTTTGTTTACAGAATTTGCGATCTGTTGCTATTCACATAGAAAAAAAAACCCAGTTGACGTTAAAGAGATTGCAACATATTATTTAATAATATTATTCATAGTAAATAAAAATGAATAATAATTTATGATGTATAGACTGACCAGTAAACTATGTTTACAATATTTGAGGCTGCTACTAAATGTTAACGTTTTGCAATAAAAAGTTTACAGACAGACAAGAATAACGTTTTGCAATAAAAAGTTTACAGACAGACAAGAATAGGGAAGAATGTAGGAAGTAGTAGAAGTAGGATTATGAATGCATGTATTGGTGTTGACCCTTTCAAAGTGGTTCAGAAGTTAAGTCACATGTACCATTCTTTACACGATGACTTGAGAGGAAAGAGTCCATCGTTTAAAGGAAATGAGCAATTTAGTGAATTGTCTGTCTCCAGAATTCAGTTATAGATGTACATTGATAAAAAGAGGCTAATAAGTGCAAATAAGTGATTTTCGATTACTTTAACCTACCTGTTCCAACCTGTCAATGAATTGGCTGCGATACAATGTAGCAAACTGAATCCGACGCCCGGTAGAGACTTTTATTATAGCAAATATCCAATAATTACCATTATTTTTTATATTATTATTATTTATTGTTTTATATAGCACCATCAACTTCCGGAGCACTGTATTCAGAACTAAGTCCCAGAAACACAGATACAGGGCAGACTATATTGGTTACTGTGGTTTACATGGGATCAGGACACACAGGGGTCTATGCAGGAAACCGCAAGCGCATGCAAGCTGGCTTCAATTCCCACCAAAAAAGCAGCTCACAAATTCACCAACACGTATTTACACATTTACAAAAACAATCACTCACAAGCCGCGTACACTTGGCGGCAGGAATATCAAATTGATGCAAGTGGAAAAAAGGCAAGTATTTTGCAGATATATTAACCCATATTATTCAAGTGGGGGCAACAATTGCCCCTCCCCCACTCCATGCGTGGTGCCTCAGGAGTTAATTAAATCAGCATGGAGGCTAAAGTCCTCGAGTATACTCTCTTCACCCCGTACCTTTCTAAGGGGATGAAAAGGTTAAAATGTATTTAAAAAGACCCTATGGGAGGAATAGACCCCCAAGCCTCCTCCTCAAACCAAGCCCGCTGCTGGTGGGATGGGGAAGATTAGAATAAATGAAATGGCCTTTGGGGCATCTTTCTTAAATAATTTGAAAATATTTTTTTTTTTTATTCATGTAGAACACTTACCGTAAATAAAATATATGAAATATTTACTACCAAGTTGTCCACGAGCTCTCTTAAGAAGGCCGCCATAGAGAACGTCTAGCATTAGGATTCCTGACGCAAACATTAAGACACGCGATTTTTTTTAATTCTTATTTAAAGCCTGATTTTTTTCGTTCCCAATTCCATTCATTTAGAAACCGTTTGCTTACACATCTAATGAATGATATTCCGCAGCAGTATTTTTTTACAGGACACCTTTTTTAATTCCCACACCTCGGATTTACATTCAGCCACTTACTGAACAACATTAAAACTGTTTTAAGCTCATTTAGGTGGACGCTTTAAACATAAATATTGTTTTTTTTTGGGGGGGGAGATGCACTGTTGCAGTACCATTAATGCGCTTTACACTTTTAAAAAAGCTTTTAAGCAGGTAATATAGTGTTTGCGCATGTACAAGACTGCAGAAAAAATAAATATTGGCTTAAACTAAACCATCAGGGAGCTGAAAATACGGCTCATTCCTTCTCAGTGCACCAGCTAGCGATATTAACCCTTTGGGGGAACTATAACTCCCATAATATCCAGAAAGAAAATGAGTATAACGATTCGTTCAACATCAATGGAGCTATGTACCAGCAATCTAGTAGCCAGAGGGATGGAAAAGTATGATACCACTGCCCTCAAAGGGTTAATGCATTGATTATGTCAGAGGTGGATGTGTAGGTCCAGACAAGTCAAAGATCTGAGTGCCGGAGGGGTTTATAACATTCCCAGTGGCGGGGAATTAATAACATATCTGGACATTTCCAGGGCATGGATTGCAGGGTCAACGTAGCTTCAGAAGTAGGTTACGCATTTGGGAAAACACATTCAAACCCTTTTGAGCATATGTGCCAATGAAGAATGGCTCAGATAACGTAGGCGATGAGTAGGTGATGATTGTTATATCAATAAGTATCTGTATTCCTAAAGCACCAATAGTTTTTAAGTGCTGCTCCCCGTCCGTAGCACATATCTCGAAAGAGTCTCAGTCCAACAGCATTCATGATATGGATCTCGGATAGCACTGAAATCTCTGCTGCTGAATTGCTGTGATCTCATTTTTGTTACAAACATCTAAAAAACATTTATATGGTGTCCCCTTGCAAATGAATTTGGGGATTCTACAGACACCTTCCATATGCAAATGTCCCTCTTCCCTCGGATACCTAGCTTCGTTTTACAATAACTTATGACTGTCACGCGATGTCCTAACGATACATTACAACAAGAACCTTCTGACTGTCCAGATAGGTTCTAACGATACATTACAACAAGAACCTTCTGACTGTCCAGAGAGGTTCTAACGATACATTACAACAAGAACCTTCTGACTGTCCAGCGAGGTCCTAACGATACATTACAACAAGAACCTTCTGACTGTCCAGCGAGGTTCTAACGATACATTACAAGAAGAACCTTCTGACTGTCCAGAGAGGTCCTTACTATACATTACAACAAGAACCTTCTGACTGTCCAGAGAGGTTCTAATGATACATTACAAGAAGAACCTTCTGACTGTCCAGCCATGTCCTAACGATACATTACAACAAGAACCTTCTGACTGCCCAGCGAGGTCCTAACGATACATTACAACAAGAACCTTCTGACTGCCCAGCGAGGTCCTAACGATACATTACAAGAAGAACCTTCTGACTGTCCAGCCATGTCCTAACGATACATTACAACAAGAACCATCTGACTGTCCAGCGAGGACCTAACGATACATTACAAGAAGAACCTTCTGACTGTCCAGCGAGGTCCTTACTATACATTACAACAAGAACCTTCTGACTCTCCATCAAGGTCCTTACTATACATTACAACAAGAACCTTCTGGCTGTCCAGCGAGGACCTTAGACTCCTTACTATACATTACAACAAGAACAAGATACCCCAAACAGGAACAGCTTCTAAGAGGCTCCAGCGTTCAAATATCACAATCACGGCAACCCTGTTATTTGATCCAAAACTACCACATGGTAAAGTAACACCATTGTTAAGTGAATGGAGACCACACACATCACTTCATCCAGATGATTTGTTTGGGTATTTTTAAGACAAACAAAAGCCTTTTAATTTCCAGAAGCACACCCATTCCATATCTCCCTGTGTAACAAATACACATTATATGTACAGAGAGTACAGCACTGATTGCGGTGAACATTTTTTCCAAAATAACTAACAAAGTATTAGATGTTTATCTCCTAATATTCTAAATCTACTTGTTGGGTTATCATCTTGGAAATGATAATCCACAACTTGGCAAAGCCGAATCAAAGACAGACCTATATATAGTAAGTCAGAGAAGACTGGTCTAATTGTAATTAAAGGGACACTCCAGCAATCAGATGCTCTTCGGCAAAATCCTCCATATGCCCCCCCAGCGATTTTCCTTGCAGGAGATCTTTTCGGCTGAACACATCTCCCTGTATGTGAGCTACAGCGCTGGCTCAGAGAACACTGTGGGCAGGGGCCTGTTTAGAGCTCAATGTGACCGTATACCTGCCACTGATTGGCTGCTTATTGGACCGCAGGGGAGGAAGGCAGCGACAGGGCTGCAGCTTCAACTTCTAGAGGCTTTATTTTTAGATTTTTGAAGCATGAAAGGTACTCACAGAGTGTTGGAGGTACTCACGGAGTACTTTAATATGCATTCTATTTTTAGTGGGGCTGTCAGGGACATTAAACTGCCCCTTTAACAGATTTAATTCGGGATTGCCACATATAGACAGTGGGTTGTATCACATATAGTATAAAGAATATTTCTGATGCAAAGTAGTAACATTGTAAATATCAGCCACAACATTCTTTTATTGAAATCTGCTCTAGAATCATTCTTTATAGTTAACCCATATAATGATGATTTTTTATAAACTTTTGATTATGCTAATATATGTATAATAAAGAACACCAGTGGTCATTGCGAGCCGGGGGGGGGTTGGGTTGATCTATACAGTATAGAGAAGGCAGGATTATTTGTGCTGGATCTTGACGATGGTTGGTCACAGAATATTATTTTTTATAAATGTGTATATATATATTTTTTTATTTAGGTATACATACGTAGCACATCTCATAAATGCAGGATTTTTATGCATTATAAAAATGGTTAAATCCCCCGTTCTAATGAGAAACCACTCTACAACAAGAATTACGATCAAATTGGTGCCTTTTTACAAATAACTTGTAATGTTAAACATGTTGTGCATAATGGATCTGATAAGAATTTTATATTTCCATAAACATTTGAAAGACCTTAATAAGATTCTTTACATCTCATAGTTAAGAGCTAATTATCTATAATTTTTATTGATGTTTAAATGTTGGATGTAAAAATTGTCAGGAAATTGAAATCTTTTTAATGATTTACTACCCCCCAAAAAAATAATGGAGCGTGTCGAAATACTATAGCAAAGCTGCAGCGGCGTGGATTGCGGTTTTAAAGCGAGGAATTCGCTCAGAATCCACGCTATTTGTGTTAGCCCAAGGCATCTGCAGAATCCGTCATTAACACCGGTTACCAAAGAAAAGAATTTCACCGACAGCCGACAATAGGATGTTTTCTCCCAGTTCCCCCGGACTAGAAAACACACTGTTACTTGCCTCGGGTATGCATTCTTTTAAATTCCTTTCAAAGCGGGGATTGCCCTAAAGCTAAGCATCTTGGGTTCAGAAAATAAACTCAAGATATCGGATTCAGACCAAGATGCTGTGACTAGAAGCTGGGTTCTAATGCTGCAATAAACCCTTTAAAAAAATCTTTTTTTTTACATGGATATTGGAATGCATAAAAATAAGGCAAACAAATTTAAAAGTGTGAAAACATTGTTTTTCTGGAATAAAGCATTATTAGCAAAATTGGAACCTTGGTATAATTGCGGATGACAAAATTAAAAGACAGAAAGTTTTAGGGTGGTAGATAAGTGGAACAGTCTCTAAGCACAAGTGGTAGAGGCTAATACACCCTGCGACAGGGGAGACATTTTACACGTTTCAAGCATTCTTGTTAACTCCGTTGATGTATTCCGTCTGAGTAACCCTTCCATGTTATAATAATTATTATTATTCTTTTATTATTGTTGTTATTGTTAATGTATAGAGTACCAGGAGATTCTGTGGCACTATTACAATTAATAAAATTAACTGTAACGTGAATTATCGTAAACATGTGTACCGGTGCATAAGAAGAGGAGGGTCTGGAATGATATCACCAAGGTTACAAGCTAGTAGAAGTAGATAAGAATTAACCGTCATGTTACCAAGGGCACACTACCATCCAATTACCATCCAGATAGTGGTACATAAATTGAACAGCTTCTCAGTGGATATGGTTGAGGCTAAGACAGTGAGGGAATAAAAACATGGGACAGACATACGGCTCCTGAATCTAAGACGAGACCAACGACTGATTAAGTTCTGAGTCTCTACATCAGGAAGAATAAGAAGATGGCAGAGGAACAATAGATAACTCAATGACATAACTTGGCATCGCCCGGAGAAACTGGGTGACGCGCTGCTTATCCGGGTGTTTTAGCCACTACAGGTCGCGAGCGCCCCACTCCTGGCCCAATTCCCCTCTAACAATGGCGGGACCCCCTACCCGCATCCCACAAGGAAAAGTTCCTGTATTTGCTCATCGACCTATAATCAGTGCTTACATCGCACTTATCACCTGTGTCTAATAAAGCAACAAAGGCATTTCCTTAAGAAATCTTCAAATTAACGTATACACTTTCTTTTTAACCCTTTAGTGCAAACGCCCAGGGCATACCTTCAGCATTTAAAGGCGCCAAAGGAAGACACTTGTCTTAAGGACATGGGTAGGGGGGAAGGCTTTACAGAGACTTAAGTGGCTCTGTGACTGACTCATTTATGTAAGCATCACTCATACTCAGAAAACTTACTGAGCCCATCAGAGGGACTGTCTTTCCTCAACAGGGATATTTGAAAGTTACACCCTGGGTACTCCACTGGGGGGGGCAGGAGAACTATACTCTTTCAAAGGTTATGACAATTTGTGTTAAAAAGGAGTAACATTTTCAAAAAAAATAGAACATTGGTAGAATTGAGATTCCTGTCCTCAAGAGATGGTTAATCCAAGAATTTGAGGCCAAACAAGCCATCTTTAAAGCAGGACAAACGAGACAGTTGCCCAGGGGCCAAACACTCCACAGGGCCCATGATAGTTGTTGAGTGGAAGACAAAGAAATTGAGGCAGATAGAAGTGAGGACGCTGGAGTTGGGGTGTGCTTGGCCAGTGGTCATACACTTTTTGTTTAGAACCCGCTCACTCATGGAGGATACATAGAGTGTGAATGTCAGCGAGCCCATCTATCCCTGAAGAAACAAAATATTTTACATTGGTAGAAAATGAGTACATTGAGCAAAAAATGCACTCCGTTTTCTGAAGCAGGCCCTTCTCACATTTGTAATATCACACATCCAGCCATTATCCAGCAAGGTGTATCCTACGTCTGGTGAATACATTAGGACTGATCAATGGGTTATTCCGCTGTATCTTCAGATTTCTCAGTGTCAGCTAATATATAATGAACCGGTGCAAATGTGCCAAGAAACTCTCTTAAAAACAAAAAACAAAGGCAAAACCAACCATGAAAAGTGCGTGACCATCATAAGGAATAGACACCTCGGCACACAGCTCTGAATGTAAATCCCTGGTAATACCACATAAATATAACTCATGAATACAAAGATGTTGGTTCAGCTCTCCAGGAATTGCTTAAATAAACAATGTATCATATTATTCTGAGCAACTCCGGGAATAGAACTCTCAAACGCAAACTTATCGTACGTCTAACGGCGCTTATCGGTTATCATCTCTCTTCTTGATTTCAACACGGCCAGGATTTTTTTCTAAAAGGAAAATATTTCAACCATTCCTCTAAGGGACCACTTGGCCAGTAAATGCGCCGATGCCATAAGTCACTATATAAACACCTTTTCTACACGTATACTTTGGAGAAAATGTATATTAAATTCCCTTTCTAAGGACATGCGGGCTTATTTCTCCAAATGAAGTTATCTCTTGCCTATAACGTTGCTGATTGTTGTTGATTTGTTTGGGCAGCCTGTACAATGTTGGACAAGGAGAAGACATTTTTGCCCACCTCTATACAATGGTCATTAAGAAGGGTTGGTCCCAGCTAGAGCCGGCCTTAAGTGTTCTGGCGCCCTGTGCGGACTACTCCTCTGATGCCCCCTTCTCACTACACCCCCCTCTGCCCCTTCTCACTACCCCCCCTGCTCCTTCTCACTATCCCCCCTCTGCCCCTTCTCAAATCTCCCCCCCTCTGCCCCTTCTCAAATCCCCCCCTCTGCCCCTTCTAACTATCTACCCCCTCTCCCTACTTCTCATTATCCTCACTTACCTTGTTGCCGGAGTCCTGCGGTGGGAGCGGGAGGCATCCGTCTTCCCGCTCCTTCGCGGTGCCGGCATTTTATATTAACCCCTGGAATATGATGTTATATTCCGGCGCTCAACATGAAATGCCGGCACCGGGACGGCAACCGCTCGGCGCCCCTGCCCGGGACTTAAATTAAAGCATCGTTTTTTTTGTTTGTTTGTTTTTTACTTTATTTAACATGAAGGATGTTAAATAAAGTTTAAAAAAACAAACAAAAAAAAAAACTCCACAATGTTTTAATTTAAGTCCCAGGCAGGCCCCCTGCTGCCATGGCGCCCTGTGCGGCCACACAGGTCGCGCACCCCTAAGGCCGGCCCTGGTCCCAGCAAGCTTCACCAGCTGAGATGGTCCTTCAGACCAAATAGCTACATTTGGGAAGAACTCTGTATTATGCATGGACAACCGGACCTTTTTTTTTTGCAAAAGAGAAGCTAACGGCGATTTACCTTTTATAAAGTCGTGAGAAGAAGTATTCCATTTTTCTCAATTAACCTGCAGCCCATAGTTTAGTAAACAAAACGCCGCAAAATGCTTTTTTAAAAGCTTATTTGCATTTGGACAAAGAATGACAGATTACAAAGTGATATTCTAAATAATAGAGATTCTGATTAGCAAAGCCAATTATACGATCATAATTGTTGTAATTTTCCAACAAATGTTCTCAGTGTGCAACATCAATTATCGAAAAATACTCTCCCTGTAACATTGAATCTTAACCCCTTAAAGACAAAGCCCGTACACGTACGGGCTCGAAATGCATTGTTTTAATGGGTTTAGGGACCGCCCATTGGGGTTAATTTTAATAAATGGAAATGGAGGTACTAAGCAAAAAGGTACTAAGAAGGCATCTATGAGATAAAAAATATGGCCTCCATTTGGCCGCCACAGCAGTGAGGAGCATACCTGGGAACATTTGGGCCCGACGACCCGGGGCCTACCCGTGCGGACTGCGGCCATGATTGCCCAATGACGTCACTAGGAGTTATTATTAAGTGGCACTGTGGTCTTCTTTTAGTGTCCTTGTAGCCAATCTTATATACCCATTTTTCCCGCAATATAAAATTCTCTATTACTCATTACTGCTTAACGAGCCACTCTTTAAACCTTTGTTTACAAGACATAACGATATTGCAAATGTTCACTTTCATACCATTATTGCTGGTAATTTCTTTGTGGCATAGTGTGTCATTTTATTATAAATATACTGTGTGCTGATGAGTTCCTTCCCAGCCTCCTAAGACGATACAAAAGAGTTTCGCACTTCCTTAAGTGAGCGGAGAAGAGAAAAAAAATAGACAGTGAATAGAAAACAGATACAAACTGTAATGTCCCTGATAAACTATTGATATCTGGACATCATAACAAGACCCGCACTTTTAAATTAATTGTATACAGAACTAAGGAGCACTGAAGACTGTTAAATATATATTCAAGTGTGGGAAAGCACAACATGCGCGGACGTGGCTGTTTCAGTTATGTTTCTATACCCCCGGGCTGTAGCTATGTATCTGTAGGTTTCATAAAAAGGGATATTTGATAATGTACATACACACACATATATATATATATATAAAATATAATATATATAAATATAATATAATATATATAAATATAATATAATATATATAAATAAAATATAATATAATATATATATAAATAAAATATAATAAAATATAATATATATAAATAAAATATAATAATATTATTTATATATATATATATAAATATAATAATATAATATATATATATATAAATAAAATATAATAATATAATATCTATATATATATATATATATAAATAAAATATATATATATATAGGAAATAAAACTTCAAGGATAGAATTCAGGTCTACATATAAAATAGAAGATCCGATAATTGTTCACATTATCTAAATCACAGCTAATTTGAACTACTAAATCGTACCCGATAAAGCTGGCTACAAATATGCAATGTTATTTTAAAAGCTACGCTTGTACATGCCCGATCTGTAGTAATTTTATAGATTTATGAATGTTTTTGTAATCCGGTTGCAATAAAACATAACGATATACCGGTAGTAACTCTTACACATAGTTGGCCAAATATTTAGTGGGTCATGTCCACTTTAAGAGCAGTAACGCATATCATTTTTTACAGATCAGTGAAACGCACCATGGTTCATCCGTGCCTAAAAAAAATGTAATAATGCTTGGTTAGCCACCTGACGGCTGACTCCTGATGATTGATGAGTATCTGACCATGCATGCACATGGTTGGGTTTTATTGTTCATGCGCGGTCACGTTCTTCAAATGTTCCAACCACGTGCATGCAGTTAGTTGTACTAATAAGTGTCTTCTTGGGTGCTAAGTGAAGCGGCTTATGCTTCTTCTTGTGGGTTAATCAATTTCATATACATGACCCATCCTGGCCAAGCCACCGACACCACCCCTAAAAACAAGGGTCCCTCTATGTCATCACACAAGCGTCCATGATACAGGCATTTCTTTCTACGCATGGTCCCTTTTCCCACCTTCGGTTAAGTTTTGCTAAGAAGTACTAAGTAGATTCTTTGGAATGAAATCAGGGTTATACGGAACATGGCTGGTTTTGATTCACTGAATAAAAACATACACTCCAAAAATAATCAAAACTCTTTTTATTTAAATTCAACAATCGTTAAGCAGCGCCTGCTTCCTACCACTCACGAAAGCCACAAGCAAGTTGTAGAAACACGATCCTGCTATTTGAAAAGACGGCAAAAGCCTGAACAATTACCTTAAACCGCGGCCTTTCATGCTTTAGATTTTGCCTAAAGTATACATTCTCTTTGCGTAACATATGCAACACATTTAAATTCCATACCTAAATAACTCACGCGGTGTTCGGGGACAAATTTATCAAACACATAAGAGACTTTTTTTTTTTTTTTTTTGCTTGATTTCTACGTGAAGAATTTGGCATTCCTTGGAAATGTTTTATTGTGAACGATAGGTGAAAAAATCAATGGTCCTTGTGATAGGTGAGGTTTATAAACTACAGAAATAATTATTTTCGTTTCATAACCATCTGGATGTAATTTGGCACGTCTTTTATTTTAAATATGTATAATATGTTATAAAGGAACATTAATTCTTTTAACCCCTTAATGACAAAGCCCGTACATGTACGGGCTCAAAATGCATTGTTTTCAATGGGTTTAGGGACCACCCATTGTCGTTAAGGGGTTAAATACTCCTATTTTTGCTAAATAATTTTCTTAAATATTATATTTTTTTCTGAAACAATATGCTAATTGTCGCATTTCAAAAATATTTTAAAAAAAATAATAATAAAAAATATATATATATATATATATATATATATATAAAGCTCAAGAATTGGGAGTGTTTAAAAAAATATTTTGATTTCCATGGTAGAGGCCACCATTCTTTTTCTTCTACATCCGCTAATATGGCTCTTGGGAAATTTTGGCTGCAGCGAGTGGGACCATCCTTAACTTTTAATCCTAAATTTAATAAAGTAAAATTACATTAAAAAATCTCAATAATTTGGACTACATCTCCCACAATGCTCTTTCAGCTAAGGGGCTGGCTGAGGGGGATGGGAGATGTAGCGCTGCAGCAGCCGGAGGGCCGCAGGTTGGACGCCCCCGAGATAGTGGTAGTTTCTGACACGTTTTGTCCATTTTGTTGGACCACCAACTAAACCCGCAGCCAAAGCTAGCGGCTCAAAGAAAGCAGCTTGCAACTTCTGCTGTACAAGCTGCTTTCTCAAAATTCCAAGCTTCTTTCAAAAGAAGCTAAAGAGATTTTTTTACATCAAAAACTACCGCAGGGCATAACTTTTCCTCATTGTGCTAGACGTACATAACATAGCAATGACTATTCAGGATTTATGATCGTGAATGTCCCTGATATGTCCACAATGCAGCTTGAAAAATATCACTTTAAAGGCACCACGAGAAGTCTGAAACGTTGCATCCTTTCACATCTGCAAGGATGTTATGATGGCCGCCCATGTCTGCAAATCCCAATTAAAACCTCAGTTAAGTCTATCCATGGGGAGTCTGCTTACACGATGCGGGCCGATTCCAGGAAGCGTGCTACAACTTCCTACTTGACGGAATTCCAATGCAATCTCCGTTGTTGAGATAAGGAAACATGAAGTGCCTTGGCTAGACCTTTGGTGGATGTCAATGCTAGGAAATATAAAATCTGAGCCACTTTGAAATGGAACATTAGTAAAAATAACAAGTGTTACGTGATTTACAATGCGGGACTCAGATATGCGCAGAGCTCATGACAGTCCCCTTAAAAAACCCCATGATAAGGAACATGTGTGAGCAGGTAGAAGCTCAGCCGCTTTTAGACTACAAGTCCCATCACCCAAACCACAGATATGCCTTTACTGTTAGCCGGAAACTCTCTGTTCAGATGCCAACATGTAAGCGGCCTTTCAGTTGTCTGCGATGCTCATGATCCTAAACAACTAATCTGCCGCTGGTGTACCATCAGCCTATGGATATTCCACAGAAAAGATTGATTGGGCCTGTAAATAGCAACAAATATTTTTTTATAGCCAATATCAGATTAAATATTGTCCTGACTTATTTCTTAATACAGTCTTGGTTTTTTTTATCATACCTGTGAGAAATAATAGAATGGCTCAGTGTTAATCACACATCTAGACACTACAATGAAAGTCTATGGAGGAACGGACTTCATCTGCACTGCCATAAAGAATCAGCTCAGTGTGGTGAATGTGCAGGGAAAGTCATCCAAAAGATCACATGACCGACAACAATGGCCGCCTCCAGGTCTGCAAATCAAGGAAGTTTATTGGAACAAAATTAGACAAAACCAGCTTATTGAGAATGTCGACCTGCATTACTGTATACAGCGCTGGGTTTTACGCACAAGGAGAAAAATATTTCTTCCCCTTTAACAGCTGATCAAAAGCTTACTGGATTGAAGAGTAATGAACCAAGCAGTTATTCTAAATTCTAATGTAAACCAATAATGGATTCGGTAACATTTACCAAATATTTCTGGATCTGTTACGCTGCAGAAGAGAAAATAAAATAAAATATTTGAGCTAAAAATCCGTTACTAATCTAATTACTCACATCTCGCACAATTACATCCAACATCTAAGAGCTTCAGGTGACTGATAATCAAAGACAAGTTGAGTCATAACTAAAAGGTTCACGCAAGGGAACGCATACAAAACTTAGAAATGTCTCTTATTGGGGGAAATATTTATGAAATGTGATCATTTGTAAAGATACCGATAATAGTTAATAGTTACCAAGACTGTTGAAATCACGCTAGCACGAAAAAAAAAGATTTTTTTTGCTGACTGTTCAAAAGAGGCCCCCAAACCGCTCACACGCAGCCCTTGAAATGATGGCCATTTGTATGTATGTATGTATACTGTATGTATACTGTAGGAGCAGCCATCTTTACTTCCTGGTCATGGGTCTTGGTTATTTGATGTAATTGATCCACTTGCTTTTAAAATAAGCCAGATATGCTGATTGTAAGAAGGGTTACAGCCCCCTCCTTTTAAGGACAACCTGGCAAGGGTTGCAGTCCTGGGGAAAGTTAGCAAGGGGAGGGTGGAACTGTTGTGATTGAAAGTTTTACGACCACTGCCAGAAGGTTTTAGGGTATGTTTTACATGCTGTTCCACATTCAGCACCAACAGAATGTCTAGACTTTCAAGGACTTTATACAGCACTTAGTAGCCTTTCTTGCGCTCCTTTTATGTGTCTTCTCCACTTAAGGTGAAAACATTGGCATTTTGATGGCCTTCTATCTTCAATAAATATAATAAACCTTATGTTCTTTTACTGACGCACACCCAGATACATACGTTCTAAGGAACTATGACCAAGCCTTATTAGGTCTAGGGCAGCAGGTCCAGGAGACACCATAAGCTGGCAGCAGATCTGGGGCAGATTGTCCTATATCATGCCCCAGGTGCTCCACTGCTCACTGGGCTGGTTAGGAAGTCCTGATCTCCCTTGGACTCGGCCCATTTACACCGTTCTGTGCCTAGCTGACATAGCCTCTAGTATTTCTTCACCATGTGTGCTTCTGGGTCAAAGCATCAAGATATACATCTTAAGTAAGAGTCCTTCACCAAGGTCGGTGCAGAACTTTAGCAGCCATCACTACTTGAGGGGCAATCACAGCTCCTGAACCTACACTGAGAGTGCCCCAAACTGAAAAACTGACATAGTTATGGAGTTCATCTGAAATACTCTTGGGTTTGATGTGGCTAAGCAGGGCAGACCATAGTGATTATAAGAACCCACCATTATTACAAGAAGGATAACACATATTACAACTACAATAGACAAACATACAATTGTTTCCTTCTCCAACTATAATTTTCTCCCCATTAAAGTGCTATTTATGGATATTTGTTGGCATAATGTACGGCATATCATTAAAAAAAATGAGGACGCCAACGTACGTTAATACACAGTTCAGCTTGTACTAATTACTACAATGTTTTCACTCAGATTATGGCAAACTCTACAAAGGCCAATGGCCTTCTAAACAACACAACGACATGGAGCAGGGGTCCTGGAATGTGAGGGAACTTTCCCACATTCATTTGTACAGCGACTGACAGCCAGGAGGACAAACAATTATGTTGGTTTTCCTTTTTTTTTTCTTGGTTTGTTTGTTTCAAAATGAAATTTCTTTTAAATATTTTCATTTTACACAAACTATTGAACTAAAAACAAAAAAACAGACACAATCAAGATTTTTTTCAAACTTTGTGTCGCAATAATTGTGGCCTCTTTGGAGCTTGTAGTAAATAATGAGAACATTTGAAATTATCTCTGGCAGTATTTTAATACCTTTAACTTTATGAGTGACAGGGGGGGTCCGTCCCCCATCTACGTATGTAGGGCTTGATTATTTGGGGCATTACATTATAAATTATTTCTAGCCTGGTCCTTCGGCCAATTGCAGAAGGAAACAAAGAAAAAAAAATATTTCAGTGGCAAACTTTGACTTTTAATAGCCCCGCGCCTGCAGGGTTCCGCAGAGCCGGAGCTGACTGGCGGTGTGAAAATAGCTGGGGGGTTGGGAGAGGAGCAAAAGGCATGTGGAGGGATTCTTGCATTTGCAAGGAGGGCTTCATAGAAATTTAAAGGGACCTCTCAGCATTAAAGTGCATATGATGGCTCAAGAGTCCCTTTAATATGACCTGAACCCTCGGTGAGCGATTCGGCATTCCATCACACGTGGCAGGAGTGCATGTTGGGAAAAAAGAATTAAAGCGATACAAACATTCCAGACGAAAAGTGAACCATGTCCAATCTGCTATCAAGTGAAAGGCATATGTTACTGTACATTTTCTCAAAAACAGACAAAATAATTATTCTTCAACAATCCAATATTAAGTTTTATAGAATGACCTACTGGAGAGAAACAATACCCAAATACCACGTTATCTCTGCTGTGCATTATATTTGTTTTACTTTTGACTTGTGTCCCACTATCAATACATCGATCGCTTTATCAATCAGCATATAAATCCGGCGCATTAAGAAACATCAATAGATTAAATAGACGCAGAGGGCCAACGTTTGAGACATCTCATCCCATGTCTACAAACTTTTTGCTCCAATAAATGACTCCTTATCAGTGAGATACTGGGACGTGTCCAGCTGGGAATGGTTACCCTTGTATGTTTTAGCATGTTAGGTTAGATGTTATTCCTTGAGTATAGAACATAAGCATAAACCGACATCGCATCAAGGAAAACGAATAGGCTTTCCTTATTACTAGCAGAAGGGCACCAGGTCTGGGAATGTGATTAAAGAGAATGTAAAAGACTTTGACCAACTCCAAAAATGTAAATGAAAAACATGCCAGGGTACCTGTGATACACTTAACCCCTAATGTTCAGGCTTAATGGGTATGGCCCCATCCATAGAACAAGAATCGGGTAACAATTTAAAATAAAAATAAAATAACCGCCTATACTTAATTTTAAAACAAGAAAAAAAAAAAGATTTTTTTTTTTTAATAATGGGCTCGGTATCCTGGGGCCCACTGGTTCGTGGCAGGACTACATTTCCTATGATCCAGAGAGCAGACGATTTGTTTGTGAGAGCCCACAACACACAACGGGTTAACCGTTGCAAAGTTTGAAATAATTATACGCAAAGACAAAGCCAGCAAGAAACTCAATTATTAGAAAAGGTAAATCACTGTCCAGTACTGGAATGGGAAGCTCAGATAGCCCTAAGTGTGCAATAATAAGTATTATCAATTTACAACCAAAAATCCGACACAGATAAAATGGGTTACCGACCTCTTGCCAAAATAAAAATTGATATACATCCTCATGTTAACAACCGCATTGCAATTCATATCAAATTGAGCAAATATCCACATTGAACTAATTACAAATGATGCCTACTGGTTTGGGATGACATAATCTGCCATGCTGGTGATATTTTAATATATATATACTAATATTTGGGACAATTTGCACTGATTTAGCTATTCAGCTCAGAAAAAAAATGTGACCCTTCCTGAACCCATCTTGTCCTTTGTATGTTAGCTTCCCAATGGGTTCTGCAGCAGCTTGCACCCATGTGGGAGGGTTATCCCAAGCCAGATCTTATGAATTCCAGGGACTTGATGAATACCCACCCCCCACACAGCCAAATCACTGCCATGGATACTCAGTACTACTTTATACCTAAGCATTTGAATTAGAATGTTGAGGACACTTAAAGAATTCTCCCTGCACAGTGTTTGGAAGCAGCCTATTTCTGCATAGCTGGAAGTACACCAATTCCCATTGACCTGCTGAAACATGTCAGCAAGTATACTCACTCCTCAGAGCTCCGATCAGCATGTTGCCATCCTTGATCAGCTCCTTAATAAACTTATTGGTCCGATCCAACTCGATTTCGTGGCATTTCAGCCTTTCCCTGAAGTCAGGACTGTCCAGGTAGGAATCGCTGAACTCCAGAGGTGGTAGACCCATCGCAGATGACTTGGAGGAAACGACCAAGTGATACTTTGTAACAGGGCTTTCCAAAGTTTCCAAAACAAAGATCTCAAAACAATCCGAAGCTCCTGCAGAACCACCAAAGATCCTCAGGGTTCTTCTCCCATCCAAACGAACGAGTGAGTCTGGCTGCAGCCACTGCCACCCAGCAGCATTGTCCCCAGGATCTCCACTCCTGAAGGCACAGAGGAAACTCACTTGGGTGCAGACATTTCCGGCAGTGCTGTCTGCTTTTTTTCCTTGTCCTTCCCCTCCCTCCAACACCGAGCTGGGCTCTGGCTGTCCTGAAAGCCTCTGATCTGTGCTGCAGCCTTTTGGATTAGATCACCACCAAGAAGTCCCACCACAAGCTGTGAGCTGAGCCAAAAAGATCTCCTGCTTACAAGATCCCCAAGCAAGGTCACCTACAGGTCACCTTACATTCCTAGATAAACCCTCCATTGAGAAATAAACTATATCCCTTCCTTTGTGCAAAGATCCTCCATAAACCAGTCCAGAAAACCCTTGATGTTCCTAGAATTACAGGGGGAAAAAAAGAGAGCCACTGGTGGACTTTGTATTAGAATGATGACATCACACCGTGGATCTACCTCATCTGTAAAGTTTCCACTGTCTGCCTGGGAAAGTTAGAAAGAATTAGGGGGAGGGGAGAAAATATAAATTCGAAAAGTTAAGAGATAGAAATTTGAGACAATATTGCATGTAGGCTGCCATCTATAGGTTTCAGTAGGAACAGAACAAAAAAAATAAATTTCAGCCAAATTTAACATTTTTTAAATTCAATTTTAAAAAAAAAGTTAATGTTGCTCTGTGGGGCGTTTTATTATTTTATAGGGAACATTAATATATTGAGATCATTTTTTTTAGTTTGGATATTTTCCCTGTGTAATTTCTATTGCCAGACAAGAAAATATATAGAATTAAGGGGAAAAAAATTATTGCCATTTTAAGGTGTAATTTTAATTTTCAGTTACTTTTTGTATAATTACTGCGGGTTATATGGTCAAAATACTTTTTTTTCTAAAATATATATTTTTTGGAGTGAACTACCATGTACATGTTTCTTGGTAAATTTAAAAAAAAAATCAGATTATTTGATTTTTCCATTGTTCGTTATGAACAAAATTTAAGTTTTCGGATATAGAAAATACTAAAGCAAGGATACTCCGAGAATCCAAATTACATTTTTAGCTAAGAGATTGTAGAAAACAAGTAAGTAGCACTAACTGTACCCAGTCAAATTGTAAGTTTGCGCTCCAGAGTATGATGGCGCTATATATAACAATAATAATAATAATAATAATAATAATAATAATAATAATGTCTGGAATATTATATTATGCAAATGCTAGAACTGATTTAAATCGACCCAAATCTATGGTAATTACTGATTTTTACTAATTTGCACCAAAACAGCAATTTATACACACTACCTGATGACAGACATTTTCAGGTTACATTTTGTTATTGAATGAAGATTAAACATGAATAGATAAAATTATTATTATTATTTATTGTTTCATATTCCGCAGCACTGAACACCACTCCATGGATATTACATTCTGCCATGTTGTCTTCCAAATCATTTTACCACCCACCGCTTTTATATCTCGTGGGATCTAAATTCACTTTCACTTAAACCCCCACTTTCTAGGGTGTGAGGAGTGGGATGGAAGTCAGCCACAGAGTTCCTTCCCGGTTATGATGTTGTTAAAGCTTATGCTATTTGTTATTCAGTGTAATCCTTTTGGAAATATTTGGTTTTAATAATAAGGGACTATGTGGCCCCATGAAAGTGGTAAACCGTGGCAGAGTTAGTATAATAATTTCATGGTCAATTAAATTTATATTGAAAAATAATAAAAGTTTCTTAGCTTTCTGCCGAACACAGGCATTCCGATTTATAGCAATTAATATTAGCATTGGTAATGTTCATCCGGGGAGGGGGGAATGATTGCCATTAGAGTCAAGAAGGATTTTTTTACGCCGTGGGACAGCCTTGGTTCAGTAGGTGCTTTTTGCTACCATTATGTTGTGGTTGATATCCCTGCTTGAATGCAGGTGGCCCAATTAACTGTATTTTGTAAAGGTAAAGTAAAGGTTTCCTTGGAGACGGCTATTAAAACTATTTTGGTAACCAACTACATAGACTCTTCATGATGGGCTTCTGAAGGGTTAATATTTAAAAAGCTAATTTAGAGATGTCTCGGGTATGGATAAGGGTACTTGAAAAGCTTAAGACTTTAGGTCTTTTTTTCAAACTATGTAACTATGCTGTCCCTTCTCCTCTGCCATCCCTACAAAGGCCATTTGGACCACCGAGCTGCCGCCAAGGACTGAGTATAAAGTAGACATAATATTTTAATAAGTTATTTAGTAGGAACTACACAGAATGTTAAACAGGCTGCTCCCAAGCCTGCTGACCAGGCCTGGACTGATATTTGAGCAAACTGGGCAAACGCACAATGGGTCACTTGTCCCGGACCTTTTTTCTAATTATAGCAAGCCATTAAAATATGGCCCAGAGGCTCTGGGTGAAACGCTTCTTCTCCGGGTCACTCCGGGGAAACACCAGGCGCGCTTCACTCCCTCACTTCAAAAATGGCGAGTGTCCCGTGACATCAGTGGGACCTCCAACCCGCATCTCAAAAGGTTCCTCTTGGTAGTCGGATCCAGGGAGTTCCGAGGTATGTTTTTATAGTTTTATGAGGTGTCCTGAACTGCAAAATGTAGTATTTTGGAAAAGTGACAGATCTGCTGTAAGTCCCCTTCCGGTTAATACTCTAGCTGTCATTAAAACTTTGGAAAAAAGGAAAAAGAGAAATTGAAGCAGATCAGCTACTTTTCCAAATTTTGTATTTCACAGTTCAATACACTAAATCAGTCTGCATGATTATGTTTACAAATTCAAATAAGCAATATATACATTAGAAACCCACTTTATGTGTATGCTATTGGGCAGCCATCTTGACTTGCTCAGCTCTTGCTTGGTTCTCAGGACCTACATGATTATTCCTCCATAAGATAGGAGAGAACTTCAGGAATGGATTAGAAATGCAAGTTTGGCTGAAACGCTCAGCTGCCTCAAAGTATTTTGTAAGTAATGCCGAGAGACTCATGTAAAAGCTGCTACATAAATATAAGTGTGAAACCTACCAGCTAAGCGAACGCATGGAATTTCAGAAGATGACACCATGTTTTTTGGGGATATACTGCTCCATCTGTGGAGGTGGGGATAGATGTGCATGGGTTATAGGTAGGTGGACAGGGAGTAGGAAGGAAAGTTGGCATGGACTGGACATGGGGAAGCAGAGCTGCACCCCAAGACTCAACGTCAATCCTGGGGAGCTCTCCAGTATGGTCACCAATGATGCCCCTACAAACTTGAAATGTTATGCTGTAAGGCTAGAACACCAAGTAAATAGGTTCTGGTACCTTATTTTACACTAATGAAAAAAATCACACTAATTGTCATTCTATGTATAAAACCTAGAGTTTTAGCTTCTGTAGTAGATGGATAACTTTTGAACAGCCGGGAAGCAGATTCCATACCGATCCATCAAATCACTACCTGATTCAGCCAAAGTACCTTCAACGGGGATGAACATTTTGTGAACTTGCCATAAGCTCAGTAGTGGCAAAGTCCTACCAAGCGTGGCTGTATTCAGAGGCATTCGTATTGGAAGGGATCGTACCAGCTCTGTAAATGACTATTTTCTCCTGTTTCGATACATGTTGGTGGTCACTGGTCAACACTGCATTCTACAGATCTATTGAAGCACACTTACGCAATATTTAGATTCTTACAATACTTTGGCCAACATTCATTGGCATTTGCTTTTATTTACACTTGATAGTTTTCTTTTATTATTGTGATTTATTTTTGCGATTGATCCTCATTTAACAGCCTTGTGACAACTCCAAGTTGGGGACATTAACAACAGATCGTAGAACGTATTCATCTTCTGGATGCTGAAACGAGACCACCCCGCAGAGCTGATCAATGTATCCAAAATGTGGGTGTGAACGCGGCATGAATTTTTATCACAGATGAAACCGTTTTTGGAAATAACAATCTGAACTACAGATGTTAAATTCTTCACTGGCAAGCTCTTCATGCGCGCCCTGATTCTTGCATTCTGTCCAACAAAGACAGCTCATCTTCATATTTCTCAGGAAACAAATGTGACTTCTGATTGCTCTATCTCGAGATGGATTAACAACTACCTGTGGATCATTCAGTGTTTGCGTCAATGTGTTTAATCATCCTACACAAAAGTAGAATATTAAAATGTTTAACAATAAATAATCCATGTGCTTGGTTGTTAAATACAATATTAATCAGTGATCATACAGAGAGCAATGCCTTCACTCCTCTAGAATGTCATGGTAGAGAAGAACCAATATGTCCACCCAGGTCTGCCCACCTTTCCTGATATAAAATATAACATTTCCACATTTTATGTCAAATATCTTATATTTTCAGACGCTGGCCCAGGTGCCCAGTGTGCCCATCGACCAGTCTGCTCCTGGTTCAAATATATATATCGTAACCTATGCTTAGAGGTAGTCATTGAGATAGAACTTTCTTTACCGGTCATTAAAATAACAATGTATTACTTTTCCCAATTTGCATGTCTATCTATGTTTAAGTGGGTTTTAACATATTTTGCTGTGATGACCTCAAACATCTTTATATACAGTACATATTGCAACATACTGAGTTAGGTCCCTATGTCCTGAGATGTTCGCCAGAAAACCTTTCCATGATTTAACTCATACTTTCCTTTAAATCCAATGAGAGCCAAAGATCTATGTGAATAAATAGCTTTTTCTAATTCTAGAGGTCTCTTTCATCGTCTCTAATGAAGACCGATCCACCAATTTTGCCTGTTTGATTTGCAAACTGGGATGCCTACATATAAGTAAACCCTTATTTAATGGTATGCCAACCCTTATTACATTTTGAGCACACTTATGAAATAAGACAAAAATTAGACAAAAAAAACGGCAAAAATGTAAATACACAAATTTTTATTGCCCTTTTATAATAGATAGGCATTCATTTTTTTCTCATTTGTGCATTTTCTGGTCCACGACCACAATCTGAATTATTTCTTACAGGAAGGAACAGGTATTTCTTAGGGAGGCAATGTTTACATGGTAATGAACTCAAGGAATATCACAGCGTGATAAATATAATAATTGAGCGTGTCTAAAGGAATATTAATATTATATTAACCGTATAATAATAATAATGTTATATTTATTTTTTTACACTAATTAATATTATTGTTACAATATATATATATATATAAATATAATCAGACTGAAATTTGTAAACCTTAGAATAGAAATATTTAAGTGAATGTAGTCCAGTTAAGTGAGCTATTTAGATGTGCTCCGGTTGAGTTGGTTGTGGCAGTACATCTATCAATCTGTCCATGTGTTTGTCTCTCATATACAAATTTAAAACAAATATTTTGACAATGTTTGTTCTCGAAACTATCATTTTTTTTATCAACGGTCTGTGTTCTTCTGACTTTCACACACTTCAAAGGAGGAGAAATGTTAGGAAAAGAGACTATAGCCTAAAACTAGATTGTCCGAAGCATAGATGCAATGTAAATATGTTTTACTTTACCGAAAGGGTGGTAGAAAAGTGAAACAACCTCCCAGCAAAAGTGGTAGGGGTTAAAACTGGAATTTAAGACAAACCTCAATCCATCCTTGCGGTTTTTACAGCAGCCTTAGCTACACTGAATGGTCCTTATCTGCCCTCAAATCATATGTTTCTATTCATAGGTCAGATGGTTTGGTCTGGCAAAACAACATATCTCCCAACATATCTCCCAGCACATCTCCCATCATATATCACAACATATCTCCCAGCATATCTCCCAACATATCTCCCAACATTTCTCCCAGCACATCTCCCATCATATATCACAACATATCTCCCAGCATATCTCTCAACATATCTCCCAACATATCTCCCAGCATATATCCCAACATATCTCCCAGCACATCTCCCAGCATATATCCCAGCATATCTCCCAACATATCTCCCAGCATTTCTCCCAACATATCTCCCAACATTTCTCCCAGCACATCTCCCAGCATATATCCCAACATATCTCCCAACATTTCTCCCAGCAAATCTCCCAACATATCTCCCAACATTTCTCCCAGCAAATCTCCCAACATATCTCCCAACATATCTCCAAGCACATCTCCCAGTATATATCCCAACAAATCTCCCAGCATATTTCCCAACACATCTCCCAGCATATTTCCCAACATTTCTCCCAGCACATCTCCCAGCATATATCACAACATATCTCCCAGCATATCTCTCAACATATCTCCCAACATTTCTCCCAGCATATATCCCAACATATCTCCCAGCACATCTCCCAGCATATATCCCAGCATATCTCCCAACATATCTCCCAGCATTTCTCCCAACATATCTCCCAACATTTCTCCCAGCACATCTCCCAGCATATATCCCAACATATCTCCCAACATTTCTCCCAGCAAATCTCCCAACATATCTCCCAACATATCTCCAAGCACATCTCCCAGTATATATCCCAACAAATCTCCCAGCATATTTCCCAACACATCTCCCAGCATATTTCCCAACATTTCTCCCAGCACATCTCCCAGCATATATCACAACATATCTCCCAGCATTTCTCCCAACACATCTCCCAACATATCTCCCAACATTTCTCCCAGCATATTTCCCAACATTTCTCCCAGCACATCTCCCAGCATATATCACAACATATCTCCCAGCATATCTCCCAACATATCTCCCAACATTTCTCCCAGCACATCTCCCAGCATATATCACAACATATCTCCCAGCATATCTCTCAACATATCTCCCAACATTTCTCCCAGCATATATCCCAACATATCTCCCAGCACATCTCCCAGCATATATCCCAGCATATCTCCCAACATATCTCCCAGCATTTCTCCCAACATATCTCCCAACATTTCTCCCAGCAAATCTCCCAACATATCTCCCAACATATCTCCAAGCACATCTCCCAGTATATATCCCAACAAATCTCCCAGCATATTTCCCAACACATCTCCCAGCATATTTCCCAACATTTCTCCCAGCACATCTCCCAGCATATATCATAACATATCTCCCAGCATTTCTCCCAACACATCTCCCAACATATCTCCCAACATTTCTCCCAGCATATTTCCCAACATTTCTCCCAGCACATCTCCCAACATATCACCCAGAACATCTCCCAGCATATATCACAACATATCTCCCAGCATATCTCCCAACATATCTCCCAACATTTCTCCCAGCACATCTCCCAACATATCACCCAGAACATCTCCCAGCATATATCACAACATATCTCCCAGCATATATCACAACATATCTCCCAGCATATCTCCCAACATATCTCCCAACATTTCTCCCAGCATATCTCCCAACATATCTCCCAACATTTCTCCAAGCACATCTCCCAGTATATATCCCAACATATCTCCCAGCATTTCTCCCAACATATCTCCCAACATGTCTCCCAACATATCTCCCAACATGTCTTCCAACATGTCTCCCAACATATCTCCCAACATGTCTCCCAACATATCTCCCAACATGTCTTCCAACATGTCTCCCAACATATCTCCCAACATATCTCCCAGCATATCTCCCAACATTTCTCCAAGCACATCTCCCAGTATATATCCCAACATATCTCCCAGCATATTTCCCAACACATCTCCCAGCATATTTCCCAACATTTCTCCCAGCACATCTCCCAGCATATATCATAACATATCTCCCAACATATCTCCCAGCATTTCTCCCAACATATCTCCCAACATTTCTCCCAGCATATATCACAACATATCTCCCAGCATATCTCCCAACATTTCTCCCAGCACATCTCCCAACATATCACCCAGCACATCTCCCAGCATATATCACAACATATCTCCCAGCATATCTCCCAACATATCTCCCAACATTTCTCCCAGCATATCTCCCAACAAATCTCCCAGCATATCTCCCAACATTTCTCCAAGCACATCTCCCAGTATATATCCCAACATATCTCCCAACATATCTCCCAACATGTCTCCCAACATATCTCCCAACATGTCTTCCAACATGTCTCCCAACATGTCTCCCAACATATCTCCCAACATGTCTTCCAACATGTCTCCCAACATATCTCCCAGCATATCTCCCAACATTTCTCCAAGCACATCTCCCAGTATATATCCCAACATATCTCCCAGCATATCTCCCAACATGTCTCCCAACATATCTCCCAACATATCTCCCAACATGTCTCCCCACATATCTCCCAACATGTCTTCCAACATGTCTCCCAACATATCTGCCAACATGTCTTCCAACATGTCTCCCAACATATCTGCCAACGTATCTCCCAATATGTCTCCCAACATATCTCCCAATATTTCAAAAGTCAAAGAAGGAATCTTTTCTGTTACGGAAGAACAGAAGACGCATTTTACAACAGTTTTCAAGCATTCTTGGTTATTTATTACACTTCCATATAATAATATGAATAATAATTATATGAATTATAATATTACTTTTATTTTCCTTCTTTAGCCAACAATTAACAATTTAGCAATATTCAAAATTAGCAATAACATAAATTTTCGTAAGAAATACCGGTATAACGTCAAGGGCCCTGTTTTTGTGAACTATTAGGGGGACATAAATACTACTGCTACTACTACTACTATTAATAATAATAATATTACCAAAGTTACAAGCTTTATCCATCAGAAGGGGGCATGTTACCATCCAATTTTTATAAAGCTAACTGGAATCTAAAACGAGACCAATGATTAAAAAGGGAATCTTTACATCAAAAAAACAGGCAGACTTGACGAGCCAAATGTTTCTTATCTGTTATACTGTCACACGTATATAAAAGCCACATTGTTAAATCCTTTCCTCAATTGTCTTACTAGCCACATTAGCAGAAATTTCCGTCCTCGCCTTTAATCTCATCGCCATGTCTTTTTTTTACATTTTTAAATTTTATGCCAAAATTGAAAGAAAAAAAATAAATAATAATAATTAATTAAAAAAAGATATGATTTAATTAATTTTCTTTTAAAAAAATGACTCCCCAGAACTGAGTCAGCGTCACGGCTAGTTCTATATCATTATACATATGGTATAGCATATACATATACTCTTCCCGGGTCTGTCCATGCTGCATACCGCACAGATGTGAATTAAGCTAATGTTTTTTAAGTCTACCCCCCCCCCATGAGTTGTTCCCAAGAATGCAGAGGGAATTTAGTCCTCGGGGAATAGAATTGGAGAGACAGGAAATACTAAAGTATTTTCAGTCCTATATACTAACTTGACCAGATGGCTGGAGCTATACTTTTCCATATGATCTACTGGAAGGTTTATTTCGAGTTCCCCGCTATAACAAAGTGATTTATTGTTGCTTCAGGATATTATACAGACTGAGGATATAGATGAAGATGATTAACTCCGGTTCACTTTATCTATTAGGGAGAACGTTCTGGAAATCGAAAACTTACAGAGGACGAGGCAAAGCTTAGACACTATATAAGGAGTTAAGAGTTAACACGGATGTGACGGGCACATCTGGCTTACTTGAGAAAGACGTTATGCAAAAGAAGAAAACTCTGGATCGTCGAAAAAAAGGAACAGAAATAAGATCGAGAATAACAATTATAGTAAGGTCGAAGGAAAATATTATTTTCAAAACTAAACAAAAATGATTAACCATTAAAATAAAAAAATAAAAAATAATTTAAAAAAATAATATATATATATATATATATATATATATATACATATACATAAATATATAAATAAATAACTGTATATATATTTTTTCCCCCACTTTTTAAACACAGCCTTATGCAGGGTTTCGTAGTTGCCAATTTCACATATGGGTTAGTTTGAGCGATTATTCTAGAAATGTTTCAATTTTTGTGCATGGAATAATTTCATTTAATTTGCACAACACTATGGCATCCCTGGCCAGTCCGGTAATTGGACTGTTCAAATAACCAAGTGCTAGCAGATGTGAGCATTATCATCTATATAATTTTATACAGCAGAATAATGAAGCTTTTTATATGTATGTAGACAAATAGAATTTGACCGCAGATAAGGACTAATTGGCCCATCTAGTCTGGCAATGTATTTGGTGCTATAAAAATATGAAACTTTATTAGGTCCAGGCAGGCCCGGACTGGGACAAAAAATAGGCCCGGGCATTTAAGCCTGAGCAGCCCATTTTTATTTATTTATTTATTGTTAAAGCCCACCCTTTATGTACCATCTTTGCATTTACTCACTCATTCACACATTCATTAATGCAGTCTCACAAATCATTCAAGCAATTCATCCACACATTAATTCATTAATTGTCATACGCATTCACACAATTCATCCACACATTTATTCATTCATTCTCATACGCATTCACACTACCTCCTCTCCTCATCTTATCTGCCTCTTCTCACTATGTTCCCCCTTTTCACTATGTACCCCCTTCCCCACTTCTCAATATGTACCCCCTCTCACTATCTATCCCCTCTCCCCATTTCTCAATATCTAACCCCTATCTGCCCCTTAACTGCACCCCCTCCCTCATTCTACTTATGATGGCCGATGGCCAGTCCGGGCCTGGGTCCAGGTCTTGTCATATGTTCGGTATAGCCTTATACTTATCGCATGGGTTTATTAAATTCCCTTAATGTACTTGCCACTTCTACTGGAAGGCTGTCCCACCTATCTACCACCCTCCCAGTACATCTCACACTACATCTAAGCAAAGGCAAATGAATGAGCTTCAGTCATATAAAAAGGGCTTCCCTTGCTTCATGCCCTAATGTTTTCCAAAACACAGTTAAAATATAATTACCATATTTATCGGCGCATACCACGCACCGGCGTATAACACACACCCCTGTCTGGACCGGAAGTGAGGGAGACGCGGCTGCAAATCATGCAGCTGTAGGATTTATCGGCGTATAACACGCAGGTAGGGTTTCCTCTTCTTATTTTAGTTATAAAAGTGCGTGTTATACGCTGATAACTACGGTAAGTTAAAAATTAATAAGATTATTGCTCTACAAAAAAACGAAAGGAGTACATGTATTAAGAAAAGTTTTTATATATATCTAAAAACAATATGTAAGACCCAAACTTAACCTTATATTTACCTTATAGTAACCTTGTGTTACTAATTTAGAGGGGAGTCAAAAAATTATTGCGCAGTAGACATGTGAAAAAAAACCCCTCCTTTTTTGGTTTGTTTTTGGCTCATTAATTTTCGGCAAAGAATATCGTTCTCTGTCCATTCGGTTCAACCAAAAACTCATTTTTTATTCGTTGCCCACTGCCCACATTCACTCACACTCTCTCACACTCTCGTTCACACTCTCTGAAATGTTTCCCTACCTTCTCTGCCGACCACTTCCGCTTCAACATCTTTTTCATCGTCTATATTCTTCCTTCTCTTCAATCCTTAATCCTCTATCTCCTTTCTTCATCTGTATCTCTACAAACATAACCTGGCGGGAACTTCCCTTCCAGTCGGGGGAGAGGGCGTTACAGCAAGCGTCATTTTGCCCTCACGTGAATGAATGGGGTTCTGTAGAAGAGTTGGAATTAACTTTTCAAAGGGCTTAGAGATATTAAATTGCACATTTACCCAGTGATGTATCCTAGACTAGGCCGACTGGGCCTAGGGGGGCCAAGTCCATGGGGGCGCCAAGTGCAGTGGGAAGGTGGCCCCTGCTACAAAACCAGGGCAAAGATCGCCTTTTTGGGTGATCAAACCCACAGGTGTTCTGCTCCTCAATGGGGTGGTTACAGGGGAGATCTCATTTACACTAAACTGCACTGTGCACCCATTACTATAGACAACACCACTATATACTTAAATATGGCTGAATGGAATTTTTACTGAAATATGCAATGTTTTCACATACACAACCCTATTTAAAACACATATTCAGAGGTGCTTGCCACCTCACCTGGAAGAAGTTCCTTTTAGCGTGATTGTATTTCCTGCACATTAATATGTGACCCCTGCACTGCTGCTCTGGCTCTCCCTAGTGGCCTTTGCAGGTATTACAGATGCAGTGGCACTTATAGGCACGGAGGTGCTAACCAAGAAGTCTGCGGGCCTCCTGAGTGAGGGGACACTGTTCGTCTCTGCCTCTGAAGCCTTTGAGGGCCCCTCGCCCCACCAGGGCCTTCAATAATTCTCTCCATGTGCCAGTGGTAATTCCCGCACTCCATCGAAGCCACTGACCCTCTATTTCTAGACTTTGACCTCTTCTCGTTGTGACTCCTTTGAAATTATACTCTTGCTCTTGTACTTTGCTGAACCTCTTTATGTATTTAAATGTTTCTATCCCATCTTCCAAGTTATACGTGTTGAGATCCTTTAGTCCTTTCTTGTAATTTTTTACAGCATCTGTGCATTTTTTGCAAATAAACCTCAGCTTGTTATAGCTCCGTTTTGACGGCAGATATGATTCGGCCCGTCTAGTCTGCCCTCTTTTCCTGATATAGAGACTCAGACCTTAATCAGTCCTCGATCTTTGATTATCATTGCTTTATGCCTATCCCATAGACGTTTCCATTCCCTCATCGTATTAGCCTCTACAACTTCTGCTGGGAGGCTATCCAATTTATCTACCACCATCTCAGTAAAGTAAATCTTCTTTACATGACATCTAAATTGAAGGAGATTATCATTTTTCCCAAACTATGTTTACTGTTCGTTTTGTAGGATCCTGTGTTTACAAAAAAAAAAAGATCTTAAAAGCTTCTGCTTGTTTACGTTTCATATTATCCACACATGTTTGCAGTTATGAATGACGTTCTTATTTCAAAAACTTCCTGGCATTGCGAGCCAAGTAAAACCATAAAGTTCTGGAAGGCTTTTTTTTTTTTTTTTTTTTAAGGGTTGGATGAAGGAAACTTGCTGGTGCGTCACGCGAATCCAATGACTTTATGAAACATAATTTACGGGAGCCAAATAAGTCCTTTAACAGGGGTGGAAAGTTTCAGCTTCTTGGCTTTAATTAGCTGCTTTATTTCATTTTTATCAACACCGCTATGGTGAGAAACAACAGAAACCTGCGTTTTAGTTGGATGGAGGCACCGCGCTAAAAGCACATGAACACAGACATCTATCATTATATTAATAGCCAAGTGCGTGATTATTGTTCAGCACGGGACAGTATTGCCAGAATGGCCATTTACTATTTAAAACAGAATTTAAACCTGCTCACAGCATTGTCCAATTCCATCTGTTTATTGAAATTATTTTTATAAATTCCAAAATCAATAAAATTATTCATCTTTATTTATATAAATAAAAAAGGCATTATAGCATTCTATAGCATTCTATGTGTATACTATCTATCCCATACACGTACACATCCACATACATACATATATACACAAGCACATCCATGCAGACATATCTACATATATACACACACACACACTCTTGTTTTTAAATTGGAGCAAATACCTGCTCTCTTGCGTGTTCTATTGTTGCCGTACCCAGTACCCTCAGCCATTAAGGGATAAAGGCAGAGATACATTATTTCCAACAGTTAAGTGCCCTGTTCCAAGGGTGCATGATACGCGTCTACCCACACCTGGGCATCAAACTCTGGGAAAAGGGTGGAATGTGGGGAGGGAGTGGGAATGGCCCACATGGAGACTCCGGATCAACCACGTACACTTCCCAGGTATGGTCATTTGCCACCCAGTCCCAACAACTGTGGATTCATGTATAAAAGAGGCAAATACAAATGATTTTATTAGTGCAGCCGCCCGTGTTCTTCATGTACTTACTTTCCGCAGATCCCTGTCCTGTCTCCTCCCACTTAAGCCTGTCTGGTTTATTTTAGCAGCACCGCAAAAATCTAAAATAGTTTTTTAGGGTGTGCTTCCATTTTTTTAACAAAAATTGTGGTTTCAACAAGGGCCCACCTAGGAATTAAAACAAACGCTGGAAATAATTGAATACCAGTTCAGAGTTAGTACAAAACCTGAATTTTAAAAGTATATTTGAAAAACACATTAGTCTAGGATACATATGAAAACAAATAGTTCCTAATATCACTATGGCCCATGACATCATGTCATGAATGAATGGTGCTGGTCCAGCGAGTGACCTGAAACAGAGTGCAAGTTATGATCAGAGATGGCTTTAGGTGTTCAGGCACCCGGGTGCGTCATCCTCCCTCTCCCGCCATCACCCCCAGAGTCCCTTTGTCCCCTCCTTCACTGCGCCACACCTCTCTTGTCCAACAGTTCAGGTATACATCAAATAAACAACACATGGAAACACAGCATTGAAGTTATAGATAAATAACACACAATCTCAGCCTTGCAGGTAAAGATGAACTGAAACATCACAAGCAAACTCAGCACTGAAGGTATAGATCAAATAAATAATGCATGGAAACTCTAAATGGCAGACATAGATCACAGGTCACACACAGCCCAAACACAAGCCCTGGCACCCAGATTGCACACATAAGACTGTGTTAAAACACCGTGATTCTTCTATTTTCTAATCCCTGCCCTTGCCTGCCCCTATTATCAAAATAATACTGTTTGGTTATGTTGTTCTACTTGCATTTATAAAACTAAACACACACAAACGCACTTAAAAAGTTTGGAACACTACGATACAAAGGAACACAATCAACGTATTTACTCTGCCAAAAAATGTAATTAAGTTATTTTCAGCGCATTCGGCACAACTGTTAATTAAATTAAGAAGAAAAAAAACATCCTCTTCACTTTCCTACCTTTCACGTGTCACATTCCACATTAAATGCATTGATTAGCCCATCTAAATTAGTGATTTCTCCAATCAGCTTCTGATTAAAGCAATAAAGATTTAGTTCGGCTATATTGTTAGATTGCTAATTCAAGTTTGTCTAATTGCTGCTGCCTGTTAGATTTGTCCAGGTGAGTTGCTCTGGTCTTGTGATGCGTATATTTGATTTTAATGTTCTGTTGGTTTTTAGCCATACCCTGGACTTACCCCGCATACAAACAAATCATCGACCATCAGGGCCGGACTGGGACTGAAAAGCAGCCCTGGAAAAATTTGGAGACCAGCCCCATATAGTTTATCTCACGGTCGCGCTCTTTAACCACACGCACCCCTTATACACACCCGACTCACACTATTCGCCATTCTTTTTATCTCATTATTTGTATTAAAATGCCAGAAAGCAAAAGTGTTAAAAGGCCCTAATAAATGAAATACATTACACATAATGGGATCAAAACATTTACTACTGCGAACATTTTAGATGAAAAAGTTCAGTGGAACAAAACACTGATCACATTATTCTTCACGATATTCTGGTAAGAAACTTTTGTTTCTTTATTAATTCATGTAGACTATTTTTTTCATATTTAATAAAAGCTATGATTGAGACATGTTTTTTTTTTTTTCCCTTTATTTGCCAACCTACCCCCGAGTTATGCACATCTGCCCCCAGGCTTGCCACTCTGCCCCCCTGATATGCCTTCTAACCCCCTATATGCCACTCTGCCTCCAGAAATGCCTTATACCCCCTATATGCCACTGTCCCATGATATGCCTTTTAACCCCCTGTATGCCACTCTGCCATATAGGGGTCAAAAGGCATATCATGGGACAGAGCGGCATATAGGGGGTATAAGGCATTCCTGGAGGCAGAGTGGCATAAAGGGGGTTAAAAGGCATATCATGGGGCACTCTGCCTCCAGAAAAGCCTTATGCCCTCCTATATGCCACTCTGCCTCCCCGAATGTAATACCCTCCTATATGCCACTCTGCCCCGTGATATGCCTTTTAACCCCCCTTTTGCCACTATACCTCCAGATATGCCTTTTGACCTCCTCTATGTCACTCTGCATCCAGAAATGCCTTATACCCCTATATGCCACTCTGTCTCATGATATGCCTTCTAACCTCCTATATGCCACTCTGCCATATAGGGGGTTAAAAGGCATATCATGGGACAGAGTGGCATATAGGGGGGTATAAGGCATTTCTGGAGGCAGAGTGGCATAAAGGGGGTTAAAAGGCATATCATGGGGCACTCTGCCTCCAGAAAAGCCTTATGCCCCCCTATATGCCACTCTGTCCCATGATATGCCTTTTAACCCCCATATGCCACTCTGCCTCCCTGATATGCCTCAACCCTCCTATATGCCCCTCTGCCCCGTGATATACCTTTAACCCCCTTTTTGCCACTATACCTCCAGATATGCCTTTTGACCTCCTATATGTCACTCTGCATCCAGAAATGCCTTATACCCCTATATGCCACTCTGTCCCATGATATGCCTTTTAACCCCCTATATGGCAGAGTGGCATATAGGGGGTTAGAAGGCATATCATGGGACAGAGTGGCACATATGGGTATAAGGCATTTCTGGAGGCAGAGTGGCATAAAGGGGGTTAAAAGGCATATCATGGGGCACTCTGCCTCCAAAAAAGCCTTATGTTCCCCTATATGCCACTCTGTCCCATCATATGCCTTTTAATCCCCTATATGTCACTCTGCATCCAGAAATGCCTTATACCCATATATGCCACTCTGGCATATAGGGGGTTAAAAGGCATGTCATGGGACAGAGTGGCATATAGGGGGGTAAAAGGCATTTCTGGAGGCAGAGTGGCATATAGGGGGACACACTTACATACACACACATGCCGATTTCATTCAAAAAAATATTATACATTTTGTACAAAAAAATACATTACTTTACCCACCTTCTACTTCTCTTGACTTCCAACCTCTGATCTCTTCTCTGATCTCTGAGCTTCCACCCCTCACGCTGCTCCCATCACTATGCAGCCATCAGACTGCTGGGAATGTAATCTAAACGGCCGGTGCGTGCTGATGCCCCCGGCCGGAGCTACTTTAACTTGCCATATAAAGTAAAAAAAAAAGTATTAAAGCAGAGCCGGCCGGCGGCATCAGCACGCATTGGCCGTTCAGATTACATTCCCAGCAATCTGATGGCCGCATAGTGATGGGAGCAGCGTGAGGGGTGAAAGGTCAGTGCGAGGGGGCGGAGCTTTCACCCCTCACGCTGCTCCCATCACTAAGCGGCCATCGCACACGGCTGCTGGGTGCCGATGCGGCCGGCCGGCGATACTGTAATACATTTTTAAAATTTAATATGGCAAGCTGGACCAGCTTGCCATATTAAATTAAGAAAAAAGTATTATAGTAGCGCCGGCCAGCCGCATCAGCACATTAATTTTCTACTCCACCTCTTGGGGCCCCCTGACTTCACTATGTAACATGTTACTCACTTCCCACTGTGCCACCCCCCCAAACAGAAAATAGTGCACCCCCACTATATCTATAGAGAGGTGTGAAAAGTACATAAACAACAAATAAAATTCATGCTATTAGAACTCCAGAGTTAAAAAATTATAATAGCACAACAAATGTAACCAAGCCAAGTCCCATTATTATATACTGAGCCTGACTGTGGTACAGCATAACTCCCATCAATACACATACTGAGCCTGACGGTGGTATACCACAACTTCCATCACCACAACCACAGCAATATAACTCCTATCATTATACAGTGATCCAGACACTAAGGGTGGTACAGTGTATCTCTTATCATTATAGCAAGATAGACACAGACATTGGTACGGCATATCTCCCATCACTATATACCGTATTGGCTCGAATATAGGCCGCACTTTTTCCCCCCACTTTAAGTCTTTAAAGTGGGGGTGCGGCCGACGCCCGGGACATGCAGTCCTGGGCGCCGGACAGGCAGAGGGGTTTGGATAGAGATCCCCCGGCACCGGAAGTTGTATACGCGTATTGCGTAGATGTCCCCCGCCGGCCCCGCAAGACACCCGGGAGTCTGCTCTGGTAAGTCGGGGGGGAGGGGGCAGAGTGGCAGCATATCTCGGGGGGGGGGGGAGGAGGACAGTGGCAGCATATCTCGGGGGGGACAGTGGCAGCATATCTCAGGGGAGGGAGGACAGTGGCAGCATATCTCGGGGGGGAGAGGAGGAGGACAGTGGCAGCATATCTCGGGGGGGGGGGGGACAGTGGCAGCATATCTCGGGGGGGGAGATAAAAAAAACAAACAGAACAACAGAAAACTACCAATGTTTGATCAAGTGAAAAATGCACATTAGTATTCATTGACCCACATAGCAGGCATAAATAACAGGTTGCACACCCCAAAGCCCAGCCCTGGCACCCAGTTGCATCTACAGGACTTGCTCAGCAGACAAGTTACATCCAAACCACTTGCCCAGCACCCAGATCGCACTGAGATCGCATTTAGAACTGCCATCTTTCTTTCTTCTCCTCATTATCTCTCTTCATATTTTCACTTTATTTATTTCAGTTTTCTTACTACCCCATTCTCACAATCTCTCCCCTCTTTCTCACTATCTACCTCTCGCCCCCCCCTTCTCACTACATTTTCCAGTAAATACGTTACTCCTCTCATTGGTACTCGTAATGTTATCACATGATAGTATATATCCTGAAATAAAATTCAACTATTTTTTCCAACTTCCAAATTTGAAAAAAAATAACCGGTTTCCACATCAGTGTACATTAAAAATCTAACTTGTCAGGCTCAAGCTAATCGATACACTTGTAAATGGTTTCTTTAGCGTGTGCCAACTGCTCAAGGGCTCTGCTTTCCTCTTAATCTAGGAAAATACACAAAAAAGTGTCTGTGTCTAACATGCCAAAAAGCCTAAGGAAGAGTTGAAATAGAAGGTCAAAAAATGCATGGCTCCTGAAAAATAAGAATGAGCACTAAAATAGTTCTCAGGAATAAAAGGGGCCGTTATGCACTTTTTCAGAAACATAATCCTTGTTAATGTTGCTTCTGCCAATTCACACAACTGGTGGCAACTGTTACCAAATCTCTTTGGTAAGTGTGTAATAATAGGGTAGTTGGGGAGATTGTGTGAGCCTATTTATATAAAGACACAAAAAAGCAAGAATTCAGCGAATACCATTCAAAAAACACCTATTTAAGGCATAAATTCTGGGGATTCCATCATATGGCCATGTGTTGCTTAGCCCCCCTCACTACATCAAAGTACCCAAGTTTGGGGAGTCATATGTCATTTTTCATGGCTCTATTGCTTACAGGCAGCTGAATCAGCGGGACTGCACTGCCTTATAACCCAAATGAGACTGTCCAGCAATTTAAAGTCTTCTCTGGACACCGTTAATAAGGAATCAGGAGAGGATGCTCAACCCTAAGGTTTGGACAGAACCTGCAAAAACAGAAGAGCGCACAACCTAAAAAGCATAAAATGCATAAAAATGCAGATTTCCAGGTTGCTGCTAGAATAATAATGAACAATAAGTACACAAAACAAAGTAATTTATATAGAGGTCTGTTCCTCGGCCGACCCGAACCTCCGTAGTCCTTGTGGATTGTGAAACCTTCTGAAGAAGAGCACCAAGGTACGTAGAACTCTTCCAATCTGCACCTAGGTAGAAGAAGAAGAAAAAATCTTCAGTTTTTGGTGAAAATGTAGCAGAAATGTAATGTGTGTTTACTTGAATAGCACAGGAAACCACGTGTAATGATGTATTGCCAGAGGGACATCAAATCGTTTTGTTGGCTTATTTTTGGGTAGCGCATTATACATAATTTATACACATGCACTCGATTAAATGAATTATAATTCTATTTGCCTTGGATATTTTGTCTTCCTCTCTGGAAACGGTTATTTACTTTAAATTAAATAATCTGTATTGCTTGTAATATTTTGAAGGATTTTTTAAATTTGTTATAACTATGAAAATTAAGACAGTATTCATGCCTACAACAGTAATATTTTTCAACATGATAGCATCTCTTCATTAAAGGATACATTTCTGGGGCTGAAGCACACTTTGGTTAAAATAGAAATGATCCCACGGGTTTACATAAAACATTGTTTGAGTGTCGTTTGAATAATTTATTACATTTACATTTTGATTTAAGATGGAAACATGGGACTTTTTTGTGAAACTTCAACCTGAATTGTTAATCTTATTCATGGCCAAATGTGGTTTGTAGACAGTGGAGGACCAGGTTCAAAGTAGTTCCTCTGGGTGATAGAAAGGACTATGTGAGAGATCTTTTCCTTTATTGGCACATAAGAACCATCTTCAACCCTTCTGGTCTGCTCAAAATGTATTTGGCCCTTGGGCTTGTCTTATATTCTAAATAGCATTATGTCAATCTCATTCAGGTTTAAATTCCTTCCATCTATGACCTTCTCAGTAACGTAGAACTTCCCGACATTAAGTATAAGCTTCATCCTCCAGTTTTAGAAGCGTCTTGTCCTAATATTTCTCCTCCTTTGTAATGAATAGAAGAACCTCAATGGAATCTCTCATAGAAGCACACATAAGGAAGTGGGGGATGATCCTATAAAATTAAAAACTTTTATATAAGGGTTTCTATAAGGGAAGACTAGATGGGTCCATTTTTTTCTTTCCTATAACGAAGAAATTAATAATTATCCTCTCCATATTTAACACAGCTTTGTTTCCATTCCAACCTCTTATTGTTTCCATGGTAGGAATTTTGTTGCGAATTAGGTCCTATTTCATTGTGGGTATACCCCACAGCCGAAACATTCTTGCTTTGCTGGACGTCTTCATTAATCCAGCTTGGCTGCTGCTTTCCATTGATCATTTACTTACTAATTATAAAAGAAATACATACTTATCGTTGACTTCACATAATCTCAAACCTTTGATTTATTTATTTATTTTGAAATAAAACTGATCTATCTTGTTAATCTTTTTAGCCAATTTTCTATTAATACAAAAGCGCGCACATGGGACAATCTAAACGTATTAAGATTAATCTCCTGATTACACCGGCTCCTTTTCATGTTTTTTTGCCCAATGTGAAATCTTATTTTTAAGCGTCTTTGAATTACTGAAAAAATATACAGTTTAATTAGCAATGTTATACAGAACATTTAAGCCAAATGTGCTACATGACCTCTCTGCTGTCAGAGAAGAGTGTTATGCTATATTCCACATTTGTTTAAATATTTACTTACTATACAAAATATTAAAGCCTTTTAACTCTTGCTTATCCTACAACATATTGAAGGTTATGTATATAAAAAAAAGCATTTCTGGTGCAAAGTGGTGAAAGCAGAGTAATCAGAGGCATTATGTTGCTTGCTAATGAGATCTCTTGCATATCCCACTGCTCATCTTAAAGGAAGCAAACATTAAACTCAGAGGGGTAACAAAACATGGCAGCCCCCCAGCAAGGCATATGGTGGGGGCACTCATGCTCCTACACACATACAGTTGGTAACATGCTTACACACACACACATACTAACACAGTGTGAAAGTGTGCTGTTGGGACATGGGATTGTGCCATTGGGATTTGTTTTATTTCTTTTTAGAGCCGAGGAATAAAAGGATTGGTTTTGATGAGTTTCTGTGATCTTGACAATTTGTGAGCGCATTACATTCGAGAAAAACATTACATTCACTATACATTTTTTCTCACAGTATTACACTATGATTATTTGTTTGTTTTATTCTCATGTAATTCAGGAAGACTTATTATTGCCCCTATAACCTCCCCTACTACCATCGAAAGGCTTTTCCTGATATCCTCTGAAAAGCAGTACCATCCTCCCCAATAGTCCCATTTTCTGTGGGCTGTCCCGATTCTCGTGCGGTATGCTTCTGTTTTGGAGATTATGGACCAGTTGGAGATACCTTCTTTCCGGGGTAAAACAGCAACAGCAGACCTTCACATGGCTACCTGGTAAAGCTCTAATGTTGAGTACTTGGAGGTGACTCTTCATCACCCCCAGCCCTTCTTCTCCTCACTTCTGCCCCCCCAACAGTGATGTCTAGTTGTGGACACCTTAAATGTCAGAGAGGTACACAGTACTTTTGCACAACAGTCCTTTGTCATCCAGCCTCCATAATTACCCTCTAATTGTTGTTTGACATAATAGGTGGATGACCTGCCGTGTGAGCAGTAAGTGTATTTTTGCTGTTTAGCAAAATTAAGCCAAGAACGCTACGCATAACCCTTAGGGGAAGCACTCAATTCAGTACGTTTCTCTAAATATAACTGCGGGGCAAAAATATAGGATTTTTTTTTTAAAAAAAAAATCAGATTTATTGATTTATTCGTGTATATTTTGATATGTATCTTTTTTTAACCGGCAGGAGAAATGGAGAAAGTCAGCTGGGACCTCATTTGTAGACAAGTTGCCGTTAGAGCAATTTTAATTTGAACTCTGAATGTTCTCTGGTTTATCTGTAACCGTTTAGAATATTTTAATTTCACGAGAGCAATCCCACTTCCACTTAAATAAGCTGACATGTCGCTATGAAAAGCACATGCACAGAATTGCTTAGTATACAAAAATTTCATGAATGATCAAGAAGAATGATTTTGCGATACAGACTTAGTAGAGAGAGAAAGCTTATGGTATGGAAAGTAGTTATACCTTTTAAATACATTATATAGGCAACATATCTGTACGGGTGCAGAAGTAAATGTCAGGGCGGATTGCAGAGGTCTTCAAAAAGAAGGGTCAACACAACACACAATATTGACTCTTTGCGTAAACTTACTGTAATTGTCAATAAAAGCCTTTGACACGTATGAAATGCTTGTAATTATACTTCAGTAAACTATAGTAACATCTGACAGAAATATCTAAGAACACTGAAGCTGCAAACTTTGTGAAGCCTTCAGTAGTGACTTTGTCATTGGCCCTTTACCTGTTACTGTTAGCAGCATCCTTTCCGTATCCTGACATGTGCCCTGTCCGAGGGCTACCCAGCCGCATCGCCCTGTCCGAGGGCTACACAGCTCCCTGTCCGAGGGCTACACAGCTCCCTGTCCGAGGGCTACACAGCTCCCTGTCCGAGGGCTACACAGCTCCCTGTCCGAGGGCTACACAGCTCCGTGTCCGAGAGCTACCCAGCCACATTGCCCTGTCCAAGGGCTACCCAGCCACATCGCCCTGTCCGAGGGCTACACAGCTCCCTGTCCGAGGGCTACCCTGCCACAATGCCCTGTCGGAGGGCTACCCAGCCTGAGCGCCCTGCCCGAGGGCTACACAGCTCCCTGTCCGAGGGCTACCCAGCCACAACGCCCTGTCCAAGGGCTACCCAGCCACATCGCCCTGTCCGAGGGCTACACATCGCCCTGTCCGAGGGCTACCCAGCCTCAGCGCCCTGTCCGAGGGCTACACAACCACAGCGCCCTGTCCGAGGGCTACCCAGCCACAGAACCCTGTCGGAGGACTACCCAGCCTCCACGCCCTATCAGAAGGCTACTTGACCCCAATGCCCTGTCTGAGGACTATCCAGCCTATGCTCTCCATGGTTCTGTCTATGCCTTCTGGTTATTGATCATGCATTATGAGGTACAGAGTCCTTGGTATCCCCTGCTCTGACAAGTAATTTCTCAGGTATGGTCAAAAGTAAAGAATTCAAAAAGTGATTTTTATGATCACTCCATCTTCACATTATTTGTAAAATAGACATTGAGGACACACATTATGTAATAAATAAATAAATAAATATATACACACACACACACAATTTTTTTTTACAAAATTGAATAAATAGTTAAAAAAGTTTAGTGTTTGTGAGTTCCTCCTTCCCAGCGAGAATAAATAAACCTCTTTGCACATTAGACCACTTTAAAAAGTCAAAGCATTTATCATCTGTCAATAGCCAACCTTTTCAAAATGCTACAGCCATCAGAAGGTGAATCAATAGCGGTGCTCAGCAGATTACAGGGAATTGATTAAGGTTAATTAATTTTAGGGTCAGTGACCAATGAGACTAAATAGTAGGGTTGAAATCTAAGCCTCACTTTTGAGAAAAAAAAAAACAGAAATGCTAAAATGAAATGTTTTGTAATAAAAACAGAATTTGTTATATAACCTTTGTTAGAAGCGTAATCAATCTTTGGAGGAGCCATTCAATGCGTCGCCACAATTAGAACGCAAAGGGTAATACGTAGGAATCTTTCATTTATTTACATTATGTAATGCGATATTCTCCCAACACAAGCATCTGTAAAATAATCAAATAATATTTATTACATTAAAAAAAGAGCGATTGAGTAGCTAAAGGTTATGCCTGAGATTCAACCATAACTTACATTACAATATAATTTTTATTCTTGTCTTTAACTTTTTTCTTTTTTTTTTATGTTTATTTGTTTTAAATATAATGGTTTCATTTTTTAAAAACAAATTCATACCCCACCAGGAAATTAGCTTTATAAGCCTATAAAAACGATGGCCATCAGAACCCGGGGCAGATATCGTAATCTTTTTGAAAATGGGTCTGAGTGAGTGGGGCCCCTGTCCACCCATCCTCAACATTACCCATCCACTCTTGCTTGCATAAGATGTCACCTACCTCGATACTAGTGCATGGCCAAGTGACATCATGTTACACTCGGTCACATGAAGTTCCTGCCACTGGTGAGCCAGACCAGTGTGGTCATTGTTGGCTGGACCTCCTAGCAGAATGCAGATTGGCGGAGAAACCTGCCCTACTGATTCCTTGGCAAGCCCACCCTAAAGTTTGCCGGTTTTCATTTCCCTTTTCGGAGCCGGGTTGACATGATCCGAAAACGCACTTCATCCTACATTATTAAAACAACGTGTGCCCGTCAGCTCTCCCTTCTGTCGACCGTTCTATTCCCTCCAAGTCATTAGCATAAGGGGCATTCGAGAAAATCTACATTGTCAAGATTTTGACAGCTGTAACTATACATTTAAAATGTTATATATTTGTTTTCACCTCATTATTGGTTTACAAAAAACACTATTTCCAAATTTTTTCTTTTTTTTAGGTTTGTCGATTTTAATAAAAAATTCTGCATTTTACTTTCCAAACTTATATAAAGTAATTGATAAAAAAAAAAATATATATATTATTAATTATTTACTATATGTTTCTCCATTTTTAAGTTGTGTTTTTCATGGTTAACTGATAAAACATTTTTGTTGTAAGAAGTGGCCTCTGAGATTAGACGTTAAACTGACACAAAATTTATATTTGAATTTACATTTGTGTAATTTTTAATACATGCACGCCGATGCATGTCTTCCTTTTTTAAGTTGTAAAATTAGACTTTTCTCCTTCCCTTCCTGCTTCTTCTGAAGTTCATGGAAGTTCAATTACCATACAAGTAAGAAAGATGAACTCCAGTTGACTTCAGAAGACTAATTTTCCAATTCATATTAAAAAAATGGACACATAAATCAATTTGCACTAAAATTTCATGAACGGAGGTTCATGCAAAAGTGACTCCAGTGCGCATGTTGCTTCAACCCCCCCTTTCACACTTTTTCCTTTACTAATTTTTTATGGCAACATCCTATCAGTACCTGCTTTTGTGTCACATGAGAATTATGTTTCCCCTGGAAGATTAACCCTTTCAACACAAAGGTTTCTCAGGGTGGTTAGGAGTGTATTTGCATAGGAGGGTAGAGATATAAAGGGGGTACAGAGTTGTCAAGGTCTCTATAGGTCAGGGTGAGAAGTTTAAATTTGACTGTGAAGGGTATGGGGAGCCAATGGGGTGATTGGCAAAGAGGAGCAATAATCCAGGCAGGATATCACAAGGGAATGGATTAGTATTTTGGTCTTTTCTTGTGTGAGGATTCGGGAGATGTTTTTTGAGGTGAAGGCGGCTAGATTTGGTAAGTACTGGGTGTGACGGATGAAGGAGAGAGCGGAGCCATGTGTGACACCAAGGCAGCGAACTTGGCCTTTCCGTTGAATAGTGGAGTTGTCAACAGTGATAGAGATGTCAGGAATGGCGGACAGAGCGGATGGCGGGATTGCCATAAACTCAGCCTTGGAGATGTCGAGCTTCAAGTAATACAACACCATCCATGATGCAATTCCAGAGAGACAGTCAGCAAGGGGAGTTAGAGAGGGTGAAAGGTCACGAGAGGAGCTATAGATCAGGGTGTCATCTGTAAATAGGTGGTACTCGAAACCAAAGGAAGATTATACCTTATAGCTTGGTTTAGCGTGCCTAATTTTAATAGAATTAAAACAAACTCCTCTTGCTTCAACAGAACTTTCTTACTTACCTTTTTATTCATTGCAGATTTAGGTTTACCGATAGTGAAGAAGAATCGGGACCTAAGAAAAAAGAACATTTAGATTGTTGGTTTCTTTTAAGCAACATCTTAACGCTGAAATGAGTAATTTAAAAATAAAGGTGGAATGGAGGGATTATGTAAGGGAAATTGGAATAGGATCTATATGGAGTATTTATTAATATTTATGTAAATAATACTAATAATAATATAAAACATAATAAATGTATTTTTTCTTCTATCGAAAAACGTACAGCTGTGTCCCTATCAGGTTTTGTGTCTTTCCACGTCAATTACAAGTGATCAGCAATAAGATGTGGTAAGGGCAAGGTGCTCTCTGTCCAGTAAACATCTTATAGTACTTCTTGCCAGCATGGTTATTAAGATTAACTGCTGTGTAATTTTCTCATCCAAGAGATCAATTCTGGGCAATTCACTTCTAATAAAGGTCTGAGTAGGTTCCCAAACTAGAAAATACACAATGAATTGTTGATAACAATGTTGAAATAAAACATGGTTGAGGCTTACTAGTATTGGTTAAAGACGAAGCATAGAACTGTGAGGAAAGTGTGTCCAATATAGAAGAAACAAAATACCTGATACAACATACTAAAACTACTAAAAAAAAACACACACAAAAGAATTAAGATCTGTTTTTAATAGAAAGGAGGGTTATTAAAACACATGAGAAATAAAATTAGTATTTTGAGGAGAAAGCAGATACCATGACCCACCTAGTTATGCATCACATAATGTAATGTTTAGGTACAATAAGCAACAAATACACATTACAAAGTCACTTTATATCTACAGATGTTGGCACCTTGTTCTCTGGATCTACATGGTTCCTCTCCATTATTCTCCCATCATTATGACATTTCTGGTTCGTACAATGGTGGGTGAGAAGAAGGTAGAGATCTTCAGCTCAGGAAGTGAATTAGTTGATGCTTCCACCCCGATAATCTGATCACAGCTTCCATGAATGGAACTTTTTACACATGATCTCTACAAAGGTATACAAATTGACAAACCAAAAGTTTGGACCTTCAGTAAATTATGACAAACCCAAGGCTCAAATGTGCTGCTGAGGGAGCTGGTCTGTTTCATTGTTTTTGGGAGTGTGGGAAATTGCGAGGGTTTTCAACATTTTATTTGTTCATTTTATTATGCTTTTTGTTTATTATCTGTTATTTTTTCCATATATAGAAAAAACAGACAATATTTTTGCAGTTATCTCCACATGTCCTTCATCTTTGCAGCTTCCGTCTGCCCTGCAACTTGATCTTCTTGATACTAACCTAGAAAGAAATGGAACAGGCACGTTTTGTAAACATTGCTGGTACCTTGTGTACTGGACATTTAACCCCTTAAGGACAATGGGCGGTCCCTAAACCCATTGAAAACAATGCATTTTGAGACGTAAATGTACGGGCTTTGTCATTAAGGGGTTAAATATCAATTTTGTCACTATGTGTTAAACATCGTTTCAATAAAAAATATTTAAGAAAAAAAAAGACAAACCCAAGGACCGCGTAAGGTTTGAGGTCATGCAAAATAAAAAATATACACAAACTAGATGACCCGAAGTGCTCTTACTTGTCGAGTGCTGTGTTCATGTTTCTTCTGAATCATTGGAATTTTATGGCTGCATTATTAACACTCAATAAAAAACTGTAGCTTAATCACAGGATTGTGGCTAACTAGGTGCTTTTTTGGAAACTAGCTGTTCAAGTACAGTATGTAACATTTTGTGGATTATTATTTATTGCTGTATATAGCGCCATCATAATCCACAGCTCTGTACATTGGGTAAACAGGACATAAATATTATATATAACAATTGTGATTAAATATAGTGTTGGGTACAATAATGTAGTGTAACACCGTAAAGAACTGGGTTTTGTTTCACACTGTTTCAAATTGTTCTATCCTTTGAGCTTGGTAGGTAACAAAAGATCACATGACTGCCTACAATGGTGAGCTATCTGCTAACACCACCCTAAGCTGATTCTCTACAGCAATGCTAATGAAGTCCTGCTTATGCTAATGAAGTCCCTTTACCCATAGGTACTCAGAGGGAAACTCATAAAAACCAATGGCCTACACATTTCGTCTGTAGCTAATGACTTCCTCAGGGGCTCCAAAAAATATGAAATATGATTTTTTTTTGTAAGTGCATTTGTAATAAATTATTAATTTATTTATAATTTTATACTATACAGTGCTGTGCCATTGTTTCTTTCTTCCTCCCCTCTTATATATCCTATTTTGAGCTCTGGGGAGGTCCTAGGAGCAGAATATGTATCATTATATACAGATTCCTGGGGATTGAAGGAGTCCGTGCAGGCTTTATAATTAGAGTATTTTTCCTCAGCTTCTTTGTATTTTGACATCTGATTTATAGTACATTAGTTAATGATCCAATAGTAGAGTCTCCTTCAAGGCTGCTTCATATGGCCCTACAATTCTCATTAGCCCTCAGAGGTCTCGCATCAAGGAATTACAAAACAAAAGTGTACAATGAGATACAAAAGATTGCAAGCTCATGAGGACAAGCTTAAAGAACTAAGAGGAGCTTTGGATTGTGTTGACCCCCCCTTACAGGTATGCTTGTTCCCTGTAAGAGCGCGTGGCACCCAGGACAGGACATCTGGTATCCTTTGAAGATGCCCTTCTTAGGTGCTTGTTCCTGCCCCACTGATTTTATAAAAACATTTATGGCAGGATACATTTTTTCTTCTTCATGCTAGATGCCTCGTTAACCCTTTAACATAAATATGTTGCATGAGAACCCCAGCTTCTGGTTAAAATCTATTTAAAAATCAAACTCCCTTATAAATAACTTCATAATCAAGACCTTCCTTTGTCTGCGTTAAACTGACACGAAGACACATGGGATTCTCTTAATAAAACATTTTCTAGCTTTATTAAATATATATATTATTTTGCCTTAGGATATATAATTATCAATTAAAAAAAGCTAAATTTGATCCAGTTAAACACATCCTCTCGCTTTTATTTAATAATTTATTTAAGAGGATTATAGCAAAAGTTTAATAGTTTGAAACCTTTTGATGCGTTGCATAATGAAATCATGATCTTGTTAATTCTTTGGGATGATAAGTAGTCATATCGGGAGTTGTGTATTGTTCTTTCTTTTTTTAAAAAAAAATTCATTTTCCTGGTAATGTCAGAAATAAGTAAAGCCGAACATTTAAAAATCTTGATCTATACATTATTCAATTATTTATTACATTGCAATTATAACGCACATAGTGGTAAAAAAACACCAGATCCTTCCAAGACATGTTAACATTGATGAAGGTCACATAAAAAAAAATACAATTAAAAGAGGGGAAAAAAAAGCATTCTTTTATTTTTCTTAAAAAAATTACTTCTCAAAGGAACAAATAAGACCTCAGACCTCGTGTTTGGGAAAAAGGCATCATTAAGCTGTCATTTAGAGCAAATAAACATGTCCAAACGGACTTTAAATATGGACATTTTCATGTCCGCTGTACTGTAATGGGATTTTGACAAGGCTTAAGGATTAGGACAAGTTATTACCGTACCATTAGAAGCAATTTGTGTTAAGTTTATGAAAGATCCCACCGAATACATTCACCCGTGGATCTTAAAGTGACATTTCTCATATTATTTCAATAGGTATATGTAAACACGTGCAAAATATACTTAAACATTTAAATGGACAGTACATCAGGAAAAATGGCGAGCTAGATGGGCCAACGGGTTCTTATCTGCCGACAGATTCTATGTTTCTATGAAATCTGCACTTTGCATATATATACATTTCTTTACATAGGTATCCAGGCCACCATTTTTTGGCTAAAGAATGGTATTAAGCAAATAATTTAAATAAAATAAAATATTTTTTTATACAAGGATAATTTTTTTCTGTTGTGTATCTCCGAAGGTGAAGCCAGATTGTCCAAGCTACAAAACCGGAATGAAGATTGAGTGATGATCATTGGTTTAGAATTGAACCAAAAAAAAAATGTAATTATCTGCACATATCTAGAAAAAAACTTTTCTGCAAAAAGTTATCTTTCATATTAAAATTAATAAAAAGTCATGCACTATATATGTACAGTATATATATATATATATACATACAGTATATATATATATATATATATATATATATATATAGTGCAAGTAAAATTAGTTGAAGATGTTTTTATATCAAAATGATACTGCCAAGAACCTTGAAGCTTCAGGGGCTGAAATATGGCCCCCAGGGGGCAGGCTTGTCCATAACCCTCTCTGTTTTATTACAGAATACTATGAGTGAGCTGACATGCAGAGAAGATTTTGATAAGACAGATTACTTTTTGATAGCCTATTTTCTACTTACAATTGTGAAAGTTTGTGCGGTTGTTTTTTTTTTAATGACAAGTGCTTTAACCACTTCATTACCAAGGCTTTTTAGTGCCATAAGTACCGGACCTTTTTGCCATTTTTACCATAACAAGATTCCCCTTTTTCCGGGTTTGATGTACAAATTATACCTCCCTTTTTTCAGGAAAAAAAAGGGCTTTCGTTTGAAACAATTGAAACATTTTTATGCAATTTTCTTTGAATTTCTCCGACACAGCAATATGCATTAAGGTCCCTTTAGGGATCTCTAGTACATCTTATAAATGCCAGTGATGTATTGTTTATTTTTTATTTTTATATTTTTATCTTGTTAAAAAAAACATTATTTTCTTTTTTACTTTTTCCTTTATGGGAAGAGGGAGAAATATTGTTTCTCGCTCTCTTCCATCTGATCTCCCCTACACTGATCAGTCTGTGATCAACAAGCAACGCTCCATAGTTTTTGCATTGCTGATCACAATGTGTGTGATCAGCCAGCAAGGGGAGCAATCTGAGATCCGAGCTGGGCCTCTACTGTCCTCCAGTGACTTTCAAGTCGGCGACAGCAGTGACACCTTCCGGAACGGAAATGCCCGATTGCACAATAGACAGCCTAATCTGGAGGTGTCCCTGCTGCATAAAAAAACCCATGACTTACATGTACGTCCTAAAGGTAATCTTGGCACACATTTTGCGGATGTATCTGGCTTTATCTCTGTTGAATAAATCATGACACAGTGTAATATGTTATGTGTTGTATTTACCTAATTATTGGACCGGCTAAGGAACAGATTATTCTTATTATGTCCGGAAATGAAAAACCATATTATGTCCTGAAAAATTCAAAAAATTTTCAGACACTGTATCTTTTGTGACCTTAGCTCAATCTACAAGGCCAACACCCTGACTCTTTATCATAATGCTGTTGTAAATAATAGAATGACTTGGTCCTAATCACCCAGCTGAACACTCTGACTACTGAAAAGTCTATGGAGGAAAGGATTTACACGCAAGACTTGGTTTGCAACAAAGCATTAGCTCAGTGGTATTTCACCCAAAATATCACATGACTGACAACAATGGCCACCTCTAGGTCTACAGATAAAGGATGTTTAATGGAATAAAATGAAACAAAACCACATTTTCTTCATTGCTAAACTCCATTACTGTATACTACACTGCACTGTGCTCAAAGAAAAATATATATAGTTTTTTTATGGAAGTTTCCATTTAGGAATCCTCAACAATTTAACTATAGACTATCCAGGGTCAACTCTGCCTTCTTGAAGGAGAAATCCGCTTTAGGCAGCCCGTCATATTCCATAGTACAGTTTATAAATAACAATGTTTTATCTCTCGTCTAAACTCATTGTCTAACGAATAAACCTCTTTCCTCTTCTATCTATTCTGGTAACTAGACAGTTACTGCGCACCGACAATCATCACTCAGCAAGCAACAGCAATGCAGGCAATTAAAGCGCGGAGGAATGGTTGGTTTGCAAATCTAAGATGCTTCTGAGCAAACAGCCCTGACAAAATCAGGACAGCTGGTAGGTATGAGCTTGATCTTTTTTTTCAGAGCATTATTGGCATGAATACTGGGGGAGTCTTTTATTTGCTATGAGAAACACATTAATATACCCAACGAAGTTCACGCCGAAAGCAGGGGGCATGCAATAAAAGATACACGATCTGGATATCTATGCGTAGCGCCAAATGAATATATTTGTAATTGTGACTTGGGAACATAAATGACTTTCTTGTCTTGGCAACAAACTCTCCAATTTAATCCCCTCAAATCTGGATATATTAATGCAGCTGTATGTTTTATTCATTGACGTCCTGAAAGGAAAGCAAATCATTTTTGAAAAGGTTAAGAGAATGATTCTGGTGGGAAAACAGGGGCAATTAGGACGATATATTAATAGAGTAACTCAAAACCCGACAAAGCAACAAAATAATAAACAGTAATCTAGCTAAACATATGGCCCGACGGACTGTGTCTCTCAAATTCAGAGAGGCCGATGTTCCAGTTGAATAGGATTTGTTAGGTTAAGAAAATGAAATTCTTTATTGCCGGAGGGTATGCAGCGAAACACAGAGCTTATTCCGACTTTGCGTATAATGGAGATATTTTGTGTGGAAATGGATATTTCAGCCCATACTGTGTGCGACCTGCAAGGAGAAACATTGTAACAGCGATAAAGAGGCTTACAGTGGCCCTGCTTCCCAACCTAGATTGGTTACCTCTGATGGCCAATGTCTTTCTAAAGCACTCGATGAGTGTTGTTGGGTGCTGCCTAAATCATTTCCTCTGCTTCCTCTTCCATTAGACGAGAAGATCAAATCTATTTAAACATAAAATGACCAGACGGGTGAAAAAGTAACATGAGAAGGAATATCAAGAGGTCGATGTGATCACTGATGACCATGTAATGAGCTGAAAATCTGAACGTTGAATGTGCTCCATACAACAACTTAAGAGCGGAGATGGGGGATGAACATGAACCTCCTGACTTCACTATACATTTTGAAGGGCTCATGTTATACGGGACCTAGGACAACACAGTACACCCACTATGCCAGGGCTCGACAAATCCCAGGCGCCAGGTCGCCATGGCGACAGAGAATTTTGTCCTGGCGCCTAGGTTTTGTCAGCCTCTTACATCCAGAAGAAATTGTGGATGTAAGAGGCTGAGTCACCACACGGGGGTGCTGCTGCTGCACAGCCACTCCGAGCCCGCCCCCGAGCCTGAGATCCCTCCCACGGAGTGAGCATGTAGGCTGAAAACGTGGTTGCTGCAAAACCAGCAATTGCGTTTTCAGCTGCCACAGGCAGCTTCAGGGAAGGGGGTTGTCTGTTGATTGGGGACCTGACACAACACCCCCCAGCTGCCTGATCGCTCCATGAGAGCGACAGTGCAGCGTTAACCCCTTCAATGCCGCGATCGAGGCATTTAGGGGTTACTTCCCGTTTTGAACGGGGCTCTGCTGCTAGTGGTCTTCCAGGCAGACCAGCAACAGCAAAAACGAGCCCCCACAAGCCCTTTGATGATTCCTGTAGGCATGGAAGCCTACAGCAGTCTTTAGAGAGACTCCCCCTGCAATGGCTGGTCTATAGACCAGCAATTTGAGTCCCAGCTGCCAGAGGCAGCGTCAGGGACAGGGGAGAGGGTTCTTTGGTCTCCCCATGAGTGTGGAGAGCAGCCCCAACACCCCCCTGCTGCCTGATCGCTCCCTGAGAGCGACAGTGCAGCATTAACCCCTTCAATGCCACAATGGCATTGCAGGGGACTAAATATCAGTCAATGCTGTGCTCCAATGGAACATCAGCATTGAAAGGGTTAAAAACAAATTAAAAAAAACCACAGCACTGACCTGAAAGTCCAGGGTGCTTCCAGGTCAAATGCTGTGAGTTTAGTAAGTGGGCTAAAAAAATCCTCCTGAGGAAGCCCAGTGAGCGGCGAAACGCGTTGAGAAGTTTTTTAATCTGCATGTTCCTGATCCACTTCAATGGACATTTATTTTGAATAGCGACTTGAATTCAACCATCCTGTAAGTGCTTTTTTAACTTGCGCACATACTATTAAGGAAGATACTGCACCATATGGTTGTTTTCTTTATTTTATGCTCTTAGAGATTTTAAAGAATAAAGAACAGTCTTCATACCTCAGACGAGCCTGTTGTGCTGGCACTGTTTGTGAGTGCATTTTACACCTTCTACATATCTTATTGTTTTTGACAATATTACACTATCAGATTATTTCTTTTTTCTATGTATACATGCGCCCCGAATTTTGCTGGTGACGTGTTTGAACGCCGAGAGGAGCGTTTTGGTTGGGCTGCGGCAGTGATACATTAGAGAAGTATTTTTTGGTTCCTATTCTTTTACCATCACCTTACACGTGTTTTTTGGGTGTTTTTAGTTTTTCGTTTTTCAGCCTAGATTCACAACAAATTTGTCAAGCCCTGCACTATGCGGAGACGGTAGTGTCGTCACAGAACGGAGAGCTAGGTAGGAAGTCCAAGGCAAACAGGCAAACGGCGGGAAAAACGGAGAAACAACCAATGGGAAGCAGGGTGACTTCATCGCGTCCGACACACACTAATGGCGTTGGTGCGAAAAACAAAAATAGCACGTCACACGGAGAGGACGTGTGTGCAAGAACTGCTCACCCATTGCCGACCGGCATGGGACCGCAGCGGATATGGTAGGTACAACAGCTCACACCAGTTAACTTCAATGCAAAGAAGTAATAAGCGTCTCATCCTGGGTAATACATACATGGGAAACTGGTACAGCTTTTTTTCCCCACATAAGTAAATTAATTATTGAAATTAATTAATTATTGAAATTATTGAATAATTGAATTATTGAAATGACCCATAGCTTGTGGTTTTTGATTTTCATTTAGTTTAACTGCTTTTGGGATGTTTAGTTTAAAGTTACAAGTCATAGAAGCTCTATCTCATGGTGGCAGAGCCAACAGTATCTGATCAATTCCTAGCCAGAGCCGGCCTTAGGTGTTCTGGCACCCCCTGTGCGGACTACTCCTCTGGCACCCCCCCATCCCAAAAAAAGAAAGGAATAAAAACTTGTAACAAAACCCCAATCACTATATACTACGCCAAACATTGATGTGGTGTAGGCGTACCACTTCATTGTCTGGCATAGTAGTAGGGATGCACCGAAACGAATTCTGGACTGAAACCGAAAGTGCAGCATTTACCTGTCCGAAACCGAATATGACCCCCCCCACACCGTAAAAAAATCTAACACTTTTATTTAAAGTAAGTAACACACCAAAATAGGACAAAACAATTAAATAACAATATTATATATATATATATATATATATATATATATATATATATATGATTAACAGCAATCACATTCCTATCATGCCCAGGCATACCCAGATTCCAGGATGTACTCGCAGACTTGGCATGATAGGAGTATGATTGCCCTATCTACCCCTTCTCACTCCCTTCTGCCCTATCTACCCCTTCTCACGCCCTTCTCCCTATCTACCCCCTTTCCCCTGTCTCACTCCCGTCTCCCTATCTACCCCCTCCTAACCATCTACCCTTTCCCTCTTTGAAGTTCACTTACCTTTCAGGAGTCCTGCGGTGGGGGTGCAAGGCCTCTGCCTCCCAGCTCTGCCACTGTATGGAACAGTATAGAGTGATGGGAGTTATGATGTACTTTTAGAGCATAATTAGATCATGAAAAAGACATTGGAAATGGTACAGCATAACACCCCTCACACATTTACCAATCCACACGTATACCAATCCACACGTATACCAATCCACACATATACCAATCCACACGTATACCAATCCACACGTATACCAATCCACACATATATACCAATCCATTAATCCACACATATATACCAATCCACGCATATACCAATCCACACACACACTAATCCACACACACACTAATCCACACATATACCAATCCACACATATACCAATCCACACATATACACTAATCCACACATATATACCAATCCACACATATATACCAATCCACACACATACCAATCCACACATACACTAATCCACACATATACCAATCCACACATATACCAATCCACACATATACCAATCCACACATATACACTAATCCACACATATACACTAATCCACACATATACATTAATCCACACATATATACCAATCCACACACACATACCAATCCACACATACACCAATCCACACATACACCAATCCACACACACATATACCAATCCACTCTCACTGAATGCTTTCCTACCTTTCCTCTTTTCTCCTTACAGCTCCTTTTCCTTCTCTTCGCTCCTCTTCTTCAGTTCTTCTATCTTCTTCCGGGTCAGAGGGCACGGACAGTGGTGGGCGCGGCTTCAGTGTTGTGCGCCGGGATCTGACAACAAACCCCGGCGCACAGCAGCTGTTGCCGCGCGGATCACAAGGGAGCGGTATCGGAGGTCTTTAACAGACCTCCGGCTCCCTTGAGTGATTTTAAGCCGGATTCAAGGGAGATCCTTGAACTGGCTTAAAATCACTTAAGGGAGCCGGAGGTCTGTTAAAGACCTCCGATACCGCTCCCTTGTGAGCCTGCTCCTCCAGCGGCGGACGTTACTGTCCGTCTCTGTAGGGGTGCCAGGTGCCCCCCTGATGAGCGGCACCCGGTGCTGACCACCCCCCCCTCCTCTAGGTACGCTACTGGCGGCAGCGGCGGCGTTTGGGTACAGGTGCTATCTGTCAGGAAACCTGGGTCCATACAGACGACTGTAAAGACCCGGTGCGCCCAAAGATTGTGTTCAGGAGTTAAATATGCAGCAGTGGAGTATGTCCAGAACAGAGCAGAACGAAACTTGGCTGGATGTGGAAATCCAAACTAAACTTGGAACTGACAAAGCAAACAAAACTTATCCTGCATCCTGCAGGCACCCTGGAGTAGGCATGAAACATAGCACTGGAATCATGTGCAGGATGCAGCAGGCTGGGAGTATGGAAGCTAAGAAGATTATATAACGGAAACAAGCAAGCAAGGACAGAGCAAGGAACAGGGAGGACAAGCACGAAACATAACCAGACACGACATACATGTTACTGAGCACAACAGTGAACAAGACAAGGAATAAACATAACCAGACAAGATATACATAACACAGGGCACAACAGGGAACATGACAGGACACCCCGCTGCCGGGGATACAGGACACCCCACTGCCGGGGATACAGGACAGGACACCCCGCTGCCGGGGATACAGGACAGGACACCGCGCTGCCGGGGATACAGTCAGGACACCCCACAGGTTACATCACAGACTGACACACATAAATACAGAAACTAGCCTAGGACTGTTTGATAACTATTGGAGATTCTGTCACATCTTATGGCCATAGTATGCTTAGCCCACCACTACGCCAAAGTACTCCAATGACAGTGGGTCCAAACACATAGCACTGAGACATATCTTTAGACTGCCGACTGAGACAAACAGAACACACGGGAGGGGCACACCTTATAAAGGAAACAGAGCTGAAGCAAAGAGCTGAAGCAGAAGAAAGGAATGGAAGATCAGAACAGAGCAAAAGGAAATCCAGGAATGGATCGAAGCAAAACAGGAAACTGAAGCAAGAGTGAGATATGCAGCTCCGCAGCCTGGGTAGGACGTGACACTATCCAGATCGGAGAGCAGGGTGGGCCAATGCTCCGTTTCCCCATTTTGTGGAAATTCCATGCTGGGTTTTCCAGGAGGCAAGAAGTCCGCAGGATCCGGTCCGGGATTCCTATGAGGTCGGCATCAGGCACAGGTGCTGGGCATTAAAAACCCCTGGAGCCTGAAACTCATAGAGACTGTTGGGGGAAGAGTAAGTTCCCTGAGCTCCCAGGGCAAGGAGAGGCCCTGAAGAAGACAATCCCTGAGCCAAGTGAGGCAATACCTGCCTGGACATTTTGTGTGTTGTCTGGGGGAGGTTTTCCAGAGCCTGGCGTAGCTGGGTCTGGCTGGGAGGTTGAGGTAGTGGGTGATTAGGCTGGTCAGTCTGGACCAGTATAGTTTAGTTAGAGAGGGCTCCAATTGGGAGCTAGGTTTTCTTTTTATGATTTGGTTTTTGGGGTTTCAGCAATTAAAAATAAAGATCTGTTTTGTTACAACCTGGTGTTTCCGAGCCTGATTGCCCTAGAAGACTGTGCTTAGGACCCCTAAAAGTGACATGTATGGCCCTCATGCTACAGGGTTTGTCACAATACCTTTCCCCAATGGCAAGCACAGTACACCCTGTACACTGCTTATTTTAATCCATACAGTCTATTACTTAGGGTTTATTTCATGTATACAACTGTCAAGTATCCGATTTGGGAAAAAATGACAGATCTGCGGATATCTTTGAGAAATTAATTCATGACTAATTTATGTAGCCAATGTACTGCATACAACACATTACATGTGCTCGTGACATCTTCCTGTTGGGAAGAAATGATGATGAAGCAGCCCTGCAGAACATGTCTACAAGTATCAGCCTTTAAAGGGAAGACCCAGAATGTTGAGCTCATGTTCTTGGGGACTGCACCCCGGATGGGTGAAATTACTTACTTAGATACAGTGTTACCTGAGTACTCAGTGAAAAAGTTAATGAGCATGACGATGTCCGCCCTGGATCATTTCTCAGACTCCTGTCGTGACAACATACAACAATTAAGCTCTGCGAATACGTTTTTATGGGCATCTAGGTGTGGGGTGAGCATATTCTGCAAGATACATTGTAATGTGCAACAATAAAGAAGTATATTCAGTCTATATGTTAAAGGCCTAGCGGTCTAAGTTATTATGAGAAAATCTAACGCCGGCATATGTTTTCAGCCGTTTTTTGTGTTATATAAGTACAAGAAGCAGAGAAATTGTGCGTCAAAGTGTTAAAAAGGAAAGGGAGGTTTTCAGATGTTTCAGCTAAAATGGATTAAGTTGAAGTTTTCTTCCTGCGGGGTAGAACAGGCTCAGATAATCTTTTTGTGACTTATTACACAAGTAGTTGAACCTTTCAGGGATATCGGAGGCTATCATTATCCAAGCAGGTGTTTTCTCTAATACCTATTAGTGGGACCTTCTATTTTTTTTGGAAGAGTCATAGATACACTTGCTGACCTATAACTATGGGTTTAAAAAAGCATTTATTGTATTCCATTGCCTGCATTACTGTATCAAGGCACTTTCATTGTTTTAATGTCACCTTGCAAACATAGAAGTAAGTGTTGGCCACCAACAAGATAATGACCTTGACTCGAGGATATACTCCTCTCTAGAGAAAAATTTAAATCGCTAAAGAACTTAACAGCAACAGTGTGCATGAGAAATGACGGAGATGTGGAAGAAACAAGGATGTATAAAAAATATAATAATGTAAATAAACCATTAAAAATAAGAAAAAAATAACCTTTGAACCCAAAGGAATTTTATTTTATTTTTTTGACCACAGCTTAAAAGATAATTTTAAGCATGTTGACCCTAGAAAAAAAGATTTAAAAAAAATATAATCAAATCAGTAGTTCAATTATTTGTAAAATGTATTTGGTTTTTATTTTCAAAAAAAATGTGTCAAAAGCCACATTGATCCAAGAAAGATCGGAAAAGTATCTTTTACTCTCGTCGCATTCTATCATATTTTTCATGATATGGAAAGATTAATTTCTCATTCCCTAAATCTAAAGGGTTAATGTTTTCAGTTACTTAGTCAGTGTTCTTTCCAATTTCTTCAAATAAGTATATAGCCTTTAGCATTTTATAGGGATAGATTCAATTATGATTCAATTATTATGGTTCTGTACAATACTTTTTGGAGACCACCTGCAGACAGCCTTGGTTCAGAGATATTCTTTCTGTAGCAACGGCTCCGTGTTTTTTAGACTTCCATTTTCTGTGTAATTCTATTTTAACGGTTTTTACGTGGAAGTACGATTAATTGTTCAGCACATTTGTGTATTCCATAGGACGCCAGGAATTATTTGTTGTGAGCTAATATGTACAATTACCCAGAGATGGAGAGGTAAACATAGAGAGAGCCAGTGAAATAATCAAGGGATAGAACTTGGCATTCGCTGCGCTGTCTGTAGTACAATCAAAGCTGTCAATGATATTCTGCGGAAAGCGTAGTCGCCTTTACCTTCAAATTAAATGCATTCTGCCAACTGAAGAGAGGAATATTTTATTGATATGGTAGAATGACAATAACATGTACGCTAAAAAGAACAGCTGCTTATGAGTGAATCTCATACATACACATGCAAACGCCTTCATTCCTACACACATACACACACTACTCACTCCAAATAGCCACAGACTGAGGCATGCATGCGCGAGTGAATGAAGGCATAGTTTTCATTATGGGTCTTAATCAGATATGAAAAATATTTTGAAAACTTGCGTGTAGGAACCAAGTGCTGGCATAATCATATCCCAGGTAGCAGCGCTATCATTTTGACTTGAGAGGGAATCTTAATCAAGAAGTTTGGGGGTTTGGGGACCACCTGGCGTTCTTGCGTGAGCCACCACTAGAGCAAGCTGGCAGTACGAATAGCATGTGTGTGTCATGGAAGGCCGAACGCATGTCCTGGAAGCCAAGGTGGGGGTGGCATATAAGGGGATTCTGACCATGCACTCGCTATTATTGTGGAGCTCATCAGAATCCCTAAAAACTATTATTTTTCATATATATCCCTTCAAGTATTGTATTCTGTCATTTGTTACCAAATCTAAACATTTGTTTGCAGAATTCCACTAATAAAAACAATTTGTGGACCTGTCCCAGCTATGATTTTATCTAATACACCACTTCAACCATGATAACTTTTTCTGCCTGACGGCATTAAATAATTTTTTTTTTTTAAACTTTACTAGGTTTCAGATTCTTTTGTACAGAAAATAGATTTCAAGATAATAAGTTTTCTAATACAAAATGTAACACCATATTGTTCTATTGTTAAGGTTGAACTTGATGGACTGAAGTCTTTTTTTTCAACCCACTATATTATGCTATGTTTGATTGTTTTGTTTATAAATTGGAAGTTTTATTACTAGACTTGTGCAATCGTCTTCGGGCGAACTTGAAAACGAATATGAAGAGTGTTCGACCAATAGGCTCACTCGCACGGCCTCTTTAACTCCTGACAGCGAACCTACGCTTTCCCGTTAACCCCTGCGACACTGCGTTAGAAAACGGGAGCGGAAATCCGTAGGTTAAAGGGCCGTGCAAGCGACGAATAGAGACGCTCGTACAGACTTTTAAAATCCTAATGCAGCAACTTGTCCGGCAGAGACCACTGGTCTCCCTGCTCTATCAGTTAAATGTCCGTACAAGCGACTTTATTGGTCGTTCGTACGGACTTTTAACTGTTGCAGCAGAGAGACCAGTGGTCCGACACCAGGAGTTTAAAAGTCTGTACGAGTGACCAATGGCGAGCCCCCTGCTGGCGACCAATAGAGTTGCTCATACGGACATTTAAACTCCTTGGTACGCTTTAACCCCGTATTAACCCCTTATACAAAACCGGAAAAAACGGGCGAATATTCGCAGAATACGAAGATTTTTTTTGCCGAAGACGAGCACGAATACCTCCCTGGTACCCAAGTCTAATTATTACCTATGGATCTCCTATATACAGTTCTTTTTTATATGGTTATTCATATTCATTTTTTTAATTACAATTTTTTTTCTTACTTTTTTCTTCTATCTTTTCCAAGGTGATCTACAACGACCATTAAATCAAATTCATAATCCTAAACATCAGACTTGCATATCACTTGAAATAGTCATACGGAATTGTTCCTGTGTATAGTGGCTTTTACTTTCACAGCATGTAATATATACAACTGATGTGTGGTTTATTCCTGGCACGATACAGAAAGAATCAATCTGAAACATCCATTAGAAGTACGTAAATTAAAATACAATGGTACAGATCGCAATTGGCAATTTAAAAAAACAAACCCAGGACTTAAATGACTTAGGTGCCAGCAAATTATTTAACTTTCTTGCGATCTATGCTTGCTGACTTTATTTTATAAAAGAAAATACATTCAGCAAAGTCACACCATATCAAATATTTAAAAGGATTGAGCACTGTATAAATTACTATTGATTACTATTCTGAAATACTGTTAAAACCCAGGCAGGCTCCTGGTCTGCATCTTAATAACATAAGATTATGTGTATTTATGACTCCCATTCTGAGGGATCAAGGGAATCGGTGAAATGTGGAATGTCTATGACATTTTAATCAAAACTCTTCTAGCAGTTCCTCGCAAATCTACTAAACCACTTACTCTAAAACTAAGTGTGACTGACCCCAAAATAGAATGGAATTGAAAGCCGTGTTCTGATGATTTTGAGTTAAACATAGATTTTTTTTTATTTAAGGAGCTAAAAACGATTGAGATAAGAACTTATTTCATCAAAACACAATGCTTTTCGAAGGCAATGTACACAACAGTATAAACTGTAAGTGATAAAATAGTCAAAATTCATGGTAGAGTAGATAACAATGTATCTAGATAGAATAGTGCTAATGATTCCTAGAATGATGCTTTATTCTGGTTCATTTTATGTAGTAGTCGGAGAAATCGGGCTCCTGACAAGGCCAATGGTCACATAACGCATGACTAGGGTTGCAACCTTTCACGCAAGCCATTTACTGAACATTATATGAGATGTTGTGCCTTAGGGTGTGGGTAGGGTATGGTTGGGTGTGTAGACGTTTGGTTTTATAGGTGACAGCAAAAACATTTGGTTTAGTAGAAAGAATGTAGAGCAGAGATAATAATAAAAGGAAATGGGAGACAATAGATAAAGGTGAGAATATATAATAAATAGAGGAGAGAAAGATAGAAAGAAATGAGGAGAAAAATAAAAAAAAGGGAGGGGAGTAGATATAGAAAGAATGAGAGAAAATGGAAAAGAGAGACAGAAAGAGGAGAAAGAGAACCTCAAGAATGAAAAGTATAGGAAGGAGAAGAGAAAAAAGCAGTACAAAAACAGATAAGAAAGGATAGATGGTTTAAGAGAGATGAGAGAATAATAACAGAGAGGAGATAAGAGAATAAACAAAAGAGGATAGGGGACATGAGATAACGGATAGGAGAGAAGAGAAGAGGGTAGACAAAAGAGAAAAAGGAGAGGAGGTAGAAGAGAATATAATAATTGAAAGAAGAGACAGAGAAAAGGGGAAAGAAGAGAATGGAGAGAAAGGAGAATAAATAAATGAGACAAAGAGAAAAAAGGAGGGAATAGAAGAGCAAATGGGGAGGAGATAAGACCAAAAGGGACAGAAGTGAGAACCAGGAGAATGATGACATTCGACCTTTCAGCAGATGGCTTAGAAAAAGATACCTATTACATCTTAAATGAGGCACAAAATCTGCTCAAAGTTTTGGTGCTCCAGTGTCAGTCACCCTTTTTCCCCACGGAATCTCCATACCATAATACCTCACATACCTCAATACTCAATAACCCAACCCCCCCCCCTGCATGTCAGCCGAGCATTCACAGACGCACAAGTAACCTGTGTATCTTCTCCAAAAACTGTGCATTTCCCCCGCTCCCTAACATGATGCCCAGCATTTCCTGGTGCATCACAAAGAGGTTAATCCAGGACTTTGTTTCTCTATGGTTTCCACTCTCTATGCTTTATGAAATAAGTTCTATTTAAAATCAAAAAGAAAGTTTTAACTTTATTTCATTCAATGTTGACAACTGGAAATACAGAATTATATGAGTAGTTAAGAATGTATACCGTAAAACCCATCATATTCACATAAGATTTACTTGCATTTTGTATTACATTTTGTAACCTACAGGTATACTTATTCTGGTACAGTTCACTTTTTTGCCACTAGATGGCGGCTGTTTATAACAAACTGTCTGGCTAATTGCAATAAAAAACAAGGGAAAAAAAGGATTTTTACTATAACATCTAAAGTCTATTATTCATGCTTTGGTCATTTTTGAAAACTGCTGGTACATGCATTAAACGGAAGACATTTTTATTACTTATTAATTAATTTCTTTTTTTCAGAAAGCAATATAGCATGCAATAGTTTGCTTGTTCTCCAAATAATGCATATGGGTGCAAACAAATATATGCACAACCGATTTACAGCAAACGCATGTAAACAAGATGAGGTTCTAAGAAGTTACCCAGCGTAATGTATAGATGTAATCTGTTTGCTCTTTACAGGGCATCACCTACTGTTTTTAAAAGTGCAGTTTTGACCCTTTTTCTTTTATATAATAGTTAAGTCGTGCATCAGCTTTGTAGAAATGACTTATCAAAGCCGTGGTAGCATCAGTGACTTTGTGGAACTCTTTCCAAATTTCAAAAGTAATTTTTGGCTCAGTAGAAGTACAGAGAGTTGATCCGTTGATGTCCATGCCCTTGTGATATGGGCTAAATGAAAGGGACCACGTGTAAATGGCCATTCTCAATCTGTATGCCTTGCAATCTTTTTTCGGTCAAGTTTAGCTTTTTTTTAGCCCTCATTTTCCGTATAATTCTAAGTTCCTTTTTGATTCAACCTTTTTGTCACTCCCCTGTCTCTCATTGTATTTTGTCTTCCCCTCTTGGGAAATGTGTGACTGTGCTGCTTCTGCATTTCAGCCTTGTGTCAAAGTTCCCAGATATATATATATTCTTTTGGATTACCAATAACAAAGACTGATGAGCAGCCTAATGAGCATTTTTTATTAAATGGTCAGTAAACTCTTAAATATATATTTTTATGTAAATTTTATAGAACTTAAAAATACATCATATATATATATATATATATTAATATCAGGCTTTGAGAAGTAGAGCTTTCTTAGCTGTTTATATTTATGCAAAACACCTGCACGTTACAGAAAATAGATAATGAGAGGGAACAAAGAAAAAGAAAAGACAAATTGAATCAAATCCAATGTGAATCGTGATTGACTTCTCGTTTTTTCACACCAACCAGAAGACAGCCAGAATTCATATCGTGGTCGCTGACCCGAAAATGCATAGGAGGACATCATTTAACGGCAGCCGCCAATCTGCTGTAAAAAGAACAATAAAACTTGAATCACCCGCGCTGAATTACAATTGTTAATCCTCCGTATTACTTTCTCAGACTGAGTGTTAACATACTGCGAAAAGTGAGTGACGGTGTTTTATGTTATTATTAGTATTAATAACTATTATCTATTAAGCACCACGTATACCATAGCAGAGTACAATTCAAATATGGGGGTAATAATTACAGAAAATAAACAAAAATACTGCCCGACCCTGCCTGTGATTTTATAATCTAGCCGTACGGCATTTTCATACAAAACCACAATGTATACTAATGTGTCATAGATACCGATAAATTATACTAGTAGTCAATTAAATTATGTTAAATTATGGCTATATGTTTCACTATTTATCAATTATGTGTGCATGAGGTTATGGGCAATTCTCCTAATTAACGGCACATTATGCCGATCCAGGAGAATCTCTGAGGCTGGATCTTCGTTATTCATAGATATCCTAGTGAGGTTATATATATCTATATATATATCTATATATATAATCTCTGTGCAGACTAATGTTTAGTAAAGAAATTACAAATCTCGATCGGCTTAGGTTCAACCTAGGTTCTGCAAAGAGACAAGAGCTAGAGAGAATTATCTTGAGTGAAAACTCTCCAATGTCTCGCACCTTAATATATTCCTCCCCAATCCATCAGAGCTTTCACGTTTCTCATGTATGCAATTCAGAAAGAACACAAAAAAAAAATATTTTAGAAAATAAGTTAGATAATGGCGTGATTTAAGATGCAGGGGTGTAATGTGGGAAAGCACAGGCAGCCACCCCAGGTTCTGTAAAATGGTGGGTCTGCTTGGACCACCCAGTAGCAATGGCCCTGCGACCAGGGCCGGCCTTAGGGGTGTGCGGACGCATAGGACGCCATGGCCAAAGGGGCGTCTGGGACTTAAATCAAAACATCAGGGTTTTTTTTTTGTTTGTTTTTTTTACTTTATTTAACATCCTCCATGTTAAATAAAGTTTTTTTTTTTTAACTTTATTTAACATGGAGCATGTGAAATAAAGTTAAAACAAAAAAAACCTGGTGTCTTAATTTAAATCCTGTGACTCCGTCGCTCCCCCCGCAGGACTCCGGCAACAAAGTAAGTAAGGATAGGGAGAGGGGGTAGATAGTGAGAAGGAGCAGGGGGAGGGGGGCAGTTAGAAGGGGCAGGGGGGCAGTGAGAAGGGATGGGGGGTAGATAGGGAGAAGGGGCAGAGGGGGGGAAGGCAGTGAGGAGGGGCAGAGGGGGGAGATTTTTTCCTTTCTTTTTTTGGGGGGAATGGGGGCGCCAGAGGAGTAGTCCGCACAGGGCGCCAGAACACTTAAGGCCGGCTCTGCCTGCGACCCTATTCAATATCATGTAATGTAAACGCTGCTGTGGACCTCCGCAGGCATGGCTCTGGCCAGATGTAACACATTGGTTAATTGAGTGACACATATGATTATTATTATTTTTGTTATAATTATTATTTTTAATGTATATAGCGCCAATCAACAATTAACACAGCGCTTCATTCATTTTTTTTGCATAGTATCAAAATGTTATTTATTTTCTGGTCAAAGTCTTAATAGTGAGCCGAATGCGACGATAATATTTTTGCTCAGCCAAATGGCTTGTATATATATTTTTTTTAAACTCCGCACTCCTACTACGGTGCACAGAGATGAAACGGTTCCCTGATCGCATTCGGCAGAGATTTGCAACAGGAGATACAATTTCAAAGATTCACGGTTACAGATGGACTGCTTTCTTTCACTCGACTCTTCAAAGCGCTGTGGATAGAACTGTTGATTTTTTAGAAAACATATATTGACGTTGAGAATTTCTTCTGCGGTGTGTTCATTACTATCTGAAAGTTCGTCATGACTCCAATTAGAGAGACCTTTCCCTCCCCTCCCCCAAAATACTCGATTTTGAAGTATCAAGACCTAATTCTAAACTATATATTTTTATAAAAAAAGATCCAAAATATTTTAAATCACCTATTTATGAAAAAAAAAAAAAAAAGTAAAGTAGCATGGTAATGTTTTTCTGTCATGGACATTTCTCATGGACATTTACTGAGGCCTGTGGTGGGCAATTTAATGATGTTCTAAGGACCCTCACAAACCTTGCCTCGGACACTGGTGCCCTTGCACGAACACTTTGCATATCCCTGTTGATAATGAATCAGCCACTTTGTCCATTTACTTTTGGAGTTTGATGAATACTGAGGTCAATGATAGAATTCGGATGAATTTAGTGAGGCTATCTTAAGTTTAATGGCTCCACGAAGACCAGTACTGGGTCCTCATAAAAGAATATAAAGCAGAAACATTTGCACTCGAATAGATCTTCATGGAACGTAATCTCCATGGAACATATACAGATGTTCAAGAGGTGACATCAGTCATCTTCACACTGAGATAAAGGTAGAAATACTGATGTCCACGGGGGCCAGAGTGGGCCCTGACTGGGATCCCGCATAGGGCTAGGCCTCGGCAACAATATTGGTAGGTAGGGCTTACCAGGGTAGTTATTTAAGGGGTTGTGTCACAAGGCTGAAGGCCATTTTGTTGTTTCCTTACCCTGTGTTGTTTGTCCCCCCTCCCTCTCTTTTTCTTGTGTTATGTTGGGGTATTTATGTTGTAACAGCCGGGTGGGTTGTTTACCAGGCATCTCGGGGGGGGGGGGTGAATGCTCTGGTGGACAGCATTTGGTGTGAGGTTCCCGGTAGGTGGTACGGGGAACATCAGGTTTGGGCATCTTGGTATGTCCGTCCCTGTGTGGTGGTTCTTAGTTTACCTGGCAGGCTTCATGGGTTTCGTTAATTATTTATTGATAATAAATAATAAATTATTATATTTATGCGTTCAGTTTGGTAGTCTTTGCCCTGTTATCACAGGCCTAAGGTTGCGTGGCAATGATTTGGTTAATAAATAAATTGGCTGTGGCCTTTTCAACCCAATTCTTTCTGGTGTCTGTCGTTATTGGGTTAATGGAAATTGGGTGGAAATCCGGCCCGAATATAGAGGGTTCTTCAGTCAAGAGCATTGTAAATGTAAAGCACAATAACGATTTATCCTGGTTTCTTCACTTTTTTTCCTGGTTTGTTTATAGAGAGAGACTGAAAAATAGACCCAAACAAGTGACTATGAAGAACTAGAGCTCAATGAAAACATTTTGCAGAGCTGAAAAAATCGGTTAGTTGATTGGTCTTGTCCAGGTCCTGAAAGTTACCAGCCTTCCTCTGATAATTTCATTATTTATTGCTTTATATAGTGGCATTATATAATGGGTAAATAGAACATAACAAGTAGTGCATCACATAGGACTTTTTTATCTTTATATGATAAATCCTGTCTTTGATCTGTTCTAGAATTTTCCACAAACAAAAAATGTGTGCATGTAGGTTGTTATTAATACGTGTAAATATGCAAGACTTTAATATGTATTACTTCTAATTAAATCATGTTTTGCTTTTGATGTTTGTAGCAGCCTAATGATGGGCATTGAAGTCAGTTAAGTATAGGACTGAATGGTAAATGCCTTTAAACTGAGATGATAGAATGTTCAAATTAAATATTGTACTATCTAAGGGCAGAAAAGAAGATTCCATTGATTTTTTAGCTAAATACATTTCACATAACAAAATGAAGTCATAAAATTAAAGGTGCGGCTATATCACAACCAATGACACTTCTATAATATTAAAATATTGGGTTTTCTCTCTTGGAAAAAAAATTATTCTCCTTGACTATAAAGTCTAGCGCTGTATACAGTAATGTTGGTCGCCGTTGACAAAAATTTGTTTTTTTCATCTTATATTGCCTCAATAAACTTTCATTATTTGCACACCTGGAGGCGGCCATTGTTGTTAGTCATGTGATATTGTGAGTGACTTTTCCTGCCCACACACCACACCTAGTGGGCTCTTTATGGCAAAGCTAATGAAGTCAAGTTTGTCTGATAAAGTCCATTCCTCAACAGACCTTCATTAGTTAGATTGTCAGTGTCTGGGCGATAAATCATCCGTCATTGAGGCAGTATGATAACGAGTCAAGGTGTTTGTCTAGTGTTTTAGGCTAAAATAATAGAGCTACAACACAAAGTAACGGCTAAAAGGCAGCTGTCGCGAACTATTAACCCTGTACAAACGCTCGAATTGTTTTAACCCCTTCACGACAAAGCCCGTACATGTACGGGCTCACAATGCATTGTCACAATGCGTTGTCCTTAAGCGGTTAAATGAGAGTTCTGCTTTAAGGGAAAAGATTTTTTAAAAAGGAAAACGAACAAACCTTTAAAATATAAACATATTTACTTAACGTTTCTTTTAAAGAGTAGCCAAAAAAGCAATATCTTAATACTAAAATATGTGATATTTTAACAAAGTGTTTGACGTAAGGGAAATCTATACGAAACATTGTTTTTTTTTTTCCATATACTGAATGTTTCAGTAATGACTATTTTTCTTGTTTGTTTTGACAGCGTAGCTCTTTCATCGTAGACTTTTTTTGTTCCCTTTTTTTTTTTTCCTGTTAATTGCTATGATTACACAAGTATGATATCAAGTACTTCTGTACAAATTCTCCGCAAGTTGGAAAAAAAAAAGACATGAAAAGATAGGGTATAGTTTTGTTATTTCTGCTCAAAATTTCTAAAAACCCATTAGTAGCACAGAAATATAGGAACAGGTTGTTTACAGACTAAATAAAATGGGGGGGGGGAGAAAGAAATGTCCGAAGGATCCCAATCTATCCAAACACGCTGCGCTTTTATGATGAGTGCTCCTTAAAGACCAAACCTATACTTTTCTCTTCCCTTAGAAGCTTTCTGTCACAAAATAACTTGGTAAAATACATTGTCTCCGTATCCGACGGTGTAAATCCTCAGGTAAAAGGACTGGCTTTGATTAACCGGGAAAGTAATATTTTATTATTTCATTGTCCTCTCGAAATATTGTGCTGTAATATCAGGTTATATTATCGGATGTGTTGACGTCTCGGCTCTAGTTTTGTAGACTACAAAATTTGAAGAGATGGATAGGGCACAGCCATTAGTATCTAGCTTATAGTCTATTCTGTTTGCTCTTAAAATACACGTTTTAAGTATTATTTACTGAGAACACTTTTTTTTCTGGTTTTGGTACAAAAAACTTCAATAAAAGCCATTATCTGAAGAAAATTCCTATTATGCTACCAAGGCCATTTTTGTGCATCACTAGACTGCCTCCAACTCTCTGCCCCATCCTCCCAATCAGCTCCCAATTAGTTATTTGGGGGTCCCATGGCTACCTCTACCTTGGACCTGTGGCTAGCCCAAGCCCGGATTGGCCATATGCCATAACAGACAAATTCCCGATGGACCAACTGCAGAGAGCGTCTTATACTCACTGGATCTGATGAGCGAGCATAAAAACATGAAGTGCAGCCTGTCATCACACACACATACTCATACTCACTAACACACACATGTATTACCGTATTGGCTCGAATATAGGCCGCACTTTTTTCCCCCACTTTAAGTCTTTAAAGTGGGGGTGCGGCCTATATTCGGGGTCTAGCGCCCGACGCCGGGCAGGCAGCGGGGTTAGGATACAGATCCCCCGCAGCGGTGCAGGGGACCTGCATCCTACTCCCCGATACGTTCAGACAGCCTCCCCTGCCAGCACTTCCCACAGGGGGGGGTGCCGGCACGGGAGGTTCTCTAAGCACATCGTGTGGACCGTCCGCACGATGCGTTTTACCTCTGCCCCCCCCGACTTACCGGAGCAGACTCCCAGGTGTCTTGCGGCGCCGGCGGGGGACATCTACGCAATACCGGAAGTTGTATACGCGTGTTGCGTAGATGTCCCCCGTCGGCCCCGCAAGACACCCGGGAGTCTGCTCCGGTAAGTCCGGGGGGGGGCAGAGGAGGACAGGGGTAGCATATCTCGGGGAGGGAGGACAGTGGTAGCATATCTCGGGGAGGGAGGACAGTGGTAGCATATCTCGGGGAGGGAGGACAGTGGTAGCGTATCTCGGGGAGGGAGGACAGTGGCAGCATATCTCGGGGAGGGAGGACAGTGGCAGCATATCTCGGGGAGGGAGGACAGCGGCAGCATATCTCGGGGAGGGAGGACAGTGGCAGCGTATCTCGGGGAGGGAGGACAGTGGTAGCATATCTCGGGGAGGGAGGACAGTGGTAGCATATCTCGGGGAGGGAGGACAGTGGTAGCATATATCGGGGAGGGAGGACAGTGGTAGCATATCTCGGGGAGGGAGGACAGTGGTAGCATATCTCGGGGAGGGAGGACAGTGGTAGCATATCTCGGGGAGGGAGGACAGTGGTAGCATATCTCGGGGGGGGCAGAGTGGCAGCATGTTTTTTTTGGTGCTTTTTTAAAGAAAAAAAACTTTTTCTTTAAAAAAGCACCAAACTTTTAGGGTGCGACCTATATATGGGGGCGGCCTATATCCGAGCCAATACGGTATTATTGCTATTATTATATTTTATTTATATACTGGCAACAACTTACGCAGCTTTTCTTACAATACATATATTCAAGGGGTATGACAAAGACTAGAACTGACAGACAAACCAATACATTAGGAAGAGAGGGCCCTGCTTGCAGGCCTACAATCTTAAGGGAATGGAGTGACAAACATAAGGCACAGAGAAAGGGTGAGAGGTAGTGCGGGGGGTATCAGTGACGGGTGAGAGGTAGTGTGGGGGGGTATAAGGCACAGAGAAAGGGTGAGAGGTCGTGTGGGGTTGTATCAGTGACAGGGAAGTTCCAGCAACTAAGATGGTGAGGCTTCTTTGAAGTGGGTTTTGAGATTTTTCTTGAATGTAGATAATAATAATAGATCTTTAACCAAACCGGTGCACTACTACTATCTTTAACCTTGCATTAACCCTATAACTCTTAGTAAGTCTTAGCTTATTTTGACTTTTTGACCCACTTACCTGCCAAGAGTCATTGTAGGTAAATTGCAAATATACAAATTGGTCTCCAATTCCCAATTCAACTTCTTCTGCCATTTATTGATTTCATCACCGTTTCACGGCATTTCCATGGCAACAGGCAGAAAAGGAAAAAAACAAATACGAAGTACGAATGGGAATATTCACCCGAAACGAACACGGGAACAGACGAATATTCCTAGAATATATTGAGTTTCCTTGTTTTTCATGAAAACAGCTAAGCGACGGTAGTGTATAAATAAATCACAATATAATGCAAAGTAATAAACTTCATAACTTTGCATTGCATAATGTTATACCGAATACACTTCATCTTCGCCTTTATACAGAGTACATATGCATTCTTTTTCTATGTATTGGCATTCACTGACCCAATGTAATCAGATCTTTATTATATTGATGATCATTGAATGCTCATTTTCTATATGTGCCCTCCAATACTATATGAATACAATGTTATACACAAAGACAGGTGTGAGGAGGACATACTGTCGCACGGCTTTGAATATGACTTGTAATTATATGTACGATCCAGTCTGATGTGACTTCCAGCCCTCTACTGTCTCAGTCAACTGACAAGGTCTTGACATCATGCCAACGCGTTTTGCCATTTGCATGTATTCTCAAATTTACATGATGTGTGACGCAGAGGAAAACAAACCTTGCTATGGGCAAAGATCATGTAAACACGGATTTTCTGTCTTATTAACAGAAGAGCGCCTAGTGAAAAATAGCAAATAATTTTTTTTCCATTCCGCACGTTTTTTTCCCCAAATAAAAATAATTCTATTATATAAAAATCTAGAATGTTGAAATTCACCTTTTCCTCCCCATCGAGAGCCAAGTTCACCATTCCATAGACTGATGTCATGTTTGCCAAGAAAGAAGCCATCTATACTTCCTGTTTAGAGGATTTATCTGATTATTCCTCCCCACGAGGATTTTTTTCTCCCGTTTTAATTTTCCTACTTTTTTTTGGTGACTGGTAAATTGTGCTTACTGACTTTGTATGGTTTGGGCAAGAAGAATAGAAGATGACATCAGAACAGAAAGATTATTAATACACCGGGTCTGCCACCTTTTCTATGCCGTAAACTAGCCGCTCCATGTTTAATATTTCATGAACAAATTTCATCGATTGCAAAACAAAAACAAAATATTTATTTTATTTAAGATGTGACAGCTCCCCTTTAATATTACACTTCTATTTTCTTCTATTTTTTTTAAATCTTCTATTTTAAAGCTGACACAATAAAAAAAAATAATTTTTAATGTTTTAATTTATTTTTGCAATGTTTTTACAATTTCACCAAAAAGCATATTGTAATTTATGTTAACGTGTTTCTTGATATGTTTCCGTGGATTACACTGCATGTCTTTTTCCTCGAGAGATCTTGATGGTTGCGTTTTCCAAATTACAAATTGGCAGAAGATTTTGAAGCAAATAAAATGAAAGTTGCCATGTGCTTTCATTCATAAAATCCCAAGCCTCTTGAAACAGCCTAAAGTATCCAAGTTTCAATTTTCTCTAATGGATATAAAGACAGTCACATCACAATTATGATTAGATGGCAATGTTCTTGCGACTAGGTACTCTTTGTGACTGCATATTGTATGAATTTCAAACTGGTAGTCGGAAACAAAAAGATATTTATTTTATGAAGCTTGTCAACAGAGCCAGTTTATCTACAGATACATTAACCCCTTAAGGACAATGGGCGGTCGCTAAACCCATTGAAAACAATGCATTTTTAGCCCGTACATGTACGGGCTTTGTCATTAAGGGGTTAAAAGGAACAGAAAAGGAATATTTTGTGACATAGCTCACATGCCATGTGCTTCCCTAATTAGAGGTGAACCAGTGCGTTCATTTTCGTCTCCCCATCCAAAGAGATTGGGGTATATTTTTAATAGTGATATGTAGATATACTGGGCACTTCAAGTTCTCCGTGTCCCTGCCATTACATGTCCTGGGGTTTAGGGGGGGGGGTAAATGGAATGAGTTGCGGGTTGACCCCAGCCCAATCTAAAAAACAAAATTGTCCCTGGAACCCTATACACAGGTCAAAGTCTCTCACCCCTTGCCAGGTATACAAAAAAACTGTGCTCCCAAAAACTGTACTTAAATCAGTCTGTTTTCTTGATCTATACACAAAAACATCTGCCTTGTAATATTAGTCCAATTAAAAAAAAAGGTATTGCTGCAAACTGCAATGTTAATGTGGGGCATTCATGCCACTGGACTAGCACAACCTTCCTCTACAACAGGGGTAGGGAACCTCCGGCACTCCAGATGTTGTGAACTACATTTCCCTTGATGCTTTGCCAGCATTATGACTGTAAGAGCATTATGGGAGATGTAGTCTACAACACCTGGAGTGCCGAAGGTTGCTCTACAATATTCCTTCCATACCTGAAGATTCTTGTGCTTAGACATCCCTGGTAGCTACTTTGTAAGTAGTATGGGATACTATACACGTATTTGACTAGATTGTAAGCTCAGAAGAGCAGTGCCCTCTTCATCTTTTGTACCAGTTTGTTATTGTGCCTGATTTTAAATAATGATCCATTTTGCCCCGCAATGCTTACCTCCGCAATCACTGCTGATGAGATAGCTCAGGTGGTAAATGCATCTAACAGAATCTATTCAAACCTCAAGGTTGCGGGTTCAAATCCCATTTTTGTCCTCCTCCATTGTTTAATCAAAACAACTATCTTTCTGCTGTCTATTCCATACCTTCAGTCAAGGCATTATATAGATGACATCATAAGGCATTATATAGATGACATCATATGCCATCGCACTGCATGGAGCCAGGGTCATTATGGAGCTCTGGTTAGAGCTCCATAGTGTATATGGGCCAGTTACAAGGGACATCTCCCCGTTGAGCCTGTAACTGCCAGAATACACCGATCTTTATGCTTGGCTGGGTCCCTGTACTGAATACAAGCAATGCACAATAATCCTTAGTAAGTTGTGCTTTTTATTTATTGACATTCATATAAAAAAAAATATTAATGACAGCACAGCTTGCAACCATTTTCACAGCCAACATCAAATTCATGACAGTAAAATGCCCAGAACTCTTTCAAACCTCAAAACATTCATTCTTTTTTTTTATATATCACAGTTTTAACAGCAGGGATAAACAAGATCGTGGTCACTTAGCTGCTTCCCTAATACTTAAAAAAATAACAAAAAAAACATCATTTTCATGCTGAAAAAAATAAGTAAAATTCCTTGCATTGTTGAATTCGGTATTATAAATGAACAATAAATGACAATGTCACAATTGGAGAAAGTATACTCAGGGAACACAGTGCGTGACTTTGATGTTGTTTTTAATATGTCCGCTTGTATTTATAAAAAACCGAAATTCTGATGACTTCCGAAGACAGGATTCATTTCATAGACTTGCCAGTATGAGCCAATGCCAGATTTATAAATTAAACTTTAGTGCTATTCATGAGTATAGGTTTTTTTTTATTGTAAACTATGGCTGAGAGGAAGATTAAGCAACATTGGCAGAAAGTAGGCTTGGAATTTCAAGGTATTATTTTTCTAATACTTTACTAAACTTCTATGATTAGAATTAGAATGCATTCTGAACCTTTTGTGTTTATGGGGTCTTCCTTGGACCCACTCTGTAAGTAACTCTTCTTCAATGAACCCTACTAGATCTGCCCGGGCCCAGTGTAAGCGCGATTATTATAAAGTTGGAAGCATTTGGGAGGAACAACAGCTAAGCCACAAAGCGGTAGACAACGCATACTTACAGAGTGCTGAAGTGCGTAGCACATAAAATCGCCTGTCCTCTGTAGCTTCACTCACTACAGCGTTACTGCGGCAAAACACAAGCCGAAGACCACTGTACACAATGCCAAGCGTCCACTGGAGTGGTGTAAAGCCCACAATCACTAGACTCTGGAGCAGTGGAATGACGCTTCACTATCCGGAAGTCTGATGAACAAATCAGGAGAACGCTACATAGCGGAATGCATAGTGCCTACTGTAGTATGTTGGAGGAGGGATAATGGTCTGGGGCTGTTTTTTTAGGGTTTAATCCCCTTTCAGTGAAGGGTAATGTTAACGCTTGGTCATATAGTGTCATTTCATGAGAAATCAAACTGTAATGCCTTCAACTGTAATGCCTTCAACCTCATACATGTCCATTGGAACCCCACTAACCCCTTTGTATTGCGCTCCCTTGAATGCACACTCTGTCTCCAACATCTCAGTCATGACTGGCCATGGGATATAGAAGACAAAGGGCATGTGTGCCACTGGACTTCAGCCTACCTTGCGATAGTAGATAGTATGTACTCACACAACCACGCGCTTTAAATAACAGGGCTATTGTTGTCTCCACCTTGATATGTGGGCAGTATTGTAATAGGGAGTTTATGTGTATGCAGTGTCGGGCTTGGGCATTGTCCACGCAGAGCTTCTGGCGGTCCCAGTCACCAGTACATCTAATGGGACAGCAGTTGAGGACTGTTGGCAGCTATGCAGTGTAAATGCATTAATAAATGCAATGTAGTTAATAATAATTACATACATACAGTAGACAAAAGATAATTTATGTATCATAAGCTTCATCAACCAGACTTTATCCTCAGGTGACCTTTGAGCCTTTTCCTAACCCTTTGGATCAACGGAGAGGACAGTAGTACTTTAAATATAAATGATACATAATGGGATGAAAACTCTTTTAGTAGACAAAACGCAATCTTTTCTTAACGCCATCTCACCGTAATAACAGAAATTACCAATGCACATAGCAACAACGAATAATTTACAGCAATTTACAGCAAAAAGTGTTTCCAAAACACTTATTTCTATCCGGTATCGAAGTTAATTGTAATGTAACCAAAGATTTTTAACAAGAGGACTGTGATCTTGTTTATCATAACAGCGCAGTTATTCGTCATCTTTCAATTATAAAACAGGTATTTAAAACTCCACTCTGGTGTCTACAGACTGCAAAGGCTTTCATTTCCGCTGACAGGGTCCGACTTTAAGCTCGCCGGTCCAGGCGTGATTTAATTTACTGTTATTAAAGCAAAAAAAATAATTTTCCGTTCTTAGAAACATAGAATATGATGGTAGATAAGAATTCAGCCCATCTAGTCTGCTTGTTGTTAGACTTGCGCAGTTGTTTTTGTACCAATGCCTTTTGATGCCGAATTTTGCCATTTCGGCGAATGACTGCAACACCGGACGAAAGTGCGCAATCCGACAATCTTCACCCTTTCGTTCGTCGCCATCATTTTATTTGTATTTCTTGTTTCCATGACAACCTAGACGGAAAAATGGGATTTGCGGAAACGAATTTTGCCGAATACAAAGACGGCGACGAATAAAGTTTGTTGAACACGAAGAACCCCCCCCCTAAAAGAAGCACCAGGGAGCTGGCGATTTATCCCAGAAATCACCCAACGTACCAAGACTACAAAGGAAAACATGGAAGGAAGTCTGTGCTGAAACTCACACGGAGTTCTCACTCATACCGTAGCTTATTGGGGGGGGGGCGCCCCAGGGCTGGATCCTTGGCGGGGTTCACACAATATGCGCTGATCGTGCTCAACAAAGGCCAGTCCTTATGAACGAGTCAACATCGTTTTCATCCCCTTATTCTTTTATTTCCTCCCGGGTTCTGGGAATAAACTAAGCTTGGTTTAAAACATAATTCTGTCCACTAAACATGTAAATAATTATACAAGCGACTAGATAAATCCTGTCGAGCAACATAATAACCGAATCCCATTCTCTCAATGCTCAAAAACCAAAGTTAAAACTTATGATCTATGTAACTTTCACTGAGCGCCATAAAGTTCACACAAGTTTTATGTTGCAATAAAAATATTGTATTATCAGTTTTTTTTCCAAGTGGCTTTGAAATTTATTTCTAGATTTATCTTTGAGTCAATTTTATAGTGTTTTGGAGGCCAGGCAGAAAGTATTTTTGCTTTTGAACCATTTTTTCCCCCCAAATAATCCATTTTTCTCTTTGTAATTTGTTTTATATCATCTAAATGTTTTCCTAGACAAGGTGAAATCTTTAATTGAACATATTTAAATGTATATACGCATCCATTTCTTTTTCAAAATGAAATCTGTGATTAAAAAAAAACATCAATTTACTAATTAATAAAATTTGTTTGGAAAGGCCCGGACTATAATTATTTTTTATTTGCATATAATGTCTCAAAAGCTGAAAACTGGTTATTTTTTTTATGTTTTTTTTTAAATCAAATCTAATTATCCGTATGAGGATCCCTTGGCGTATTCATATGTTCTAATTAAAACTGCTTTTAATTTTATACATGGAATAAAAAAACCAGAATGCATGTTAATTTGTTTTTTAACCAGACAGAGGGGAAAATTAACCTATTTCTCGAAATGAGTAGCGACTGCAATCAAGCCAATGAACTATATAATTAGCGATTACTTTTTTTTTTTTTTTACCTTATAATACATACTTGGATAATTATTGTTTTCTTGCTTTATGGACAAAGTCTGAATATAACAATATGTATTGTATTTGTGACCTTAGTCTGGGACTTTAGGAGACAGAGCTCTAAATAAAATTAATAAAAATTATAATAATAATAATTATTATTATTATAATAAATTATAGCTAATAAACCCTTACTTTTACCGCAGAAGAAAGTACCTGAACTGAGACGTAATCTGGAATTAGATTGAGCACTGGAAAAAGTTTACACTTTGAAAAGTAATTTCAAAGTTCTGATCCTAAGTGTCTATCTACAAAGGGTAAGTATCGCTGTGGGGCTTGGTGATTCAAGGGTTGTTGCCTTTATTTTTTATACTTACATGAGATGCATTTAAAATGATGCCAGTTTTGTAATGTATATTTACAATTGTATCGAGCTTGGCTTGCAGCGACACTCAGAATGAACAGGTAGAAATTTCAAAGCCAGAATGAAATAACAGCTTTTTTTTTGACGTAGTCATCCCCAGAATGGTAATAATGGGAAAGGGGGTGTATTTATGGACGTTGGCGCCACTGGTGGTAGTATTCACATATCAAAATGCCAATGTGACACATCGTTGACAATGCTGACCTTCTAGGAAGACACTGAGAGAGCGTGAATGAGAGTGCGTAAGCATGAGAGAGTGAATTTATTAATCATGACATGATGGACGTGGTCGTGGTTTTGGTGAGTGCGGTTGCAGAGAGGGCTGCCTCTCATCCATGGACGCAAGACTTGTGTTATTAAGACTTACATTCAGAAGTTCCATTCGGGAGAGGCAGGACACAGCTGATCTTTGTCCGTAAGAAGTGATCGGAGCAGAGCGGAGGCAGATCAGATATCTCTCACCCACATGAATGAGATATATATCAAAACAGCAATTTCACGTAAAGATTTAACAAAGAGATACAACATTGATTTGTCTCAGTGTTAAATAATGTATTGCTGAGTAGTATCATCTGATTACAGTATTTCGCTACCCTTTAATAAATGATCTCATAAACTCAGTTTTTGATGGTGGGCTCAGAATTGTAGACAGTACTGTGTATATATATTATATCTGTTATATACACAGTATTTTTATCCTTCTATTTTCTCACTTACATTTATTGCTTATACTCCTCCTGACGCTTTGCTTAGCCACACAGTCCTGGAGAAAAAGCAGTGGATGAAGGGCCCACATATGACTGTGGTGATGCCAGGCAGCCCTCCCTGTTCCTTGGATGCTGTCAATCAATATGCAGACTACAGCAAGGGATCAGTGATTGGTAGTGTGGCCCTTGGGGACAGCCCATAGACTAAGGGGTATATAAAGGGATCTCTGTATGACCCCCCCCCCAGTGTGCCGGTGACAACGTGTCCCTCTCCTTATGGTTTGGGCTTTAGTATCCCTATGGCGGTTGCTTTTGCTGGCATGGTGCAAGGGTCTACCACCTACCACCACCTGGTGGTTTCATATTGGTGATTGTGGTTTAAAGTGCAATGCGTTGGCTCGGTTGACAACTCATGCTAATGATGTTGAATAGGCAAATAATGGTACATTTATTTTCATTTTTGCATAACTATATTAAAATGTGTTTATTTGTCAAGTGATGCTTATGTGAAGTGACCTATTGAGTTGTTGTGTGGTCTCGTTATTTAAAGGTATGGGGGGATAAAGGGTGCCGACATTGGGTCTACCTCAGTCATGGAGACGCTGGCTGTTCCTGTTGTTGACACGTAGCATAAGCTGTTTTGCTTTCTTTTCTTCCTTTTATACATCAAAAAAAAAAGGCACAAGCAACCGTAGTCAAGGCAATGTCATACTACAAATCATTGTTTTTGTAGTAAGTCTTGTGATTGGAATCCCAATAAACCCCCTATATATTAATCAGGTAAAATGCATCAGAGCGTTTCGCAAGTAAGTTTCTTTTCGGCTGCACTACACAAACAGAACATAAATTCAAACAGACGCAATCAGCAAGCGGACTGAAATAGCAGAAATACAGCATAATCTTCAAAGAGCAATGCTTTCCCCAAAAAAATACATCTCAGGGGAGAATAATAAGTGACAAAAACTGCCTGCGACTGAAACAGGTAAAAGAGGACAGAAGATTAAAAACAGCAAATGCAAAAAATGTAAACAATTTCAAGGAAAGCAAACATCGCTTTCAGAAGACAAAATCAATGTTTGTAAACATTATTCAAAATAAGATTTTTTTTTATTTCAAAAAAAAAAAAACCCAGTGTGCTTAATGGACAACGAATTAAATAATTCTGTCGTCTGAATTTTGTCTTCACAAATAAAAACAGCCATAGAGAAAAAAGTAGATCGATAGAAAATCAGAAAATATTTGAGCTGAAATATACTGGAACGGTAGTGTGCTGTTAAATGTCTGTTAAATAAGTAGCTGTGTCTATCTTTGGGCAAGTTTGCAATGCTTACCAGGACTAGACGTGCCAGATTAAGACCCTCCAGTGCTCCTAGGCGCGTTGGCAATGGCTTCTTTTTTGCTCCCAGGTGGGTGACACTTGCACTGTGCCTGCCTCCTGGCTTCCATTCAGCTGATGGAGCTGAGATCATCCATTAGTCTAATGGGCCCTCCAGAGCTCAAGGGCCCTAGGGATGGACTTAGAGTACCTAATGGATAATCCTCCATTGGGTGGATGCAGCCAAATGAGAAGGAACATGACAAAGAGACAAGCTGAGTTTGGCTAAAATTGTTAATCCTGCTATAACGGAAGATATCGGCACACTGGAAATCTCTCTAGTTCTTTAGTAGACTTTACCACCACTATTAGTAGCTTCTATGGGCCACTAGAATCATATTGCATTGACATGCTATACTACCACACATGACACAAGTATATATAACAAATATAAAATAGTGTACATATACACTATGTGGACAAAGGTATTGAGACACCTGACCATTACACAAACAGGTACTTTAATAACATTGCATTCTAAATACATAGACATTAATATGTAGTTGCCCCCCCCTTTGCAGCTGTAACAGCTTCCACTTTTCTGGGAAGGATTTCCACAAGATTTGGGGGAGTTTCTGTGGGTATTTTCGCCCATTCATCCAGTAGAGCGTCTGTGAGGTCCGGCACTGATGTTGGACAAGAAGGCCCGGTAAGTTAGTGTTTGGCAATGCTTCATTATTTCTTAATTATAAGTGGAGGGCGTTTTCATCACCTTTCTTGTCCCCACCACAACATATTATATTATATTAAGAAGTAAAAGAAAACACAAAGCTACCAGAAGTGCTTGTGCACCATCAATGCCAAATAAAACACTAAGCACTTTTCTATTTGCAGTCACTGTCACAAATTTTGACCAAAAGCAGTTTAAACATTGTCACGATCACAGCGTTGCAGATTTACCCCCAGTTTTCAAACTCGTCTCGCCTTTGTAGGCAATTTAAAACATTTACAACGTAAGTAGAAAAAATTATGAAGTAACATCTCTCATCAATGTATTATTCATGTTGATGCTGTACTAATAAAAGGTCATTAGGTTTTACTTTTTTTGGTTCTTAAGCTGGCTAAAAGAAGACTTTAAATGGTACAACAAACGTTACCCTGTCTATCGATAACAAACTATATATTATTAACTTCCGGAATGAAGATTCAATAGAATTCAACCATATACATTCTGAACTTTGCCCTCAGGACTATGCTCACAGTAAAACATAAAGAAATCAATGGGCCTTTTGTAAAGCCGAATTGACTTACAATTCTCGACATGGCCTGGCTTGGTTTTAAATCACAAAGCTATATCTAAGCCATGTCCCGCTGGCCTGGTCATGAGGGAACCGAGACCATCATCATAAATCAGGATTTGAAGGAGCTTCGTTAGATACCATCTCAGAAACATGTTCTACCCTCTCTTTCATTAACACTCTGATGAAGTTAATGTCTTATCAGTTACAGGGCAGACAGTAGATGCGTTAAGTGCATTCAGATTCTCTTCTACGAGGCTGCCAACAGTGCAAGTGTATCAAAATACTTTACCCGAGGACCGGTCATATTGTAATGGAAATGCATTGAACGTTTGACTCGATGTAGCTTATCCACAAAACATCTGTTTATCTACACATACACACACACACACACACACACACTTACCTAGTTCCTCCACTCAATCTAATGATCCTTGCCTGTCCTTTGTTCTAATTTCTACTCCTTATACTTTGTAATCTAATATCCAAACAGTGCCCCCAATATACCTTTGTGATTTTAAGTTCAGCTTCCACGTCCAACCAAAATACAACTCAAGACAGACGCACAATACCAAAACAAAACCCCCAAAGTAGGAATGGCGATAAAATGAGAGACACTCAAGAAAGAAGATACCAGCAAAGGCGAAGAAACACTTCAGTGAGCTGTCCCTCTGGCTACACTATACCTTTTCACTCAAAATGAATACTTTACTAAAAAAAAGCTGTGTTTTCAATAATAACCATATACTTTTTATGAATTTGTATATACATTTTAATTTATTTTCATTCTATACCATGCGTCTAATTTCCTCGTGTCACATCATTCTGAAGAGACAGATCATCTGTTCTAGATCAACCTAGAATGCTGTGTTAATGAGTTACACAACCAATTAAAATCTTTGATTCAATGAGATCTAGTCACCGCAGGGAGAGCTGGAAGGAGAGTTAAGGGCCAACGCTGGCAGGTTTCTTCAGCAAGAAGAGCTGAGGTGGCCCTGCATAATGTATAATTCAAAGTGTAGGTAGACTGAACAAATCTCACTGCTTTAACTATTCATTATGCAGGGCCAAGTAAGCTATCCCAGGAGCAGAAGCTCTCTAGTGATGGACCTTCGTAATGTATAGTGAATACGTTGAGAGTAAAACTCTCCTCAAGCTCTCTCTTTATTGAATGAAGCCTCTGTGTTACATAGTTACAATCCTAGTCACCACAAGCCCTCTGCTAGCCACCATCTCGACACAAGCACTATTTGACTTAACGTACCTCCCGTGCCGCCGGGGCTGGCTTGCGCAATAGTTTCATTAAAAGACCCCCAGAGCGTATGCACTGAAAACACTCCCATTGATTAGACTTCCTCATTAAACCTACCAGTTTAAGTATATGAAAGGCTCTAAAACCTCTGTGCAGCACAAATGTGTTCAAATGGAAAGCATGTCTAAAAAAGAACGTAATATAAAATAAAAAAAATAAACCCAAGATATATTCATTTCATTTTGGATTATTAGTTTAGTTACTAGTTTTATTTTTTTTTAGAAACACTATTTCTCATCATTTGCTTCCAATTTTGTACTTCAACAAAGCAGCTACATTCTATTGGAAAAGTCATTATATTTTGTTTGCTAAGAATAGCCATAACCCTTTGTGTCTGAGCGGAAACCTTTCGACACGCTGGTCCTGTCAAGAATGGGCTACGTCGAGAGAATGTTGATGTATGTTTGCCACTTTCCATGCCCCATTACTTCCAAATGTGCAGAAGAAAGAACGTGAAAGGTATGGTAGAAAAATATGGTCTTCTTCAGTGACGTCTGATGTCCTTTTTTTTTGAACGCAAGTATACCAGGTTCACAGGATGATACAAACGTTCAGACGTGTGCACTGCTCATTTCCTAAATAGGTATATATTCATTAAAAAAATAGAATTTTATTGTGTTTTAGGTCATAAATTAGATTGGTGATGAGTATTCTGTTCATGTGAAAATCATTCCACTGCAGGGAACTGGAAGAGACATCCCTCGGTATGTGCAGATAGCAGTCTCATTGATTTGACTGCTCTTTAAAACTTACCGTGTCTTCACTTATTGATGGTTCCTATGGTTTGGCGCTGGCTCTTACTTTGTATGGAGTCACCAGAATGAGGAGTCTGCACACACACCAAAGGAACTCAGGTGCTTAACTGTGCCAGGAAGGGCCAGCTCCCCAGTAGATCAAAATAAATAAAGGCTCCAGGCACTCAAGGGTTCCAGCTTAGGCAGATTTTTTGAAGGAAGACAGCAATCAACTTGATAAAGACCTCATTGTGAGGTCGAAACGTTGTTGCTGTCTTCCTCTTATAAATCTGCCTGAGCTGGAACCCTTGAGAGCCTGGAGCCTTTATTTATTTTGACTTACTTTGTGTGGAGTCAAGCCAGAAATTTGGCCTGAGTCAGCCTCATAACCAAACCAAAACAAGGTAAACTCAGGCTTACTGAAAAGTTTAGTTGAATTCTGGATTCTGTGCATTCACCATATGGTTACAATAATACCTACAACAACAACAAGCTGGTGTCAGAAACTGATTCTGCAAATCAACAGTGTTATAAGTTCTTCGTCCAAGAAGCAAATTCCCAGAGTGTAAATTGGCAGGAGTACTTTCATTTTCAGTTTAAAAATGATCCAAGACAAGTACTTTAAGTGATCTTGCTATCGTCTGTTTCTCTTATTTGGTCTCGTTTCCTCTCTTTTTTTTTGAGAGATTCTTTGTTACAGGGTTCTACATGGAATCACTGGAGGTGGATCAGCAGCCGATGCTTCCCATCTTTTATTTTGTTATTTTATTTTTTATTTAGTTATTTTATCTTTTATTTTGTTATTTTATGCTGTCATTGCTATTTTGGGATCTGATTAATTCGTATTAGACAGGGCTGTCTTTAATGTGGGGCAAAAGTAGCAGCTTCTCAAGGTCCAGGTTTACCTTAGGGGTCTACAGTAGCCCTTCCTTGGGCCCTCTCAATAGCTTCCATAGTCCGGTGTGCCAGGCCTCTCTTAATGCTTCCTCCCTGAGATTTGATGGTTGGATTACTTTGTCCCGCTTGTGTGAATTTTCCTTAAAAAATACAACTTGAGTGCCAGTTCTCAATTACTCGGCATTTAGTAAATTTAACCAAGTCTGAATTTTGTATCCAAGGGAGGATTGTCATTCAGCCCAGGGTGCAAGTCCAAAAGTGCAAAATGTGCAAAATGTGCGAAATTCCATACATCTTTCCCAGAATGGACTGCATAAAAAGTCCATAAAAGGAGCACAGAAAGGATACATCCATGGTGTAAATGTTGAAGGCATTGTTACATAAAACAGACACACAGAACAGGTGTCTGATTAAGGCCCCAAATCTTCAATCACTTCTAGAATTGAATCCATTTTAAAGGGTTTACAGTCCAGACAAACCTCAGGCTTTACCTCATTAACATGAACTGTAAAGCTGATAGTTAAGTGGTTTATTTAATGACATTTCTGTGTTATGTGAGTTGGGACACAATGAAAAAATTATCACTGAAAAATAATGACGGGCAAAGCCTGGTGAATTTCTCCTGCAGCAATCGCTAAACTGGCCTAGACTTGGATGGAAATAACTGAACACCAGATACAAATTTCACAACGCCATTATTGTGCAATCGGCAAATATTTGTGGTAGACCATCACCAATATACTGTCCGTCCCTACCATGATTATCATTCTCATCCTCACTATGATCATCACATAACTCAGTCTCCATCAACGCCTACCCTGATACCTCCAAAATATTTTCCCCTTTCTCTTAATACCCCAATATCCCCAGCATTATTTCATCTTATATCATCTTCATACCCTCCTGCATGCACCATCATCATCTTCTTTGCCCATCAACCACCAGTATTTCCCATCAACTTGTAAACCTCACCACCACTGCTCCCCCACCAGTATTCCTTCCCGTCATCCTAATGACCACCAGTAATTTTCCCAATATTGCTTCCCCATCAAAATCTTTTACTTATTTTTCGGACCCCACAATAAATAACAAAACTAAATAAAATAACAAAAATAGATCTTACACTGCTCAAACAAAGACTCTTCAAGCCAATGGCTAGATATGATGCTGTTATGCAGGAATTGTGGGACTGCAATGGAAACTGGATTCTTTGGATGGTGGAGAAGGGATCCGTGCTGACGGAGGTCACATCTTCTCAAGGAGCAGAGCATGAAGTAGTTGGCTTTGAGACCAACGGCAGATCAGGCAGCCTACCAGATAATTTCCCAGCATTTCCCTGTATGCCAGCCCTACCGGCCCTCCATAACGCATATTTAACATTTTTTAATTGAGTCAAAATTCTTCCTTTCACCGCCGCTCGCTATTTAGCCCTACAAGATATTCTTCTTTATTCCAATCTCACTGTGCCATATATTGGAATTAGACATTTATTTCCATTTTGATGTTATTCATCTCAGATTTGTTGAGCATGAAGAGAGCTATTTATTTCTCAAGAATTATGCATGTGTTTTCTACCCTGTTCAAGATCCAATTAAGAAACAAAATGTATGATAAATTGCTCCATATGTAGTTTAAGATTTACTGCACCAATTATTATTGTTTGATTTATATATTAGCCACTGCGCTTGCAGCTACTCAAAGCATCAGCATACAAATAAGTCAATATGGAGTGCAAATGCTGAAAAAACTCCAGAAGTTAAGAGAAAACTCATTTAAAAGGGCGAGACAGGTGTATAAAAATGCTATTCGCTATATTAACACATTCCTGACAGATTCTACCCCTCCAAAATTATGATAACATTTGAAATTATCTGTGGGATACAACTGCAGTTTGTCCGTTGATGACATACTGTATTTAATAACAATTAAGGTGAAATCCTACTTTTTTTGCCATTTTTACCATCTGTTATCTGGATATCCTTTTTTCACAGTACAAGTAGTGCTTTATTTTGAAACAATAACAACACACACACAAAAATAATTGTGCTAGTATGTAAAAAATTATACTAACATAAAAAAAACACATTTTATTTGTTATGCTCTAGAGGGCCATGTCAATCCTTTACATACCGGTATTACTCTATAGTGTACTAATTATATATATATATATATATATATATATATATATATATATATATATATGAGTAGTGCTAGGGTAATGTTGGGGAACTTTTGGACTTGGGGAGAGCCCAGACTGTCAATTGATCTGCTGTGCAGTGCGATTTCACTGCAAATATCACAAGGGGCAACTTGTCCCAGCTTTTGTTGGATGTACTATACCAAAAGGGTTAAAAATGATTGTGGTTTTTGCATAATATACTGTAATGCTTTCAGGCAGCTGCATAGTAGCCATGTTTATGTGTCCTCTACCAGACAAGTACCCTTTCAGTACTGCCTGTGGTAAACCGTAGAATGGCTTAGTGTTAATCACCCAGGTGGGGATCGGAGCACAGCACAGAGGGACACAGAAGTAGATGATAACACCAGGGAATGGTAAAACAGCAAAGGTTTATTCCACTGAGCAGAAGCGGGCAGCAATGAAAGGCAAAACCGTACCACAATCCGGGGTCTGGGGCAGGAGATAAGCAACAAGCCAAGGTCAAGTGTAGGAGATATTCATCAAAGTCCAAAAGAGAGCCAAGGTCAAAGTCCATGTAAACCAAAATGAGTAACAGGGATAAATAGCAATCGGGGAAATCGGTATGGGGAATCCAGGAAATAAGTTGAGCAAACAAGCACTGATTGAACGGTGTTGGGGGTTTAAATAGTCTGCCAAGTCCTGGCTCCTCTCCCAGTTGGACCTTACCTGAGTGGCTCTGTCCGTCATCGCTCATCCCTGCCTTTGTTCCGTCCTCCTCCATTGGAGCCTCACCATTGGGCATGCAACCCCACCTTACTCCCCGTGATGCATGCCTTACTAGAGGCCGGGGATGCGGCCTACTACGTGACTGTGTGGCCCTTGGACGGAGGAACGGGCGTTCCGCGCTGCCGCTATCGGGAGGAGACTTCGTTGTCTGGAGGGGAGGTAAGAGCCTGACACCCAGCCGGTGTCTAATGAACGCCCATGAAGGAAAAGGCTTCATTATCATTGCCATTCATAATCAGCTCAGTGTGGTGATTGAGCAGGGAAAGGCACTCAGAATATCACATCACTGACAGCAATGAAGGAAGTTTATTGAAACAAATATTTATTGGATAAAACCAGGTTTTTGTCAATCTGATCTTACTAAATACAGCATAGTATTTTACGCTCATAGAGGAAATACAACCTTTTTACGCCGGATTTCCTCTTTAAATTAAAAAAAAAAACCTGACCGTACCAAATATAACTAATCATTCTAACATTATTTTGCTTTGTTAATTATTTGAGATTGCATCTGTAAAAAAAATATGCAGTTTATTGCTGAAATCTTACCGAAAACACCCATGAATATTAGTCGTAATGGATTACATTGCTGTTATTTTAAGTAGGAACAGTTCTGCGTTGGTAAGTATTGCTTCTCAGGGATATGGTTGCCCTTGTAGCAGCTCCTTATGTAAATCTATACTTCCCAAAGGGAAGTATCATCTATTCAAAGGCAATGGCCCAAGAACAGCATCGTTTCAATTAACGAATAGGAAATTAACTAGGATCAAATTCAACCAGAGAGAGAAAATTAGAGAAACGCGCACAAAATGTACAGCACCAGTTCAGAATTAATTAATAATTCATGCAAAACTAGAAATGTAATCATAACACAATCTATGGCAATCACATTAAGAGAGTCAAGCAAAATAAGAATGCGGTTCATTGTGGCTTTGGAAAAGGACATTAATTCCAATAGAGCTACAGGAGTAACAGCTTTAAAGCGAAACCATGCCTTTCTTTTTAGTTTAAAAGGACGGGCAGCATCACTAATTGAATAATGTATTTGACTTTGTGGGTACTTTAATAAGCATTGTTCCAAATGTTAAAAAAAATATTTTGTGCCACTGATTGGTTGCGCGAAGCAGCCAATCAGTGACAAGAAAGTGCTCCGATTAAAGCCGCGTGGGAGTGCTTACTGCACACATGCACAGGATGTCTGCGGAATACCCCGGTGCATTTGCATTGGGGACTATAGGCATTTAAAGGGACCACTCAGGTATCATATGCATTGATGCTCAGCAGTGTCCCTTAAAGTGCAACTATCTGTATCTGAAACAAAACTGGCCTTTCCATAAAGGTAATCACTAATTGATGTATTGGCATTTGTGGGGCAGAGAAAATTCAGGACCTGTTTGGGGCCAAGGACTATGTGGCTGGTGTGGCTAGTGTGGAAGAACTTGACCGGCCGCACAGAGCCCTGACCTCAACCCCATTGAACACATTTGGGATGACCTGTAATGGACATTGCGAGCAAGGATTTCTCATCCAACATCAGTGCCTGACCCAACAAACGCTCTACTGGATGAATGGCCAATAACGGTCCCTGTTGGTGTAATGGTCAGGTGTCTCAATACTTTTGTCCATATAGGATCTGGAACAAAATATTCTAATTATCTCCTTGTGCCTTTCTGGTGGTAAAGAAAAACATTTTCAGATTTATAGAAAAATGAAATCCTCACCTCTGTTTCATATAGTATAAAGCAGCCATGTTCTAACGGCCTATTTACGTTTCTATTTCACATTATAATAACTGGTCATTCACTTGATTAAATGGATTCGAACCAAACCCTTGCAGTGTTTTTGTGATAATGAAAGAATATGTTCATTCATTAACGCGGTAATTATTAAACTGTAATTGTAAAATGAATCTGAATTTTCTCCACAGGAGTCTCGCTAATTTAGCAGTCAATTATTTTAAAATTAGAGTATCAATAATATAACTGAACCAAGAATTATCCTACTTTAATAATCACGCCAAACAACTAGAAGCCAAATTATAGTTTAGTTTTGCAGTACATTTCCTAATTGTCTTGTAATGCAGTTATTTCCACTGTATTAGTAAGTTGGTTTTAATTACTCTTCCATATGATGGTCTCAATGTCAGCTATTATTTTCTATATCTTCAGTATATAGCAGTATGTAAGCTGCAGGGACAATAAAGATAAGAATGTGGCCTCATCAACCCCCGGACCACCGGGCATTCGCCCAGTTGGACAGATGGTCTTCAAAGACCTGTTCATGAGTGAGGAACTTCAGGACATGGATTTTGTTTTGGGCTGGCTTTGCCACAAAACTTAGTTTCTTTGAAAAAATCAGTCCCTTACAGTAGAACATGGTTAAAAATGTAACACAATGGGCGAGGTATAAATGGAAATGGTTGGGACCACAAAAAATACTTCCCATTTGCCTTACCCCTAATAATTTGGTGCTCCAGGTGCCTAGTCTGAGCTTAGGCTTGCCTCTTTAGCTTTGATCTGTTATACAGGTTCTATGAAACCACTTTCATGGAAGTTTAAGTATTTAGGACATCTGGAGGGAGAAGTGAATTAGGATGAAATAAATTCATAAAGTCGACAGGATGGAACTAATCATGGAATGATAGTGGGACATTAATTACTTTAATTTTTGTTTGGGGTCTTCTGGGAAGTAAATGTGCATTGCTAGTAGCTATGGAGAAATTTTTGTTTGTCTCAAATCCTCTCTTGTATGAGCATTCTAACATTTAGTGTACTGTAGTCTAATTACTAAATGTATCCTTTCACAAGATGGTGGTCATCATCATCCAAGAACATGCTGTAAACTCAAATTAGTCATCCAATGACCCAAGAGCTTCCCCAGGTCTTCCTCTTCACCTTTGCAGACTTTAAATATTTTGTCGAAGCACATCACCATCTATTTGGAGTTCTTTGTGCCTTAATATATTATTATTAGATATTATATTATTTGTACTAAACAGATAATAAAAAGTTGTGAGAAAAATAAAGTACACCCTCTTTGAATTCTATGGTTTTACAAATCAGGACATATCAACAATCATCTGTTCCTTAGCAGGTCTAAAAAATAGGTAAGTACAACCTCAGATGAGCAACAAAACATAACATATTACACAGTGTCATGAATTATTCAACAAAAATAAAGCCAAAATGGAGAAGCCATGTGTGAAAAACTAATCACACCCTAACTGCTTCCATTTATAATTTAAAGTCCATCATTCTGCAGTGAAAAAGATTATTCAAAAGAAGAAAGCATTGAAGACAGTTTCCAATCTTCGAAGGAGTGGACGTCCCAGCAAATTCACCGCAAAGTCAGCCTGTGCAATCCTCAGAGAAATTTCAAAAAAACTCAGACTCTACACTCCCCAGAGTGTTAAACTACCTACAGATTCATTTTATCTTTCAGCCATTGTAATTGTTTTGAATATATTATGTTTAAAAGAGCTAACAGCTATTAATATATACAAAACAGAATCTTAAGTAGAGACTCGATGATAAAAGTCTCCCAGGATCAGCTCGTTTAGAATGTTCCTTGGTCTGAAAATAAAATAATGCAAGTTTTGTGTTTGTTAAAGATTCGAGTGAAGACCTTTTTATGTGGACGAGGTCCTAGCTGTAAAAATATAATATCCTTAAAATAAAAAAAGAAAGAATAATAACCCTCTGTGCATAAAAGAACCCCTCTTATCTGTCAAGTATCTGCTGGATTCAGGCTTTCTCAGCTGCTCCAAATTATTTTAATGATACTTTACTTTCCAGTCATTTTCAAAATCAAACAACACGCATTCTTTGAATGCAATCGTAACATTGGAAAAGAGGATCCCCTGGTAATTCTTGTTTTAAGAAATGAATGGGCTTGAAACTGGCGGAGAATTGACTAACGTTCAAATGCTATCGCTGAGTGATTGTACAAGTATAATTTTAAAGCCGAACAAAGCGGAGGATAATTAGTTTTTGTTAGTTAATAATAACATTATTTTCAATTGACACAGTGGGGGTTAATTTTTTATATTATGTATATTTTTTTTATTTTTTCTGGAGTATGCCGATTTACTGTATTTTTTTGTTTTTTATATTTCTGTAATTTTAAGACACCTGGACAAGACCGTCTTCTCCACAGGCCGTCCTCTACGGTGAACCTAAATATAACTTTCTATACACTTTTATAAGCCCATAGCAGTTTGCAAGATTTTAGTTAATATTTAGGTGAAAAGCTTACTGTTACAATGCAAGGCCAAAATAAAGAGCTCTTCGGTGACCTGTTCATTAACAGAAATGTACAAAGAACAAGAGGTCACCCTCTGAGACTGGAAGAGCGCAGGTTTCATAGACGACAAAGGAAGGGATTCTTTACAGTGAGGGCAATAAAGGTATGGAATTCACTGCCAAGATAGGTGGTTCTATCAAATACATTAGATGCCTTCATAAAGGGTCTGAATATTTTATTAGAAAAGCAGCGCATACAGGGTTATAAATAATTGGAAAAAACATTAATATTTTAGTGCTTGATCTAAGGAGAAATCTGATTGCTCCAAAGGAATCCCAAAGGAATGTTTTTTTTTAACCGAAAAATAGCGTAATTGGGTTTTTCTTTTTTGCCTTCTTATGGGTGAAAAGCAGAAAGGATAAGTAGAAGGTTTGAAATTGAAGGACTTTTTTCAACTTGAATTACTATATTACTATGTTAATGTCAATTAATGCTTATTCCCACGAGATGGATATACATAAGAACTGTGGATTTGCTCTTCATGTGAGATAGATATGTTCCGAAACTGGATACTTAATGAAGAGTTAGACAAAGATCTTCACCAATTCACAACCATGCCCCCTTTAGGTTGAGTTTGTGTGGCCGCATGGACTGTAGTGGAAAGAATGGGGTCAGAGACTGGATGCGCAATTAAGAGATTACTAACCAGAGAAACAGAACTCCTTTACAAGTTCCAGGTGAAATCCGGAGAGTTCCCAGGCAGGACTAACAGAGGCATTCTAATGATACTGAGGAGGGGCAGCTTGGGGTAGGAGAGAAAGGTATTGGGCGAGTATTCATGGCGCTTTGTACTACACCACGAGTCTAGAATCAGGTATTTAGTTTCATCGGGTACATTCATGCTGTTGATTGCTGTGCTCATGTTAGATGAAAATATTCTCCCTAGATTTTCTAAGTCGACTCTACAAAGCAGTTGAAGAGGAGTTTATTTTCAGTTTTTTTGGCACTAGAGGTCTTTGAGAACACTATTAAAAAAAAAAAAAAAATAATAAAAAAAAATCTCTCGATATATTTTTTCTTTGACAGCCCTGGTCCAAAAATCTGCCCATTCCAAACTGCAGTAATAAAACATTCGACAGCACTGAACTAATCTGAATTTGATATCTTTTGCTCAGGGACAGTGCTGGAAGGTTTATATGTGGCTGCTTAAAAAAAAAAAAACAACAATTCTGATCCACTAGATAAAGGTGAAGTCACATATCCCTTGTAAAAGCATTGCCTGTCCTAAGCCTTATCACATAATTCTATCTAGTTTAACCTTTGCTTCCAAACGGATTAAGAAATAAAAAAATACATTTTTTATTTTTTTTTAAATGTTTTAATTCATGAGTCATAATAAATAGTTTAATCACAATGATACTATTCTAGGTAATAATTCTAGATCCCATTTAAAATGTATTTTCCTGTATTTCTAAAAGAAGGATTTTTTTATGTTGCTTATATGATTCATCATAATATATGATATGATATAGCAGCTCAGTTCACTAGTGATAATTAAATGTAATGACTATTTATGGACAAAACAATGGAAGCTATATGTAACATTTAAAGTAGCCATGAATGGTTAAAATTAGATTTTTAGTGGTCAGGTTATACAACAAAGACCTGTGACTCACAATAGATTACTGGACCTCAAGGCACCCTTTCATCTTGAGGTAGGAGAACAGAAAAATGATGACTTGTTGTTGTGGCAAGTGGCAGCTCCATCCAGCAGGAGGAGATTAGTTGATAGCATAAGAGGTAGTAATGAGTTGTGACCCTCATTTTTGGCAAATTTAATACATTAGCAAACACCCTTGCCCACCAATCCACAAAACATCTCTTGTGTCCCGATTTTTGGGCACTGTCCCGCTATTCCACGGAGCTGCCTCACTGTCCAGCTTCTGTTGTCAATGGGGATCAAAGGATCGGATCTCCTCTGACGGGCAGAGAAAGCTCAACGGAGATCTGTGCTCATGGTCACCTCTTAACACTGAAGCCACATCTGCCCACCATGTTTGGTCAAGTCTAACTTAACAAAACTGGTAGACCATTGTCCAAGAACTCTCTCTTTTCGTACGTTCACCGATTTACCCCCCAAATCTTTCCTTTTCTATTTGCCTCTCAGTCCTTCTTCCTTCTTCCTTCCTTTAATTAACCCCTTCCAAATGATCAGATGCTAACACGTCCCTTCTAATCCCTTCACAATATTTTTACTGAAAACAACTATGTGGATTTTCTACTTTGTGATCACATCTTCTATGAAGTACAAAAAAAACTACACTCCAAAATGGTTATACTGTCAAATCAATTAATAGGCTCATTAACCTAATTTGAAAAAGTTAAAGCAAATACTGCCTCGCGAGTATTTTCTTCATGATTTAGCTCACATTATGTGTAAACTCGGCTCCATAAATGGTCAATTAGATGCCTAATGTAAACATGGCACATCGGAGATGAGTCTACAACACATCAGTATTGCCGTACGTGAACTGCTATACATTTTAATAACCGCTAGAGAATATATTATTGCATCTACCAGATTCCAAAACGGATACATTTTAGATCATTATAATTGGACGTTTTCATGGCAATAGCCCAAAATGGGAATAAATTTGATATATATACACATTTTCTGTAATTGTAATAATATGCTTAACTTACTTCTACTCTGTGTATTATGATTGTGATACGTTAAATAATTTAAATGTATTAGTATGAATTTATGTTGATGTAATAAAATCCATGCACATATTCCGAACGCACATTAGCCACACGGAAAATGACTTTTTATCATATTTTGCAACATGCTGATTTGATAACATTATTAACAATACAAAAAAAGTAATTATCTTTCCCCGTGACTCAAGTACGCCATATTTTAAAGCTCCGATTAGTAGTCCAAATATATCACAATACGATTTACTAAACATTTATTTAATAGGCCGTGAAAGATACCTTTGTGTTGAAAAAAAAAAAAGATAATCCGCGTTGTTAATTTAAGTCGTACTTAACAAAAACCCAAGTTCCAAGAATTCTTGCTCTGAACCCAATTATTGGCTAAAAACTCTATTCCTGTCTGTTTTATTATGGAATATTTGCATGTATAATTTGACAGATCATTTCGCGTTATTAAAATGACAAGACAAAACAACAAAATATTTATTCCAAAAAAAACCTCGCTTATCAGTGAAAACATAAGCAGGCAGCATCGGAAAGCGGTAATGAATGGCACGCCGTTGATTGTGTTCCTAGCAATCATCTGCATTAGTGATCATTAACTTCACAATGAATCAGGGAGTTGATTTATTTAACAAACCTAATTGCTATTTCTTTTAGTAATTATAGCAGCGATATCAGGCCGAATAGGAAGGGGTGGAAAAAGTATAAACAAGCCAACGCGCCTGTTACAAATTCTAGAACTTCGCTGTTCGGGTTATTTTTAAGGCATTTTAAGGGATAAAAGTAAAACTTTATAAATGAGGATAGGCCTGCTGAAACTCCTACTCTTGGTAAGAACGTTGGTCCTGGTAAGCATCCATTATAGTGTTTTCCTTCGACCGCGGGAGAGTCTTGCCCATCGCGTGCATGGCTTGTCAAGCTGATCCTGGTATTAGGCTCAGCTCCAGCTTGGGCCATGCCGGAGCCAACTGGTTCACTGAAACTGGTTTCATCTCTAAATATGACATAATAACAATACCGCTATGTGTGATACAACGAGCGTGAATGGAAATTAGCTGTGATTTTATGAGATGAGAAACATATTTGTCGTCATTACCTGTCTCACGTTCATGTATTATAATTATGGTTCCGTATTAACAAAATGAGAAGAGGTGCATCGGAGTCGTTATTTCTGATGGAGTCAATCAATGTTACAAAGTGTCAGGAAAAAGATTTGATAGCAAGAGGGAGGTGGTCATGTCGCTTGCCTGATCACTGGTCACACTTCACTTCTGGAGACCCCATCTCCAGACGTCTGTAGATATGCTTCAGAGAACCTGATGAAGGGGTACTTAAACGGTGCACTAGTCACAGGATGAAACATATCATAAAATCTAGTGTATTTTCTGAGATACGTAACATTTTCTGCTGGTCGTTCAGCAAAGAAGCAACTTGAAACTATAACGACACTGATGTGGAAGGAGAATAGTCAGAAATGGACCATCAATGTGTTCAGGGCAACGCTAGGACTAGATGGGACAAAGACCCAATTCTCTGGTGACACATGGATGTCCGTGCTCTGCACACGCATCTGCTCCGTCTTATGTCTCTGTTCAAGGATACTGTATGGAACTAAATCTGCCCTTTTGGGCTTGAGTTTGCTTCTCGCTCCATGTTGAAACACCTCGGTGCTCACAGTCACAGTTGACATGAGCAAATCGACTGATGTGAGTTAATCTACCGCTCTTTAGGTGATCAAGTACAGCTTACTAAAGCACCGAGAACAATGAGATAAAATGTCATATTCCAATGTACATTCCAAAGAAAACAAGGAATGTATCCATCAGATCACTATTTTGTTTATTTGTGATTAACTATGTATTTGTAGGTCGACTCTCTTAGGGTATCTTTTAGAATAAGGACTTAGTTGGGGTAATGTATACTTACATCAATGAGAAACTCTCACTAAATGACATATGCATCGTGCAGGGAGAAATCCACACGGTCCGACCATCATAAAATCGAGTTTATTGGCCAGATGAAGCAGGTTCCCTGCAAAACGCGGTCTAGTAGATCAACCCTTATTAAAATATCTTAATTGAGATAAAACCATAATTTATAAATAATTAGTATGAATCGAGTGTATATTACCTACTTAACCTTATATATGTAAATATATATATTTACGTCTCTTGCTTCACATGCATAGTTTCACGCTATAAAAAGTGTAATTAGATAAACTGGTTCCCAATTTTTGCTAATTACTGGTTGAGAAGCGTATACACAATAGCACTTGCTGGCATGGGAAATGTGAATCCACCGATGGATAATTCCTAATGAGACTAAAGCATGAGACGCACAGCTATTTGTGCCTGCGCGGTGTCTATTTTCATACTGGGATTCATTATGCGCATGGCTCACAGAGACATATAATGATCTGGTTATGCGTATACGAGCTGTCACAGACTGGAGAGGAAAGGAAAAAGGCTCAGTTACCCGAAAAGACACACAAACCCTAGACTATATTTTTAATAAAGCACTTCTGGAACTATGCAAAACCCGGAGCAATCAGCTGGAGCTTTTGATTCTGTTGCTATGGTGACAGCATCACATTTAGACTCAGAACTATCCTAGAATTCTTCTAGATATATAATGCCCGCTGTGTCTTGAATAATAATAATAAAAAAAAGTCCATACCTTGTGCTGTAGATTTAAATTTATTAAAATATGAAGACAATTTCTACCTGAAATGAAATTGTTGGGATAAAATTTATTTGCAGTTATCTTGTGAAATGATGTTACAGAGTTACATAGGCTGAAAAAAGACATGCGTCCATCAAGTTCATCCTTTCCCATAAAAGGATTTCTTGCTGTTGATCGAAAAGAAGGCAAAAAAAACCCAGTTGTGGCTCTTTCCAATTTTGCACAAACCAGGGAAAAAAATTCCTTCTTGACTGCAGAATGGCCGTCAGATCTCTCCGTGATCATCAAGTTTTTACCTAAATCTGCTTTTACCTAGAAAGCTTGTGAGCTGTAGACAAGGAAAGCTTTCGGGGTCAAAAGACCAACATTTACTCCCAACCCAAAGTCGGCATGGGCACCAATGAGAGATTAAGGGGAGGTGCTTAACTATAGCCACTCCCATTTTTTGCCTATACAATGGAAATTTTACCCCCCCAATGCCACACCCATTTTCTTGCTGCCATGTCCATTCAATGACTATGAGCTCATACTATGTCTTTTTTTTTAATCTTAATTGTTTTTGTCTTTATGCCTAGAGGGCGATTGTCGGAGGTCAGTAACGATTACTACTGATTTTAGTAGCAGTGACTACTATTTATCAGCCGGTGTTAAAATGCAAAGTGGTTTTCTAAATAATATCACAAAAGTAGAAACTAGACCCAATTATTATAAAGAGACCGTCGCCTGTCCTCCTCACTCATGGGAGCTTCACCAAAGCCTTCTATGACCTCTAGTAAAAATGTAACATATAGCGTGTAGGGGGTAGTATCCAGCAGATAATTCAGAGGCTTCCATGTAACGTAAGGAAGATTTACTTTACTGAGAGGGTGGTAGATAGATGGAACAGCCTCCCAAAAGAGAAAGAGGTGCAGTGAGGGAATTTAAACATGCATGGGATAGGCATATGGCTCAAAGACGAGACCAAGTACTGATTAGTTTTGAGTCTTTGTATCAGGACTAGATGGGCCGAACGTTTAACATTTAATTGAGTACTTTCATTTTGCTTTGTTTGCTGACAATAAAGCTAAATACGCTCTCGACGACAACAAAAAGTCCTCGTAATGAATCCAAGCAGAAGATATAAGCGAAGCTCAAATCGGAATTTAGTGAACCGAGGATGACCCGTCAGCGCGACTAAAGTTGTCGATATGCTAATCGTAATGCTTATGTTTTCATTCTTTTTCAAGTTCCTATTTATCTGTTCATCACAGGCTGGCTATGCAAATCAGCGGAGCAATCAGACATTTATCATACTTAACGGAAATGTATTTTCTATTTATGCTAACAAAGTGCTTGATTGGATTTTGTTCATTACGCGAAAGTAGTCAAAAGGGTTTACTTAACTGCTGTTTCAGATTAATGAATGCATCATTTAAAGTGTATGGGAACAGTATTATACACAACCAGTTTTACCAGTAATTAATCAAAATAGATTTCTTGGGTGGATTTGGTATATTAAAAAAAAGCGGATTCTATTTTATACACCGAAGAGAGGGTCTCATATTTTGCAGGTTGCACTCAGAAAGAGTTGCTATTAGGGGTATGGGGACTGGGCAGGCACAGGTGCCCTGCTTCCTGATCTGTACAGGCCCCCTCATTGGTCCTTGTGGCCTGCTACCAGTGTCTGGGCCCCTCTGTAACTTGGGGCCTGGTGACCCCTTTGCAACCTTTACGGCCTATGGCTCCACTGTGAGCATGGGGCAGGGCATTGGTAGGTCCAAGGGGGCATCATTTGCTCTGCTGCACAACCAGAGGGCAATGCGCTGCTGCTCAATGGGCCAGCTACAGGGCTACTTAGTGGTCGCCGGTGGCGTGCCCCATTTGGAGCAGGTGGCATTAATTATAAATGCGGTGGACACCCAGTCAGCGGGGACATCCCAAACGGAACGTAAGCCCAATAAAAATAGTAACTATTTGCATTTAGTTTAATGATTTTCATTTTTGCTGCATTAATGTATGTAATATATAAATTTCTGTATATATTGTGCAATTAATATTTAATTATTTATTTTTAAAAAAACACAGCTTAAGTCAATATGTAAGAAATGCCATTATATTCCCCATCTTTATTCAGATGTTTGGCTGAACACTATTTTCTATTCTAAATGGATGCTATTTCTTACCTGCTGCAAGCAAAACTAAAAAAAATATGAGTTCCTTCTCTTCCGCTTAAAAGCCCATTTTGACCCTGATTCACAACAAAAATACAAGTTCTTCAATCCATTTCGTGTTGTTTCTATAAAAGTTAAATAACTATCGGCTCATTCATATTTGAAACGCAACTCTCGCCCGTGAGAACACATTCTTTTATCCTATTAGGATTAAAACCTTTTTAGTCTGGTAGAAATGTTAAAATAGTCCATTGTCCCATGACTATCACATTCAAAACATGTCACTTCTCAGAACGTCTTTGTCTTCTTTGAAAAGCTCGTAAAAAATACTGGAAATAAAAGGGAAAAATACATAACAACATGTTCGTGTCAACGTCCTTGTCAAACACAAGCACATAGAATTTAGATTTTGACTTTACATATTCATAAGGGTGAAAACAAATTTTACAACAAAGACATTAAATAAAAAACCCACAAAAAAATCAAACCAAAGGATTTCTTAAAGCTCTGTCACTCTTCCATAGAGTTCCATACATTAAAATATGCGATATGCGGTATATAGAGCATTAAAACCCTACCATATGTGTATATCATGCAGAATGGCCACTTCTTAGGTTCAGAATTATTATTCCTCGCAGGATCTTATCTCTGCCCTAAGGTTAAGTTGCTGATTGTTGTTGATTGGTTCAGGCAGCCTTGTAAAGGTAAGGAGAAAGGAAAGAGAACTTCCAGATGGCGTGGAATGTCGTGGAAGATTTTAGCCTTCACGACATTCATAAACTTAGTTATTTCAAGTAAAATGTCATAGCTAAGGATTCTCCTTAAAACAACCAATTAATAGACTTAATTATAGGAATTAGATTTACAAAATTGTATTAACATTCAAAGTATGGAAGATATAATTTTACACATTTAAACTTTATCTTCAAATCCGAGGTAGAACAGCTCCAAAATCCAAAATATTGTAAGAAAAAATGACTAAGGTTTCAGATTTGCAATTTCTTATTGTAAAGATTGAATAATTTATTGCGGCGATTCTGATACAGATCTTGTTCTACGTTGATTTCTTTGAGGCATAGAATATTTTGTGATTTTGTTTTTCTGAATGAATGCAGAATTTGGTACAATCATGGATGTCAGTAGAGGTATTACAAGGTAATAATTTCTCACCAGCTATCACCTTCCATTTAATTGGATTCCTTCATTCTTCGCTTCATCCAATATAACCTTTAATGGTGTCTTAGGTTGCTTACTAACTTGGTTTAAGTTGGCCTAATTTACTTCCCCGGGTCCAAGACACGGCAAAAAATATACGTTAAAGGTTTGGTGGCGGTGCAGAGATGATAGAAGGAAGGCAGAGAATTGATGGGAATAGACATGGCTTCTTTCAGGTGACATTCACAGGTCTACCGAGATAACGCAAAAGAATACTCACGGTTTATTCTGAGTATGGCTAAAATAGAACCCAGAATTGATGACAATATTGAATATATGTTGTTGTCCCGAACCTTCCAGCTATACATCAGAGGAGCTTCCAGAAAACTAAATCCATGTTTCATACACCTTTACATATTTTTTTTTTAATGACTTGATTTTTAATAAAAGCGATCATAAATGTACCCCCTGATAACATTGAATTGGTAATATTTTTATTATTTTTTAACATTAGTTGTTTTTTCTGTTACAAAAAACCCAAGAACTTTTATAAAGCTTCTAACTTTGTTTCTCATTTGTACTCAAGGGAAATAGTTTTGGTTTTCCTTTTTATTTATTTTTTTGTGCAAAAGATTAACCTTTTTGAAAACGAAGATGGTAGCAAGTATCAATATAACATTTCTCATGGAGTGGTGCCACCCAAAGTAAATGTGATCATTCTCCAGAATGATTGTTTGGAATCTTTTGAAGAACCCGCGGAATGTTTTCCATTGCTGACATTTTTAAAGGCAATTTCTTTCTAGAATCCCGTAAGCAAATGTCACTGCACCCATCACGAAATTTGCTCTGAATAATGAATGATCTCATTCAATAGCTGACAGGACACATGGTAGAAGTCAATAAAAAGAATTATTTATTAAAAAGACCTAATGATACAAGAACAGTACACAGGAACTATTCATTTTAGCGTGTCTTGCACATAGTATACAATTATATATAGTATATACACATTGTATACAATATTCCTAACATATCACATGGATCATTATAAACTCCCCAACCTACAACCAAGTAAAGATTTCTTTACAAGAACTGGATCTTTCTACAGAAGGTATACAACATAGTTCAAATACAGCCCCTGATGCTACATTAAAGTGCACGTTTAACCATTTGAATACCGGGAGGAGTTCCATGTATAGCTTAAAAAGTGCACTGCACTGCACCCCCCCCCAGGACTTAAAGAGTTAAACCTTGCAACCAAATTCAAGTCTCTATAACGGAGAACAAAGTTTAAAAAAAAAAATCATAAAGCATGATAAAGCAAATATAATGGACAACGCCATTTTACAAAATATATCGTCAAGTATTACATAGTTAAACATTTAAACATGTTTAGTTCTATTTGTTAAATGCAAACTTGTCCAGATTAATTAAGCTAAGTATGTACAACGTGGGAATATTAATCAGAAGAACCAGCTACAAAGACAGATCTATCGCTTGAAATGGGGCAGTTGAGGGTGAAGCCTACTGCCTGACTCTGCAAGCTGCAGCTTCTCTGCTACATACGGTTCTAATTAAAACATCCGATGCAAACGGTCCATAAGTGTCTACAAGAATGAGCAAAAGATGGCGCTCGCCCCTTAAATTTTTCCCCAAAAAAGTGCCCAATGATAAAGTTGGTAGCAGCTTTTCATAAGTATATATATTTTTTTCTTTCTTTTTAATATGTTAGGCGTTGACTCTCAGGGTATAAGGGAGGACAATACATCAATTTTTTCCGTCCCGTTCCCATTAATAGGGTAGTTACAGGGAATGAATTGAAACATGCATGGGATAGACATACGGCTCTTCTGAAGACCAACGACTTATTAAGGACTGAGTCTTACATCAGCAAAAATGGGCAGATTAGATGGGGCTGAATGGGTCTGATCTGCCATCAAATTCTATGTTTCTGTATTTACTAGTTAGTTGTATTTCCCATTTTATTGATGCTTTAGAATTTATATTTTCCCTTTTTTAATTTTGGTCATTATTAGTCACGATTTAATTTCTTATCCCTTGGTTACTCTGTCATTTCACTTTTATTGTATATGGTTCTCTAAGAGCACGATTATAACATTAAGGGACTTTGGGCAATACAATAGACTTTTCTGAGATGGGAAAAGAAATCCGACCCAAGCATCTCTTGAATTTTTCAAATCCTGTATATGTATAGTTTTATGGGGGGTTTGTTGGTCCCATTTATCTAATCTTATATAGACCTACAAGGTCCCCATGAAAGCCTCAAATTAGGCAAAAATTGCCTGTAATATATACATTTGCCTACTCAAATAATGAAACCATACATAGCATACTCATCTACAACCAGTTCCAGCCATAATGGCTCTTCTTGCCTATGACAAAATTATCTTTATTTAATTTCTGAACCAGGGCTGGTATGGACCGTATATTTAGACATAAGGTAACCAATGAGACCCAAACTCCAGGATGTACCCATTTTGAATTTTGTATATACCGACTTCATATCATATATAAACTTTTATATAAACTTTTGTACCATTATTAAAACTTATGATGACACATTCTTCTTTATAAATTGTTAATTTAAATTTTAACATTGCGTGAATCAGAAATACCGGTAGCTGTATTATTTTCTTTAAGTAACTGTACAATTACAGTTGTATAATTAAATATATTTAATATTAAATTATGCAGCATTATGCATAGACTGGTTATTTCATAAAGCAATATAAACACATTCAAAATCCCCTCTTTCCTGTATGTCATGGAGAGCCGCCATCTTAACTATTTGTCATGGGGTTGACATTATTATTATCCCCCCCCCTATTTGGTGGAAGATCTAGGGTAGTGAGGAGCAGTGGAAATATTCTAACACAAAAGTCTGGAGAAGCTCGTGTTTTTTCTCAAAAATATAATTAAATATATGTTTATATTTTCAACTGACAGTTTGTTCATAAAATAAATACAGAAGAAAATAAGGAATCATTCTTGGCAAAAATAAAAAAAAATTAAAACTAAATTAAACAAATAATGAATAAATTAATAATTAATAAAGAACATAATAATTAATAAATTAAATAAATCTAATAAATAATCTAATTAATTTCAATCACGTTTATACGTGTGTATGTGTATATTTATTGAAGTATTTCACTATAGATATTCTTTTTTCTTCTTAAGGAGTAATGGCTACATTCAAGTTAGGGGTTCAAATAACAAAAACTAGGATTCTGCCATAGCAAAGCATACTTTCCCTATTGCTATGTTGTTGTAAATCTAGAAGTGTCCCTATCACTGAGCTATATTCTGATGCATTATATCTATAGCAGAAGTGATTCAGGGGGTAACGATATAAATATATATATATAGAAGTTGTAAAAATATCACCGGACCAATAGTAAATAGCATGTGTTTTCATTGTAAGCATGTACTGCACACCACTGCTTAAATAAATGAAGGGTACGCACTCCAGTAATCAGTTACCAAGTCGATAAAAAGCATAGAAATAAATTCACATCATATAAGTTGCTGTATGTTCATCTTTACAGAAGCTTGTCGAGACTATTCGTGAACCAGTCAGTCTATTTATTAAATAAAAAAGAAAAAAAAAAATAATCAGATATTAAAAATGCATTTTTTTTTGCCAGCACGCCCTCTTAGTCTATTTTATCAAGTCTTTGGGTGTTTTCATTGAAGGGTAGGTCAGGATCCCAGCATCTCCATGAATAAGAAGCCCAGATCGTGTCATTGATTAAAAATAATAATAAATAAATAAAAAAAAATGTAGGAACTTCTCTCTTCACCATGTTGCCGTTGGAACAACCACTGCTAATAGTAATGTTATAGATAGTGTAGAAGAAATGCTGTGTATTGAGAGCGTCGCACTCGTTACCTTCCCTGAAACAGAAGAAAAGAAATAAACCGTGTTACAATAAGCAAAATAATCAACCATTTCGTATTTAATTTTGTATTTTAGTACAGGATGCATTTTTTGTATGTATTTTGCATGATACATACATTTGCTAGCTAACAATAAAGTATCTGGTGTTGCCCACCACACGCTCATTGCCCTAGGGAGCCAACCAGATCACCGGCAATGGTAAAGAAAAAAAAATATATTTTTTTTTACATTGATTCTATATATTTTATTAACCACTTAAATAAATTATAAAATCTAATTATAGGATTATGTCAATTTATATCATTTATATCACTTATATCATTTCATTTATACAACAAGAAAGCCCATTGTTTTCTATTTATTTATTTTTTTTATGTTCTGACTTCATAATTAGAAATTCACCTAATATTCTTTGTAAGGTTCTACAACATTTTAGCCTGGGTACGCTAAGCACGAGTGCAGGCATACTTAATGGATGATAAGTTGGAGAGATTCCTCGCTGGTAGAACATAGCGTAATTCGTACGCTATTCTATACATCATACTGGAGGTTATCACAGCTTATGGTATATATTCCATTAATGTACAGTTAACTGCAATAAACAGTTAACAATAATATAAATAATAAAGGTATCAGAGATAGAGCAGTTTTTGCTTTTTTCCTGGATATTAAATATTCTAAAAAAAAAGATTTTACATACCATAATTTACTTTTATCAATGATAATAACGTGGATCCTAGAACACAGAAAGATTTCAAGTTCCCATGAAGATAATTAAAAGCTCATTACAAAAATTCAACGACAGAGGAACTGTGCGTTCCAATAAAAAGTGTATTTTCTTTCCTTCCATAACAGTTTTAAGACTGGATTTCTTATTCTCCCCCCTTACAACAAAAGGAGGTTTTTTGTTATGTCTTGCACATGATATGAATGCATTTGGGAACTTCTTCCAGCAGTGCTATTGTGGTACATAATCATATATTGTTGCGCTAAATATTACCCATCTTCATGGACATGAAGGCCACCGACAGGGCCACAAATTCCAGAAATACTACACAGCTTCTCAATCTGCGTCAGGTCACCGTGTAACCTTAACCATCCAGGCAGCAGAATAACACACACCAAGGTCATAAACATGATTCAACAAACTGGTATTTAAGTGAAGATTGCATGCTATTATTTAACTTTCTATGTAATAGGCTCTCTTCAAATATAAAGAAGGTCAAGCCATGGAAGGTATAGTATACAGAATGCCTGTACATATAGGATATATTCCGTGGAGGGCACTTGTGTCACGATAATGTTGAGGTTGTTGAAGTGAAGTGACACCTTCTGGATCCAAGATAATTCAATTAATTCTGCTGACGTGTAAGAGGTTAAGCTCGCGAATATCTGTCTTCTATAACACATTGATGATTAATTTCTCCTGAATTTGTTTTAGATATTACAATCTATCTGGATTTATTGCGATTGAACATGGACTTTCTAGTCTCAAATCTCCTTGATTTTAATTTTGTGCAGCATATTCGTATAAATAAAGACTGGTGGTGCATATAAACACATAAAATAGAGAAAAATACGTGAAAATACAGGTGAATTTGAAAAAATAGTCCACGACAAAGGTCTGCTTAGACTGATCACTCAATACTAGTGCTGACCGAGCTGATGGCGACTCAAGGTGGGCTAAATCCCAAGCCTTGCTTGGTTAGGCTTGTGTGAACTGGAGCTTAGCTGGCCAGGTGCCTTCTCTTATTGTATTCTGTTGGCCATTTTCCCTTACATGGCAGATGAGATGGCTTGCCTACTTCTACACGGCACATCAACAGCCCTTCCTAATGCTGATCGTGAAAATTTGGAGCACCGGTGGTTGGAGTTGACTAGGTAGACACATGAAGAAAAGACTTGTCCCTTGTCTGAAGGATTCGCCTTGAGATTCTACACAAGGAACATTTGATTCTTCATGGCTCACACTTAACAGCGACACACCTAACCAGACAAATCACGGTTCTTGATAAAAAATTTAGCTCAGGAACTCATGTCTTTTGTTTTGGTTGCAGAATAAAAATGAAGTGTTAGGTCGCAAGAATGCTGAGTTGCATCATATCCTCGTGGCATTACATTACATTATCAATCTATAAAAGAAAGAGGTGATTGAAGATCTAGAATACAAATTAACCAGGAATGCGGTAAGAGACCCAGATGGTGTTCCACATTTAGAGGGAAAGTGACAGGTGCATGCTATTCTAAGCAAAGCTATTAAATGTTATCTCAGGGTCTCATTCATCAACTCAGCTAAGTGATACAACAAGTACAGGCTAATTTACGTGTGTAGAAAATTGATCTATCAAAGTATTTTGCACATGTTTACTAAAGGCTCTAGACCAATTTGCAATAAGGCATAATGTGGACGTTACACATCTCTTCAGTATTCATCGGAGGGCATCCACGGCTCATCGAGCATTCACCGGGGCTACCAGGAACATTCAGAGATACGCATGCAATGGGTGTTACGTCTCATTTGATTTAGCAAGTAGGAATGATAAAGATGATTTATAACTGGCGTGCTTTAAAACTGCAAGCGATCTGTGTCTAGAGAGGAGAGCACCGGCAGTACAAAAGAAATCGGCTATTTCAAATCAATAAAGCTAGTCAACAACCCGATTTCATGTTAAAATGACAATATTTTTAGTATACCAGGAAAGGGAGAATTTATTGGGTGCTTAGAGGATTTTTTTTTAAACTTATTCTGGATATTCTTTGACTTTTCATGCATTTATGCCTCCATAATGTTCCTCTTTCCAGAATAAGCACAAAAATTCCGGCAAAAATATACCTGTACCAAAAAGTTCTAGACCTGATATATCATCAGCTGCCCCTGGTGCACCCAGTCTCAATGCCAGCTACGTTGGCTCAGCTTGTATACCTGCTTCATGGGGCAGCTGAGGGTTAATTGGGTCTACAGCTTAACCCGTTCCTGCGCCACAAGAGCTTCACTAAGCTTCATCGGCCTCTTTGTGCCTTTTTTTTCAAATGTCCTCAGCTCATAGCACTCATTGGGTATCAACTCATTTGATTCCAGTCCAGCAGAGGTATTCATGGTATAGCTGTGGATAATAGCATTAACCCTTTAGGTTAAGCATTGTGTTTAAGAGTCTCATAAGAGGACAAGTGGGTGAATCGATACCGAGGAAACAAATCAAGGGATGCCAAAAAACACCAAATAGGTTCCTAGTAATTATATAATTTCATCAGCTGCTATTGTGATAGAACCACCTTTGGTGCTTCACAGATAATCAGCAGAACAATCAAACAGAATGCGCCCCATTTTAACAAATAATAATCATAACATGACTGCATCAAGTACTATAAATCTAAAATATAATCTTCTATTACTGTTTTTTTTCTTTACACAAGCCATTTTACGTTCTCTTACCTGAATACGATGGAACTCTGATTTGAGAACTGGCTGTTCCATCTCCTCCTTCACTAATAGCTCGAACTTCGATGATATAAAAACCTGAGTCAGGAAGAAGAACCACCGCCGATGTTGTCTGCGTCTGAATGACTTGGCTGTTGCTGTGACCTTCTTGTCTCAACATGACCTATGGATTAAGAGATAGAAACATTGCCTGCTATGCCTTAATTCACAGATAGAACACAAGATTGGAGATTTAACCCAGTGGTTTCTCAGGTGTGACCTTACAGAAACCGATTATAAAATAGAGCTGTCTAGATAAGAACTACATTTATCAGCGATGGTCTGGAATTTCATTGTTTGCAACACATACGAACTAGAAAAATATTTTCCTTTTACACCCAATGGGGGTCATTCCTATAGAATATCCTTTATATCATAATAGCAAAACCTACTGGCTAAAACAAGAACATTGGGACTTTATACTTTAAGAAATCCAGTATATTATCAAGTAGAAACAGATGACTCGTATTCTTAATGACCCAGTGAAATGTAACTCATTGACTAATACTTTTTTTAATTAATTGTTATGAAGCAAAAAAAATGCATTAAAAAGAAAAAAGATTACTTTTTTTTATGGTTTTAGTGCATGGTACTGCACCAAATCTGTTGTATTTGTATCTTAAATAGAAGGTGAACCATAGCTTCTAAAATAAAGACATATGTTCATTCTTTACAACATAATCCAATTATTAGATAAACAGTTACTTTCATAAAAAAATACAAATTTTATAAATCTACATAGACAAAAAAAAACAAACATAAAACATAATAACAGATATGCAGCTCTAGGGAGTTTACAGAACATATAGCTCAAATAAAAAATAAATTAAACTTTTTGTCCCTTTAAATCTCGCAGTAAATAATGTTACGGTCCTCTTCTCCGATTTCTAAGCAAACATGTATTGACTGGAGAGTTTGCAGCTTTCAATTAAATTTAAATGTGAAAATATTGAGGCCAGACAACCCTTTGTATTATTATGTGATAATGGCTGTTTAATGTCTTTACAGTAACTTGATGCTTCTGCTAACCCCGGGCTTATATTCATATCTGTGGTATTATGAACACATCTATATCTCACATCTCCTTGGAGAATGATATCAATTTACAGATCAGATTTGGTAAGTAGCAAAAAATAGGGGTATCCGAACAATAGCTAAAGCAAGCAAGACATTAAATTAATTGGGGGGTAGGGGATACATTGTTGTATAAAAGAGTTATTTTATGTGACATCATTCATTACTCATAGGGCTTTTATGGAGTTTAAGAGAAGATCCCCCCCCCCACAAGCCTTTGGGCTGAAAAGAGAAAGAAAGAAATCGCATATCCCTCAGAACCCCAGAACATGAATATTTGGGGTCCACTGTGGCCCTACAAGGAAACTTTTTCCATTTCAGAGCAAAGCACAAATTTTGGGGCTTCAACAAAAAATTGTGATATTGATGACTATTCAGCGTAAGGCATTAGGAGTAAAATAATGCATTTCAGTTACATGGCTTCATTTATAAAGAGAAAATCCCAACTGTCCCGGTATACCGATATAATACCAAAACATAAAATTTATTTTCATTAGAGAATAAAAGAAAAAAAACTAAAAAAAAAAAAAATATCAACAAAATGTCTAGAAAACTAAATAAAATAAAACTACACCGGTCACCCTTATGGGGGCCCAAATATAGAAAGTGGGTCCCGTAGACCAACAGCGCACCCAATGTGCAAAGGCCATCAGAGGAGGAAAGGGGGATTTGGCCGAGTCTCAAACAGGGACTCTTGAATATCTGTATGCAAAAATAGCTTTTAGTTTATATACTCCCTAAACCCTTTATATACAAATTCCCTGGGGAAACCTAAGTGTTTGACAAACAAAATGCACCTGAACTATATGCAGAAAAAGAAAAGAGTATTCTTAACACCATTTAATTGTGTTAATTAGTTAACAAATGGTGCCACTAAATGTGATGTTAATTTGCAATTTATCTATAAACAGTGCTTCCCACTCATTTCCAAATTAACATTCCACATACACTGACCAAAAACTGTCTGAAACTGCCTTAAAAATTGGTTCAGCGTTTTTAATGTGAAGAATAATCTTTAAAAAAATATATGTATATTCGCTCAAATATTATTGTCGTTAAAACACATGATATCCTGCATTTGTAGTAGCAAATAGTTTTTTTTAAAAAACAACTAACTACATCCATCATGGTACGTCAGTATTCTGCGGCACGGATTAATGGGGCGGAATAAAGATCCGTTTCCGCTTCAACTTAATTTTATGGCTTAGCTTCTGCACAAATTTCATAGAGTGTTCATGAGTCGGTCGTGGGACCCGTATATACAATATATCTATATTATTTTCAGAAAAAGGGTATAGAAAATGCATTTTACAATCAATAATAATCTAAACGCATAGACCCGGCCATTTATTCCATTTTATTAAGTTAAATGGGCTAATAGAATGTAAATATGTATATGTATCTATTTTTTATTTATTGCGCAATAAGTGAT